>NW_027362957.1:600000-1150000 GCF_046119375.1 Phyllobates terribilis | reverse complement strand
GTTAAAGACCACACACTGCACGGCCAGCGCCTTGGCCAAATCTTTGGTGGTCTCAGTTTTTCCTGTGCCGGCCGGACCTTCTGGAGCTCCACCAAGATTTAGATAAAAAGCACCGATCTACCAATGAAACATGAAAGAACTGGTATGAAATATCAATAATAATTGCTAATAAGTTTCATGCATCATACAAAAGTCAAAAACATTTCTGAGCATAACCCATCACATCATAGCAGAGTCCGCTAGCATCTGTCAGTGAGCGGAGTGATGACCAGGCGTGGGGAGCTGCCCAGGTACTCATAGGCGGACTTCACATTGCAGTTGATGATTCGCACTCTCGCATTCTCATTCTCCCAGTAATAGCGGAGTTGGGCAAGCCACCGGAAGTCTATTCATGAGAAACTCCTGAGGAATGTAGGAAAAGATAGTCAACCTCTAAGACACTGCAGAATCACAAGGGAGAGTTTCTAAAGGGAAGGCAAATGCACATACATTATAGGACAAAACTCCTAGTCACCAAATTCTGCTTTTTTCATTTAGTCCCATTGCCCACGGTGTATAACATCCGGACTCTCAGCCCCCAGTTTATAAAATCCGGCCTCTCGCCTCCCCCGGTGTATAACATCCACCCCTCGCCCCTAGTTTAGTATAACATCTCTCCCCTCGCCCCCCCCGCCAGTGTATAAAATCCATCCCCTCAACCCCACTGTATAACATCCAACCCCAAGCGCTCCATTGCATAACATCTGGCCCCCAGGGTATAACATCCGGCCCCCAGCCCCGGTGTATAACATCTGTCCCCTCGCTCCCTCCCCCTGGTGTATAACATCCGGCCTCTCGCCCCCCCGGTGTATAATATCCGTCCCCTCGCCCCCCCCCGCCAGTGTATAAAATCCATCCCCTCAACCCCACTGTATAACATCCAACCCCAAGCCCTTCTTTGCATAATATCCGGCCCCCAGCCCCGGTGTATAACATCTGTCCCCTCGCTCCCTCCCCCTTGTGTATAACATCTGGCCTCTCGCCCCCCCGGTGTATAATATCCGTCCCCTCGCCCCGGTGTATAATATCCGTCCCCCTGCCCCTGGTGAATAATATCCGTCCCCTCGCACCTGGTGTATAATATCCGTCCCCTCGCCCCTGGTGTATAATATCCGTCCCCTCGCCCCTGGTGTATAATATCCGTCCCCTCGCACCTGGTGTATAATATCCGTCCCCTCGCACCTGGTGTATAATATCCGTCCCCTCACCCCTGGTGAATAATATCCGTCCCCTCGCCCCTGGTGTATAATATCCGTCCCCTCGCCCCTGGTGTATAATATCCGTCCCCTCGCCCCTGGTGTATAATATCCGTCCCCTCGCACCTGGTGTATAATATCCGTCCCCTCGCACCTGGTGTATAATATCCGTCCCCACGCCCCCCGGTGTATAATATCCGTCCCCTCGCCCACGGTGTATAATATCCGTCCCCTCACCCCTGGTGTATAATATCCGTCCCCTCGCACCTGGTGTATAATATCCGTTCCCTCGCCCCTGGTGTATAATATCCGTCCCCACGCCCCCCGGTGTATAATATCCGTCCCCTCACCCCGGTATATAATATCCGTCCCCTTGCTCCTCAGTGTATAACATCCAGCCCTCGGACAGTATAACATCTAGCCCCTCGCACCCCTAGGATGTAACATCTGGCCCCTCGGCCTTGTATAACATTAAGACTCTCGCCCCCCACCAGTGTATAACATCAATCCCCACGCCCCCGGTGTATAACATCCGCCCTCCCATGCGGTGTGCTGTTACTAACATATGACAGAACGGCTGGTGGTGCAGAGCTCTCTGATACCAGCGCGGTCCTGTAATAGGAGCCACCGGGGTAACAAGTCTGGATATTACATTTCTTCCCTCCTAAATCTTCCCCCATCACATGTGAGTGATATTATTAAGGAGTGGAAGGAACTGCAGCAACTCAGGAGACCCCAGAACATTACAGAGCGGGGTCACTGAGTGCTGAGGAGCAGAGGGCAGAACGCTCTCCTGACTCCATAACTGCAGAGTCCAGATCTACTTTGGTAACAACATCACCACAAACACTGCGCCCCCGCCTGGAGCTTTATGGCCGAGCAGCTGCATGCAGCCTTACATCACCAAGCACGATGCCGAGCGTCGGATGGAGTGGTGTGAAGCCGCCACCACAGGACTCTGGAGGAGACCTGTTCTGTGCAGTGACGGATCACACTTCTCTATCTGGCATCTGATGGACGAGTCTGGATTTGGTGAATGCCAGGAGAACGTTACCCTATTAACTGCATTGTGCCCGCTGGGCAGTTTGGTGGTGGAGGTATGGCCTTGTTTTTAGGGGGTGGTCTAGGCCCCTTAGTTCCAGTGAAAAGATATCTTAATGCTTCAGCACAAGACATTTTAAACAATTGTAGCTTCCAACCCTAAGGGAATAGAAGAGCAGAACTGTTTCCCACACGTTCTCAACCTCAACCCCACTAAACACCTTTAGGATGATTAATTAGAACAAATACTGGAGAATGGCAGCATAAATATGTCACCGCCACATAGGGAAGAGCAATGTCAGGCACACATCAATTACATTGCCATATGTCTGCTCAGGCTTAGAATGGCTGACCACTCGGAGAATGACATAATACCTACAAAGAAACCGAACAAAAGGTCATTAAAGGAATTGACATAAAACCCCTTTATTAGTCCATCCATGGTTATAGAACGACACTGCACAGAGGAGGGCACACACACCATTGATAGAAAATATTACAAACCGCACCTAGGCCATCCAAACCACTGACTATAAAGAAGATCAATTGTGGCAATGAGTCATATACAGGGGACGCCGACACATACAGATGCCAAAACATTCCTATATAGTGACCACCATCTCAATATGCAGAAATGACTACTGCCCCATAGACGTCATTGTAAGTACACCCCAAGATTGCTTTACTGTGACAAGATCAATTGTGTCCTATGAAAACTCAAAGAAAAGAGGGGGGAACATAACATAGATATGGAAAGAACATAGGAATATGGTGAAATGTATGAAGGTGCTCGGCATACTGAGCTGTGATATCTGTAGAGGGACTGACTCCATATTAACATCCTGGATATGGATTAGAATAGGAGGCCATAAAAGCCCCTGTAGGTGTAATGTGGAGGGGCACAATACCTTTCTCCATGTAGTGTATAATAAATAGAACATGGTATTGGAAAGTTTGCTGCCAGCCATGATGTTTGCACAAACCTGTTTCGATCATTTCCCTGACCACGTCACGAGCGTGCCCCTCTATGGTGACGAGAGCCCCCAATGTGCTGCGAGTCTGCTGGGACAATTTGCCTCCTCGCAAATTGCTCCAAATACCCAGATGTACCTCTATAAAACCCTGCTACAAACAGCATGGAAAACTCAATGCAGATGGATTAATTTTATGCTGGTATTATGGGAAATCCCATACAATGTCTTCCCTTATTGGTAGATATGACGAGAGTAGAGATGAGCGAATGGATTTGCAGGACTCTGGTCCAACAGTCCGGTCAGTATTCCACGGCCGCAGGACCGGAGCCCCGTGAACCGGCATCTCCGGCTCCTCTTTTGATGTCGATGTCATAGTTGTGGTGTGAGGCACAAATGACATCACGCCTGGCCGGCTAATCAAAAGAGGAGCCAGGGATGCCGGCATGTAAGAGGCGGTTAGCAAGGCTCCCATCCAACAGCCACAGACTACTAACCTGCTCTCTTAGACCAAGGTCCTGCAAATTTAGTTGCGCATCTCTAGACAAGATGCATGAATCAATGCAAAATCCCAACAATACTATGGAGCCTTTTGGGTACCTTCAAGATATTGAGCCGCTGTACAACTGCAACCCCCAGGAGAAGACCCCTGGGCAAGAACACTACATGGGCTCTTTGCAGTCTAATAACGTACTGTGAAATAAGCTGCTTGCATCTTTGGATGTGAATGTGGGTCCCCTTACCTCTGTTGCACCAATGGTATATCCCCCCCTGGAAACTCCTATAAGCTGCGTCTCTGGGTATGACAGTCTATTAGCAGGAGAACTCATGAAGTCTGTCTATGAATGTATATATATGTATTTCTCCCAGAAAATTATTACAATTACACGTTTTGTTGTTCACATGTTTATTTCATTTGTGTATATTGGAACAACACAAAAAGAAGATATTAGTCAACAATTTTGGTTCTCAAGTCCTCAGACAGTTCTCTTCTCCTCTTTCTGTTCTCCCTGCTTAGTGTGGCACGTAACAACGCAAAGACTGAGTCAACTTTTCCCCTTTGTATCAGGTTTCAGGTGTGATTTTCATATTGCCCGCACCTTTTACTTGCCACAGGTGAGTTTGAACGAGCATCACATGCTTGAAACAAAATTGTTTACCCACAATTTTGGAAAGATGCCAACAATTTTGTCCGACCCATTTATGGGGTTTTGTGTGAAATTATATCCAATTTGCCTTTTTTTGTGTTGTTCCAATACATACAAAGGAAATAAACATGTGTATAACAGAAAATACACATGCAATTTTTTATGGAAAAATACTTCATTTTCTGGAACAACTTCAAGGGTGCCAACACTTCCGGCCATGACTGTTTATAGTGAAGCAACCTTGATCAGTAAAGGAGCTTATGCCGTACCTCCGGGCCACTGCCGATAGCTTCATGCACTTCACTTGTCCAGAACATGAGACACACAGAGCACGACCTGTCCCGGCCATTCCCTCACCCAGTCTTTTCTTGCAGTCGCAGGGTATGCCTTTTAAAAAAGAAAGTTAAATTACGTTGACAGAAGCATTTAAGAGAGGGACAACCTTACTAGTATTATCTAGCAAATTCATTTCTACCGATTGCAGGTAGAAGATCTGCTACCTGGCTCTATTGCAAGAGATACATCATCCACAAATCATTCACTGCCGCCAAATAATCTTATACAAATATAAAAGAACTAGATGGTGGCCCGATTCTAATGCATCGGGTATTCTAGAATAGGTATGCGGCCGACCGGGTGCAATCAGCAGAGCTGTGTTTAAATTTGGCGCCAAAATCGCTGATTGGTCGCGTTCGGCAACCGCGACCAATCAGCAAAGCGGTGTTTAAATTTGGCGGCAATATCGATGATTGGTCGCGGGCGGCGGCCGCGACCAATCAGCGAACCGTGTTAGTGAGGACTGGAGAGCGTGTTTAAATTTGGCACCAAAATCGCTGATTAGTCGCGACCAATCAGCCGAGCGGTGTTTAAATTTGGCGCCAATACTGCTGACTGGTCATGGCCGCCGACCGCGACCAATCAGCAGAGCGATGCAGAGTGGGGTTTAAATTCGGCGCCAAAATCACAGATTGGTCGCCGGCCGTGACCAAACAGCAGAGCATTCTTTAAATTTGGCGCCAAAATCGCTGATTGGTCGAGGCCGGCGACAGCGAACAATCAGCAGAGCGTTGTTTAAATTTGGCGCCAATCTCGCTGATTGGTCGCGGATGGCGGCCGCGACCAATCAGCAGAGCGGCGTTTAAATTTGGCGCCAATCTCGCTGATTGGTCGCGGCTGGCGGCCGCGACCAATCAGCAGTGCGGTGTTTAAATTTGGCACCAAAATCGCTGATTAGTCGCGGCTGGCGGCTGCGACCAATCAGTAGAGCAGGGTTTAAATTTGGCACCAATAATGCTGATGGGTCTTTGCCGGCGACCGCGACCAATCAGCACAGCGGGGTTTACATTTGGCCCCAATGCTGCTGATTGGTCTCGGCCGGCGACCGTGACCAATCAGCAGAGCGTTGTTTAAATTTGGCACCAAAAACGCAGATTGGTCGCGGCCGGTGGTTGCGACCAATCAGCAGAGTGAGGTTTAAATTTGGCGCCAATACTGCTGACTGGTCACGGCCGACAACCGCGACCAATCAGCAGAGCGTTGCTTAAATTTTGCGCCAATACTGCTGATTGATCTCGGCCAGCGACCGCGATCAATCAGCAGAGCGTTGCTTAAATTTGGCGCCAATCTCGTTGATTGGACGCGTCCGGCGTCCGCGTCCAATCAGCACAGCAGTGTTTAAATGTGGCGGCAAGATCGGTGAATGGTCGCGGCCGCTATTTAAATGTGGCGCCCAAATCGGTGATTGGTTGCGGGCAGCGGACGCGAACAATCAGCAGAGCGGTGTTTAACTTTAGCGCCAAGATCACTGATTGGTCGGGTGTGGAGAGCGCGACCAATCAGCGAATCGTATTGGTGAGGAGCGGGGAGCGGAATCGTATTAGAGAGGACAGGGGAGCGCCCCTGCCTGTGCGGCTACTTCCGCTGCGAGAACCCGGGACATGAGCGGGCGCTCGGAGCAGAAGTATCCGGACCCGCAGCGCCGCTCCCCGGTCCCCCCTTCACACCCTAGCCGCTGATGTCCCCACAGTATCCGCAGGGTGTTACAAAGGTCCGGACATTTGTGTTCAAAATCGCTGATTGGTCGCTGGCGCTGCCCGCGACCAATCACCGATTTGGGCGCCAATTTTAAATATCGGCCGCGACCAATCACCGATCTTGGCTCCACATTTAAACACCGCTGTGCTGATTGGTCGCCGACGCTGGGCGCGACCAATCACCGATTTTGGCGCCACATTTAAATTTAAATAGCGGCCGCGACCAATTGGATGTCAGCGCCGCTCTCCGGTCCTCCCTTCACACCCTAGCCGCATGGATGTCAGCGCCGCTGCCTGTGCGGATAGTTCCGCTGCAAGAACCCGGGACATGAGTGGGCGCTCGCAGCAGAAGTATCCGGACTCGCAGCGCCGCTCCCCGGTCCTCCCTTCACACCCTAGCCACTGATGTCCCCACAGTATCCGCATGGTGTTACAAAGGTCAGGACATCTGTGTTAAAAATCGCTGATTGGTCGCTGGCGCTGGCCGCGACCAATCACCGATCTTGGCGGCAAATTCAAACACCGCTGTGCTGATTGGTCGCCGACGCTGTGCGCGACCAATCACCAATTTTGGCGGCACATTTAAATAGCGTCCGCGACCAATCAGTACAGCGGTGTTTAAATGTTGAGCCAAGATCGGTGATTGGTCGCGGCCGATATTTAAATTTGGCGCCTAAATCGGTGATTGGTCGGCGGCAGCGTCAGCGACCAATCAGCGATTTTTAACACAAATGTCCGGACCTTTGTAACACCATGCGGATACTGTGGGGACATCAGCGGCTAGGGTGTGAAGGGAGGACCGGGGAGCGGCGCTGCGGGTCGGGATACTTCTGCTGCGAGCGCCCGCTCATGTCCCGGGTTCTCGGAGCGGAAGTATCCGCACAGGCAGCGGCGCTGACATCCATGCGGCTAGGGCGTGAAGGGAGCACCGGGGAGCGGCGCTGACATCCAATTGGTCGCGGCCGCTATTTAAATGTGCCGCACAAATCGGTGATTGATCGCCGACTTGGCCCGCAACCAACCACTGATCTTGCGGCCAAAGTTAAACACTACGGTGCTAATTGGTCGCGGACGCTGACAGCGACCAATCACCGATTTGGGCGCCACATTCAAATATCGGCCGCGACCAATCACCGATCTTGGCTCCACATTTAAACACCGCTGTGCTGATTGGTCGCCGACGCTGGGCGCGACCAATCACCGATTTTGGTGCCACATTTAAATAGCGTCCGCGACCAATCCGCACAGCGGTGTTTAAATGTGGAGCCAAGATCGGTGATTGGTCGCGGCCGATATTTGAATGTGGCGCCAAAATCGGTGATTGGTCGCTGTCAGCGTCCGCGACCAATCAGCACCGTAGTGTTTAACTTTTGCGGCAAGATCCGTGATTGGTTGTGGGCCAAGACCGCGACCAATCACCGATTTGTGCGGCACTTTTAAATAGCGTCCGCGACCAATTGGATGTCAGCGCCGCTCCCCGTTCCTCCCTTCACACCCTAGCCGCATGGATGTCAGCGGCGCTGCCTGTGCGGATACTTCCGCTCCGAGAACCCGGGACATGAGCTGACATCCATGCGGCTAGGGTGTGAAGGGAGGACCGGGGAGCGGCGCTGACATCCATGCGGCTAGGGTGTGAAGGGAGGACCGGGGAGCGGCGCTGACATCCATGCGGCTAGGGTGTGAAGGGAGGACCGGGGAGCGGCGCTGACATCCAATTGGTCACGGACGCTATTTAAAAGTGCCGCACAAATCGGTGATTGGTCGCTGTCTTGGCCCGCGACCAATGACTGATCTTGGCGCCAAAGTTAAACACTATTGTGCTGATTGGTCGCGGACGCTGACCGCGACCAATCACCGATTTGGGCGCCAAATTGAAATATCGGCCGCGACCAATCACCGATTTTGGCGCCAAATTTAAATATCGGCCGCGACCAATCACCACAGCGGTGTTTAAATGTGGAGCCAAGATCGGTGATTGGTCGCGGGCAGCGTCGGCGACCAATCAGCACAGCGGTGTTTAAGTTTTGCGCTAAGATCAGTGATTGGTCGGGTCCGAAGACCGCGATCAATCATCGAATCGTCTTGGTGAGGACCGGGGAGCGGCGCTGCCTGTGCGGCTACTTCCGCTGCGAGAACCCGGGACATAGCGGGCGCTCACAGCAGAAGTATCCCGACCCGCAGCGCCGCTCCCCGGTCCTCCCTTCCGCATGGAGGTCAGCGACGCCGGCGGTCCTTCCGCTGCTACCGGCCGGGAGATGAGCGCCTCGCGGCGCTCATCTTCCGGCTGCATCTCCATCCCGCAGATGGGTCCGTCGGTCGGGTTCCTTCTGCTGTTGCCGGCCGGGAGATGAGCGCCTTGCGCCGGTCATCTCCCGGCTGCATCGCCGCTCAGCTCCGTCCCGCAGATGAGCCGCTAACGGCCGCCATCTTTTTTTAGAAATCCCCCGGCGCTGATTGGCCGCTGCCGGACCAATGAGCGACGCGGGATTTCCTGGACAGACAGACACACAGACAGACAGACGGGATAAGACGATTATATATATAGACTAGATTAGTTCCAATTAATGCTTTTGGTCTGTAGGTAGATCCGTACCATTCGTGACCGAGCAATAACATCATGCACGCTCCTTAACATGACATCTTCCCCTTGGATGAGCCACTTCTCCACGGCCCCCCGAGCCTCGGAGGTGGAGATGGTCTGGATGAGCTCTACGCGTTCCCCCTCGGTGCTGTACATGGCTTTGATGTCCAGGTTAGGAAGGAGCTCCAGCTTTGCTATGCCTTCAAAGCCCTTCTTTAGATGTGGTTGGACCCGCAGAGGATCTTTAGTCTCAGAGAGAATTTCTAGCATTTCATCGTTGTACAGGAAGAAAAAGCTAAAGCGAAAATGCACAATATGATAAAGATGTCATTAAAGTATTGGGTCAGGCGCCATTTGTATTAGTGTCTATGTGAGAAAATAGAAAAGCAAAGCTTTAAAGTAAAGATTCAGTCCCCATACACATTGGATTAAAATAGTTTAAACCTGACGATTGCAGCAGGACCGGCCTACCCACTGATGTGTATGGGGGTCTCCTGACTCTCCCCCGATAGAGGATGTCAGGGCCAGAAGGATCGGGCAGATGGGATTTCAATACCCGGTCTTTTGGTTCTCAGGGGAGATAACCCGCTGCCGGAGGTGTCCAGTACCGACTTTCTCCTCTCTCCCCATTAAAACCACATGACTGTTCAGCAGAATAGGTGGGAGTCAGGAGAAATAGCCAAATAACCATTCAGACCACGGGTATCTCATATGTCATGCGTATGGTTAGCTTAAAGGGGCTATCCAGCTTTGGGAACTTTTTTTTATTTAACTGAAATGTGTATTCCCATCTCCAGGATTCTACCCCAATATGTAGTATGCGTAATAATAATAATATTAGCAAATACCTCCAATTAGAAGTTTAGTATAGTTCTTCTGATTTGTTTTGTTGCTTACCCCATGTGCAGGGCATTGCAGTAGCTTAGGTTACGACCACTAGCAAATAACTGTCACTATATGAGTGGTCGTAACCATGGATACCGAAGCTACTGCAATGCCTTGCACATGGGGAAAGCGACATAGTGAATCAGAAGAACTATACTACACTTCTAATTGGAGGTATTTGCTAATATTATTATTATTACTACGCCTACTACATATTGGGATAGGATCTTGGAGATGGGAATACCCATTTAATTGCGAGTATTTGCGACAATTCAGTTTCATTAAAAATGTTGCACCGTTAGGCTTTTTGTTTCCTGCACATTCAGCTTTGATGTGATCTGTGGTCATAAATCGGCTAAGAGGAGCTGAAAAAAGACAGATTAAAAATAAGTCCAATAGCCAGCGCAACACAGAGCCAATAGAAGGCAAACAGTGCAAAATTATTAATGAAATCCAATTACAAAAATGATTTCAATGCGTTTAAATAAGAAAAAAAAATATTTAAGGAATATATACAATCATTGCAACAAGTGAAAGGACTATACCGTGGGAAAAAAGCCTCTTCTTCTCCAGATAGGCATTCAGCCCTTTCATGATTTTATCCAGAAGCACATTGCTGTCCTGAAGTTTCTCCAGAAGTCCGGTCAGAGAAGTGGCGCTTAAAACCTAAAACAAAGTAGATAGCCCATAAGTAAGATTCCATTATATAGTTATAGAGACTGAAAAAAGGTCACATTCATTGACTATTGTGCCAATAGTTTATATTAAAAGAAAAATTAGAACCTATTTGGATAGAAAATAGAAGATGCGGGAGGCTGGAGTCCAGGCAGTGCGGAGCCCCATAACCCGGGATCCTTGTGATGGAAGCATCAGGACACGGACTCTTGGAAAACATCAATCCTGGATGCAAGATGACCGTGCTTTCTTGTATCAGTCCACCATGAAGCATCCATTTACCTTCGGGTCTTTAACGCAATGTTTCATGATCTCTCTCCAGTTTCTGTCCACAGTCTGGAATAAGCGTCCTTCTTCAGGCATTTGCTGCATGATGTCCTCAGAAGAGAAGATTAAAGCCACTGGGTCGGCACCTTCAGCCATTCATCAATGGTTTCCTGGATCCTTATCAGTCGTTCCTCCCATTGCTTAAAGGAGGAGAGCAAAAAGTTAATTACACATAAAATGAAAAGGATAGAAAAAAAATGCTATCATTTTAGAAGATAAATTATCAATGGATATGAATTCTGAATTGTTGGACATTTGTAGGGAAAGTTTGGCGAGACTCCTTGATACCATCCCCTTTACATGTAAGCTGGAGCCGCATGTAACTTTAGCCTCGGAGATCCTAATGAAACCTTAGCTTCTGCTAATAAGCAAGTGAAGATTTTAAGCTGAGTGACAACATTTACTGTGGGTGGGAACTCCTTAATCCCTTCAGGACCGGATAATTTTTTGTTTTGCATTTTTTCCTTCCCTTCTTCAAAAAGCCATACATTTTTTAATTTTTCCATTGATATAGCTGCAAGAGGCTATGTAATGTGCTGTAGCTTAACCCCTTCCCAACATATGACATACTGTTAAGCCATATGCCATGTTCCTGCAGATGTGCAAAATTTGGACCTGGGCCCCCACCAGCATGTTGGTCAGATGTATGGGCCCTTGTAGCATTCTAGATCCGATAATGATGCGCGTGTTCGTCCCTGCCTTGGATGTTTCCCATTGTAGCCCCATCCTATAATAATGTCTCTCATTCTAGGCCCCTTCCTGGTATAATGTTCCCCATCCTGCGCCCCTTCCTGTTATAATATCCCCGATCCTGGGCCTCTTCCTGTTATAATATCCACCTTCTGTGTATAATACCCCCCATCCTGAGCCCCTTTCAGCAATAACGTCCCAATCCTGGGCTCCTTCCTGGTATAATGTCCTTGGTCCTGGGCCTCTTACTGTAATAATGTCCCCCATCCTGGCCCCTTCCTGTAACAATGTCCCCAATCCTGGTACAATGTCCCCCATCCTATAACAATGTCCTCCATCCTGGTATCCTGTCCCCCATCCTAGGCCCCATTCTGGTATAATGACCTCCATCCTTGTGCCCTTCCTGGTGTAATGTCCTTCATCCTGGCCCATGTCATGGTATAATGACCCCCATTCTGGTATAATGCTCCCTATCCTGGGCCCTTTCCTTGTATAATGTTCCCCATCCTGGGCCCCTTCTTTATATAATGCTCCCCATCCTGGGCCCCTTCCTTGTCTAATTCTCCCCACCCTGAGCCCCTTCCTTGTCTAATGCTCCCCATCCTTGGCCCTTTCCTGGTATAATGTTCTGTCGTTCTTTTCTAATACATTAAATAAACAAAAATAAATGATTCTTCTTACCTTCCTGCGCTCCCACGACATGCGGCGTCTTCTTCTGTAGCTGATTTCAGTGTGCCGGTAGAGGCAGCGCATGACGTCACTTCCATGCGTCGCTCGTGACTGGCACGCCGACATCAGCTACTGGCCTTTGACTGGCTGGCGGCATGCATTGCAGCTCAGGGACCCGGCATGTCCCTGCGCAGCAATATACTTCAGCCGAATGTGCGTCCTCAGACTGTGGAAGTGCCATAAATATATGAGATGGGAATACCACTCTGCCACTGTGCGTTCCTTTATGCACTTTACCCTCCTTTTTGGCACTCTTTGTGGTAAGAGACTACCTTAAAAAATGTTTTATGTGACATGTATCTGATTATTTGTGGGCAGGAGCATTATTTAGATGGATACCTGATGCATATGGCAAGTGTAAATCCAATGACTATGGAATACTTCTGGATTACTTTTTGATATATTATTACACTCATTGGATTGTCTTGATATACTAACCTTATGCTATATTATCTATATTGCTCATGTCCCACTGTGACCATATGCGTGACCATATATGTATACTTTGTAACATATCTTGCTACATTGGTAATCTAATTAGTGTCTTTATACTATCCGTATTATGTCATTTCTCTTTTTACTATGTACGTTTTTTAACTTGATGGAATAAAAATTTATATTTTTTACGCCAATTAACTCTTTCTTCTCCTATGTACCCATGTGTTTCATGAGTTGGCTCAGTTTGGCAAATCTGGGATATATTTCCCCCCGGATATGCCAACTTTACCCCTATAGGGTCTATTTAGTTGTATCACTCTGAGTCTATGTCTGATCCAGAGATACAATAATGAACATGAATCCTTATATATCACGGATCTTGCAGCCGCCTTTACCTGCTTGGACATAAGTGTTACATAGTTACATAGTTTAAAAGGCCGAAAAAAGACAAGCGTCCATCCAGTTCAGCCTATTTCTTGTGCACTGCAGCTATTCCGCAGCGTTGATCCAGGGGAAGGCAAAAAAAAACCATGCGGTATAGGCCAATTTACATCATTGAGGAAAAATTCACTTCCCGACTCCAATCTGGCAGTCAGATTAAATCCCTGGATTAATTAACTATCACTAAGCATAAGATGTAATTTTATTGTTCTCAAGAAAGGCGTCCAGTCCTCTCTTGAACTCATTAAGTGAGTTGGACATCACCACTTCCTCTCCCAGAGAATTCCAGAGTCTCACAGCTCTGACCGTAAAGAATCCCCTTCTATGCTGGTGCAGGAACCTCCTTTCCTCCAGACGCATAGTGTGCCCCCTCGTCTTTGTCACCATCCTTGGTATAAACAGGTCATGGGAGAGATCTCTGTACAGCCCCCTGATGTATTTATACATGTTTATGAGGTCTCCCCTAAGCCTTCTCTTTTCCAACGTAAATAGGCCTAATTTGGACAACCTCTCTGGGTATTCTAGTCCCTCCATTCCCTTTATTACCTTAGTCGCCCTCCTTTGTACCCTCTCTAGCTCCAATATGTCTTTCCTGAGTACCGGAGCCCAGAACTGTGCACAATATTCTAAGTGCGGCCTTACCAGCGCTTTATACAGAGGAAGAACAATGTTCTCATCATATGCCCCTATTCCTCTTCTGATGCATGCCATGACTCTATTTGCCTTCGCAGCTGCTGCCTGACACTGGGCACTCCAATTTAATTTGCTGTTAACCAAGACGCCCAGGTCCTTCTCCATGTCAGATTTCCCCAACGGTTTCCCATTTAATATGTATGGGTGACTGCTGTTTTTCTTTCCCATGTGCATGACCTTACATTTATCGGCATTGAACCCCATTTGCCATTTTTTGGCCCAACTCCCCAATTTATCTAAATCCTCCTGTAGCTGTGCCCTATCCTCATCTGTATTAACTACGTTACAAAGTTTAGTATCATCTGCAAATATTGCTATTTTACTATGCAACCCTTCCACTAGATCATTAATAAGTATATTAAATAATATAGGGCCCAAGACAGACCCTTGAGGCACCCCGCTAGTCGAGACGCAGTTATAAAAGGAATCCAATTTGTCCGCATTAATCAACTGCAGGGCATCTTGATTGGCAAATAGATTGATCACGTTGGGGTACCAAGTGTTCAGCAACTTTTCTTCTGTCTTGGCACAAGCCAAGGATCCGCTGTTCCTCAGGGATTCACATTCTACAGGACCCCTGGACCTGACAAAGAATAAAGCACTTTATCATATTAAACCTGACAGGGCACACCTGTGAAGTGAAAACCATTTCCGGTGACTACCTCTAGAAGCTCATCAAGAGAATGCCAAGAGTGTGCAAAGCAGTCATCAAAGCAAAAGGTGGCTACTTTGAAGAACCTAGAATATAAGACATATTTTCAGTTGTTTCACACTTTTTTGTTAAGTATATAATTCCACATGTGGTAATTCATAGTTTTGATGCCTTCAGTGTGAATGTACAATTTTCATAGTCATGAAAATACAGAAAAATCTTTAAATGAGAAGGTGTGTCCAAACTTTTGGTCTGTACTGTATATATCCACCCATATACAGTATACATATACACACATATACAGTATACATATATACACACCCATATACAGTATACATATATATATACACACATATACAGTATACATATACACACCCATATACAGTATACATATATATACACACATATACAGTATACATATATACACACATATACAGTATGCATATATACACCCATATACAGTATACATATATACACACATATACAGTATACATATATACACACATATACAGTATGCATATATACACCCATATACAGTATACATATATACACACATATACCAGTATACATATATATACACCCATATACAGTATACATATATATACACACTTATACAGTATACATATATACACACCCAGTATACAGTATATATATATATATACACACCCATATACTGTATATATATATATATATATACACACCCATATACAGTATACATATATACACACATATACAGTATACATATATACACACATATACAGTATACATATATACACATATATACACACATATACACACACATACCAGTATACATATATATATACACACGCCCATATACAGTATACAGTGCTGGCCAAAAGTATTGGCACCCCTGCAATTCTGTCAGATAATGCTCAATTTCTTCCTGAAAATGATTGCAATCATAAATTCTTTGGTATTATTCTCTTCATTTAATTTGTCTTCAATGAAAAAAACACAAAAAGAATTGTCCTAAAGCCAGATTGGATATAATTCCACACCAAACCTAAAAAAGGGGGTGGACAAAAGTATTGGCACCCTTTGAAAAATCATGTGATGCTTCTCTAATTCGTGTAATTAACAGCACCTGTAACTTACCTGTGGCACCTAACAGGTGTTGGCAATAGCTAAATCACACTTGCAGCCAGTTAACATGGATTAAAGTTGACTCAGCCTCTGTCCTGTATCCTTGTGTGTACCACATTGAGCATGGAGAAAAGAAAGAAGACCAAAGAACTGTCTGAGGACTTGAGAAACCAAATTGTGAGGAAGCATGAGCAATCTCAAGGCTACAAGTCCATCTCCAAAGACCTGAATGTTCCTGTGTCTTCCGTGCGCAGTGTCATCAAGAAGTGTAAAGCCCATGGCACTGTGGCTAACCTCCCTAGATGTGGACGGAAAAAAAAATTGACGAGAGATTTCAACGCAAGATTGTGCGGACGGTGGATAAAGAACCTCGACTAACATCCAAACAAGTTCAAGCTGCCCTGCAGTCCGAGGGTACAGCAGTGTCAACCCATACTATCCGTTGGCATCTGAATGAAAAGGGACTGTATGGTAGGATACCCAGGAAGACCCCACTTCTTACCCCGAGACATAAAAAAGCCAGGCTGGAGTTTGCCAAAACTTACCTGAGAAAGCCTAAAACGTTTTGGAAGAATGTTCTCTGGTCAGATGAGACAAAAGTAGAGCTTTTTGGGAAAAAGCATCAACATAGAGTGTACAGGAAAAAAAAAGAGGCATTCAAAGAAAAGAACACGGTCCCTACAGTCAAACATGGCGGAGGTTCCCTGATGTTTTGGGGTTGCTTTGCTGCCTCTGGCACTGGACTGCTTGACCGTGTGCATGGCATTATGAAGTCTGAAGACTACCAACAAATTTTGCAGCATAATGTAGGGCCCAGTGTGAGAAAGCTGGGTCGCCCTTAGAGGTCATGGGTCTTCCAGCAGGACAGTGACCCAAAACACACTTCCAAAAGCACTATAAAATGGTTTTAGAGAAAGCACTGGAGACTTCTAAGGTGGCCAGCAATGAGTCCAGACCTGAATCCCATAGAACACCTGTGGAGAGATCGCAAAATGGCAGTTTGGAGAAGGCTCCCTTCAAATATCAGGGACCTGGAGCAGTTTGAAGTGACCGCGGGCAAGGCCGCGCATTGGTATCTATGATCTGGCCCAGCAAGATCCCCACACACAGACTCTATCTTGACAACCGTATCTTTACTCGCATACATTTTTAACACAGCAAAGAAAAAAAAACAATAAATGACAACCGTAAATATGCACAGTAATAACGTGTACTGATAAGCTGACCCTCACTGTCCCTACTCACACGTTACCAGTCCTTTACTCCAGAAGGATGTGTCCCCCGTCGCAGGCCTGTCTGTCTTTGCAGGAAGGCGTCCCAGCCGGAGAAAAAACAGGAACAGCAGAATTCGCGGAAACAAAGGAAGGGATACTTCGGCCTCTCGCCAGAGGTCCCGCTTACAGTCTCTCTGATCCGGATAGAAGCTCTGGTGGGTCCCCTTATGTAGTCCACACTCCAGTAGCAGGGAGTGTAACAGCTGAATCCTTCAGCAGTGCAGGAGCTGGGGAAGGCTCCGAGGATATGGTGTCAGATAGAAGAAATCACGTTGAGAGTCTCTCCTGCGCCACACACGAGGGCCTGCACACCGTCCTGGCTCTTTTCACAGACCACAGCAGACTCTGCGCGCGCTTTTTCCTGCTTCCCACTTTGGTCACGTGACTCTCTAGGGCGGGACACAGGAGGCTCAGTCTTTTTCTCTGTCATCACACCCTGCGCAGGTGCAACCTCTGGCCACAAGGTGGCAACATCATCCTGTGTAATCACTTCTGTAACAGGCTCTATATCAATTATCACAGAACAGCCAGAGACGGCCAGCTCACTACAAGTTTGCCAAAGAAGAATGGTCTACAATTCCAGCAGAGCATTGTAAGAAACTCATTGATGGTTACCGGAAGCGGTTGTTCGCAGTTATTTTGGCTAAAGGTTGTGCAACCAAGTATTAGGCTGAGGGTGCCAATACTTTTGTCTGGCCCATTTTTGGAGTTTTGTGTGAAATGATCAATGATTTTATTTTTGCTTCATTCTCTTTTGTGTTTTTCCTTGCAAGCAAATTAAATGAAGATAATAAGACCAAAGAATTTGTGATTGCAATCATTTTCAGGAAGAAACTGAGTATTATCTGACAGAATTGCAGGGGTGCCAATACTTTTGGCCACCACTGTACATATATATATACACACACATACAGCATACATATATACACCCATATACAGTATACATATACACACATCTACAGTATACATATATATACACCTATATACAGTATACATATATACACACCCATATACAGTATACATATATACACAGTATAGATATACACACACATATACAGTATACATATATATACACACACATACAGTATACATATATACACACCCATATACAGTATACATATACACACCCATATACAGTATACATATATACACACCCATATACAGTATACATATACAGTACAGACCAAAAGTTTGGACACACCTTCTCATTTGAAGATTTTTCTGTATTTTCATGTCTTTGAAAATTGTACATTCACACTGAACGCATCAAAACTATGAATTAACACATGTATAATTATATACTTAACAAAAAAGTGTGAAACAACTGAAAATATGTCTTATATTCTAGGTTCTTCAAAGTAGCCACCTTTTGCTTTGATGACTGCTTTGCACACTCTTGGCATTCTCTTGATGAGCTTCAAGAGGTAGTCACCGGAAATGGTTTTCACTTCACAGGTGTGCCCTGTCAGGTTTAATAAGTGGGATTTCTTGCCTTATAAATGGGGTTGGGACCATCAGTTGTGTTGTGCAGAAGTCTGGTGGATTCACAACTGATAGTCCTACTGAATTGACTGTTAGCTGTTTTTTTCTTGCCATAATACAAATTCTAAGTAAAGAAAAACTAGTGGCCATCATTACTTTAAGAAATGAAGGTCAGTCAGTGCGAAAAATTGGGAAAACTTTGAAAGTGTCCCCAAATGCAGTTGCAAAAACCATCAAGCGCTACAAAGAAACTGGCTCACATGAGGACCGCCCCAGGAAAGGAAGACCAAGAGTCACCTCTGCTTCTGAGGATAAGTCTATCCGAGTCACCAGCCTCAGAAATCGCAGGTTAACAGCAGCTCAGATTAGAGACCAGGTCAATGCCACACAGAGTTCTAGCAGCAGACACATCTCTTTAACAACTGTTAAGAGGAGACTTTGTGCAGCAGGCCTTCATGGTTTAATAGCTGCTAGGAAACCACTGCTAAGGACAGGCAGCAAGCAGAAGAGACTTGTTTGGGCTAAAGAACACAAAGAATGGACATTAGACCAGTGGAAATCTGTGCTTTGGTCTGATGAGTCCAAATTTGAGATCTTTGGTTCCAACCACCGTGTCTTTGTGCGACGCAGAAAAGGTGAACGGATGGACTCAACATGCCTGGTTCCCACCGTGAAGCATGGAGGAGGAGGTGTGATAGTGTGAGGGTGCTTTGCTGGTGACACTGTTGGGGATTTATTCAAAATTGAAGGCATACTGAACCAGCATGGCTACCACAGCATCTCGCAGAAGCATGCTATTCCATCCTGTTTGCGCTTAGCTGGACCATCATTTATTTTTCAACAGGACAATGACCCCAAACACACCTCCAGGATGTGTAAGGGCTATTTGACCAAGAAGGAGACTGATGGGGTGCTACCTGGCCTCCACAGTCACCAGACCTGAACCCAATCCAGATGGAACTGGACCGCAGAGTGAAGGCAAAAGGGCCAACAAGTGCTAAGCATCTCTGGGAACTCCTTCAAGATTGTTGGAAGACCATTTCCGGTGACTACCTCTTGAAACTCATCAAGAGAATGCCAAGAGTGTGCAAAGCAGTCATCAAAGCAAAAGGTGGCTACTTTGAAGAACCTAGAATATAAGACATATTTTCAGTTGTTTCACACTTTTTTGTTAAGTATATAATTCCACATGTGTTAATTCATACTTTTGATGCCTTCAATGTGAAAGTACAATTTTCATAATCATGAAAATACAGAAAAATCTTTAAATAAGAGGTTGTGTCCAAACTTTTGGTCTGTACTGTATATATACATACAGTATGCATATACACATATACAGTATACATATATATATATATACATACATATAGAGTATCTATAATATAACGCTACAAGCGTCCCTCTGTCTGAAGCCTTTATAGTCTGCGCTAGTGCGACACGCCTGCACAGTCTGGCTCCAGACTGAAGAACGCATGGAGCCGTTACAGGTAAGAGGAGTGTATGGTGCTGGAGATCGAGGTATGCGTATACACTGAACACATACCGCGATCTCTGGCGCCATACTTACATACTTACCTGACCGGGATGAGCGCTACCGCGGCGCCTCTGTTCGGTCCAGAGTCCGGGGGAAGAGGGAGGCATTGAAATCGGCACATGCGCATAGCGCTATCCGGCGCCATTTTACTGAAGACACATTTGCAATGTGTCTTCAGCAAAATGGAGCCGGACAGCGTGGTATGAGCACACGCGTACTTCGGCGCCGCACTCCTCCCCCGGCCTCCAGCAGAACGGGAAACAGCGCTGGAGCACAGGGAAGAAAGGTGAGTATAAGTGTTTATTTTCTTGTATGTGTGTGTAGCATGATAGGGATGAGGGGTGCCATACATACCAGGATTGGGGGGTGAGGGGTGCCATACATACCAGGATTGGGGGGTGAGGGGTGCCATACATACCAGGATTGGGGGGCGAGAGGACCATACATACCAGGATTGGCGGGTGAGGGGACTATCCATACCAGGATTGGGGGGTGTGGGGTGCCATGCATACCAGGATTGGGGGGTAAGGGGACCATGCATAACAGGATTGGGGGTGAGGGGACCATGCATAACAGGATTGGGGGTGAGGGGTGCCATGCATAACAGAATTGGGGGTGAGGGGTGCCATGCATATCAGGATAGGGATGAGGGGTACCATGCATACCAGGATTGGGGATGTGAGGGGGTACCATAGATACCAGAATAGGGATGAGGGGGTACCATGCATACCAGGATTGGGGGTGAGGGGTACCATGTATACCAGAATTGGGGGGTGAGGGGACCATGCATACCAGGATTGGGGCTGAGGGGTGCCATGTATACCAGAATTGGGGGGGGGACCATGCATACCAGGATTGGGGATGAGGGGTGCCATGCATACCAGGATTGGGGAATGAGGGGTGCCATGCATACCAGGATTGGGGAATGAGGGGTGCCATGCATACCAGGATTGGGGGTGAGGGGTGCCATGCATACCAGGATTGGGGAATGAGGGGTGCCAAGTATACCAGGATTGGGGGTGAGGGGTGCCATGCATACCAGGATTGGGGGGTGAGGGGTGCCATGTATACCAGGATTGGGAGGTGAGGTGACCATGCATACCAGGATTGGGGAATGAGGGATGCCATGTATACCAGAATTGGGGGGTGAGGGGACCATACATACCAGGATTGGGGGGTGAGGGGACCATGCATACCAGGATTGGGGGGTGAGGGGACCATGCATACCAGAATTAGGGGGTGAGGGGTGCCATGTATACCAGGATTGGGGAATGAGAGATGCCATGTATACCAGAATTGAGGGGTGAGGGGACCATGTATACCAGGATTGGGGGATGAGGGGTGCCATGTATACCAGGATTGGGGGTGAGGGGTGCCATGCATACCAGGATTGGAGAATGAGGGGTGCCATGTATACCAGGATTGGGGGGTGAGGGGACCATGCATACCAGGATTGGGGGGTGATGGGTGCCATGTATACCAGGATTGGGGAATGAGGGGTGCCATGCATACCAGGATTGGGGAATGAGGGGTGCCATGCATACCAGGATTGGGGAATGAGGGGTGCCATGCATACCAGGATTGGGGGTGCCATGCATACCAGGATTGGGGGGTGAGGGGTGCCATGTATACCAGGATTGGGAGGTGAGGGGACCATGCATACCAGGATTGGGGAATGAGGTGTGCCATGCATACTAGGATTGGGGGGTGAGGGGACCATACATACCATGATTGGGGGGTGAGGTGTGTCATGCATACCAGGGTTGGGGGGTGAGGGGACCATACATACCATGATTGGGGAATGAGGTGTGCCATGTATACCAGGATTGGGGGGTGGAGGGACCATGCATACCACAATAGGATGGGGGCAGCACAAATACCAGGATGGGAGACCATATACCAATAAAAATGCTCGCCACCCGGGCGTAGAACGGGTTCAATAGCTAGTACATATATACACGCATATATACAGTAATACAGCATATACATACACATATATATACTGTATATCCCCACACACACACACACACACACATATATACAGTAATACAGCATATACATACACATATATACTGTATATACACACACACACACATATATATATATATCTGGCGACAGGGCCCCGCTGCGTCCTCTGTGTCTCTGCACAGATATAAGTGTAACACGTCCTGGATCCAGCACAGGTGACAGTCTGCCATAGAGCTGACGTGCAGTACATACACTGTGTTATGGGGGCGCTCACCTGTGCGGACCCCGCGCTCCGGCCGCTACTTCTCTGCTCATATAAGGTCTCTCTTTCTGCCATTAAATAATTCGGTTGTCATGGCAGCGGAGGCGGGGCGTTGGTAGGGGGCGTGTCTGATATAGGACAGATTGGGGCGGGGCTGTCATGCAGTGTTTGTCTCATCGCTGTAATTTCCTGCTGTTGCCACCTGGTGGACAGCATTGGTCAGTACGCGCTGAGAATGCTCACATGGTGGGGGAGGGGCAGCTTATATATGTATATACACAGTCACAATCCAGTTAGGGTTATGTTCACACAGTGTTTATTTAAACGATTTTTTCCACATTATAAAACTCAGAGTTGTCAGGAAAAGCATTGCCTGTATTTTTGATGTATGCCTCATACAAAATACATTTTTGAAGATTTTTTTTAATCTTCCATCCTATACTCGGGCACTGGCTGTATATTGTTGTGGCCCCGGGACTTGCTTAGATCCGCTGGGTGGCATTGCCAGCTACATTGCAGTAAATGGGTGACCTGAAATCTCACATTTATCCTGTGACCAGTTAGGGACTGTTTTTTCTTAAAGAAGGGGCTCGAGTTATTAATCCCAGACAATCCATTAATGGAGTTTCCAGTAGTATAATAATGATGATTTATCCTGGGGATGGGTTATCAATATCCGATCGGTGGGCTCCGACACGCGGCACTGGCTCTACCCATCAGCTGATTGCAACGCTCAGATGTAAATAGTGTGAAGATCTGAACATCACCGCTCCATTCACTGTACTGCGGGTCCTGCAGATCAGCTAATATTCATGTAATAGGAGCTGATCTGCAGCACCAGGGAGCGGCCACTACACAGTGACCAGAGCTGTGATGTTCAGCTCCTCAACAATGTTTACATCTGACCTCGACCGAAGCTGCAAACAGCTGATTAGTGGAGGTGCCACTTGCCACAAATCTGATATTAATGAGCTAACCAGGGGATAGGCCATCAATATGTTTGTCCTGGAAATTCCCTTTAAGGCCCACCTGCACATACTATGTTTATATATATATATATATATATATATATATATATGGCAAAGAGTGGGAAGGGGTTAATCAAAGGCTCATAAAACGGACAAACAACACAAATATTGGTTTCTATCTTTTACACATTTGGGGTAGCCCTTAAGAGGGCCGGAGAGAGAGAGAGAGAGAAAGAGAGAGAGAGAGAGAGAAGAGAGAGAGAAGAGAGAGAGAGAAGAGAGAGAGAAGAGAGAAGAGAGAGAGAAGAGAGAGAGAAAGAAGAGAGAAAGAAGAGAGAGAGAAGAGAGAGAGAGAGAGAAGAGAGAGAGAGAAGAGAGAGAGAGGAGAGAGAGAGGAGAGAGAGAAGAGAGAGAGAAGAGAGAGAGAGAAGAGAGAGAGAAGAGAGAGAGAAGAGAGAGAGAGAGAGAAGAGAGAGAGAAGAGAGAGAGAAGAGAGAGAGAAGAGAGAGAGAGAGAGAGAGACCAAGAGAGAGGAAAAAAAAGAGAGACCCAACCAGTGCAAGGCTAAGCCGGGCAGGTGGTAGCGGCTATTTATACCCACTGCTGATCTCTGATTGGTGGAAGATCTGGGTGTGGCTGCTCTCTGATTGGTGGAAAATCTGGGTGTGGCTGCTCTGTGATTGGTCAGCATTATGACCTCACAGTGGCGATGACTCATACCTCCTGGGTGGTTCTTCTGGGCGGTTCTGTTTTCTGACTGGTGGAAATTCTAATCAGCATTATGACCTCACAGTGGCCATGACTCATGTTTCATGGACTGTTCTATCTGGGTGACCTGAAACATGCTGATCTCTGATTGGTGGAAATTCAAGTCATCTTCATGACATCACAATCAGCATGTTATTACTGCTGAGATGTTCAGTTTTTTCCTAAATTTCCTACGTTTTGTCCTAATTTATTAGCACATATATACCACTCATTCCTACAATCAAAGGATCAGGAAACCACTCTGAAATCAATATCCTACAATTTACCCCAACAGCAAAAAAACAACTATACACAAAATACCAAAAGATATATCAGATTATTAATGAGCAAATAAAAGACACTATCACATAAAAATAATCTTTAGAAAGGTGTAGAAAAAATGCTGTAAAGTAAGAACGCTTCAAAAATAGAAATGTTAATGATTTATTTAATCAATTAACAAAATACAAAGTGAATGAACAAACGAAAAATCTAGATCCAATTAATATTTGGTGTGACCAACTTTTCACTTTAAAACAGCATCAATTATTCCAGGTACACCTGCGCAAAGTCAGGGATTTTGTAATAATACAGTCAGGTGTCTGGTCATACACCATGGCAAGACTGAGCAAGAATACACAAGGAAGTTATACTACATCAGCAAGGTCTCTAAGGCACAAATTTCAAAGCAGATTGAGGGTTCAAGATGTGTCATTCAAGCACTAGTGAAGAAGCACAAGAAAATGTGCAAGGTTGAGGTCAATAGATGCAGTGGTCGGCCAAGGAAACTTAGTGCAGCAGATGTATGACACATTATGGTTACTTTCCTACAAAAGCAGAAGATGTCCAGCAGTGCCATCAGCTCAGAACTGGCAGCAACCAGTGGGACTCAGCTTCACTCATCTACTGTTCAGAGAAGACTGGCCAGAAGTGGTCTTCATAGCAGAATTATGGTGAAAAAGCCATATCTTCCACATCAAAACAAGGCCAAGTGACGCAAGGTCTCTAAGGCACAAATTTCAAAGCAGATTGAGGGTTCAAGATTAGAGATGAGCGTTGTTCTACTCGAACTATTCGCCAATCTCAAATTCGAGCTGTTTTGGGCGGTGTTCGAGCCGGTCGGCGAACACGAACAATTTGAGAAAAATTCGGCTGTTCGAGGTTATGTTCGATAACTGTTCGTGCACCAAAATCATAACTGGATTTTTTCTCAGTAATGATGAAAATTAATGTTAATACGCAGTTTGAGTGTACAGCGGGGCGGGGGGAGGGGCAGGGGATGGATCTCTGCAGGAACAATGAAGATCTCCATTTTTTTTTCTCTTTCCCGCATTTGCAGTGGGGAGGTGCAATCTGTCAGCCTATCAGCAGCGCACACACGGAGCGAAGTGCTTTTTTTCACACAAGCAAGGGCATGTGTCATTGGCAGTGTATGTCACATGTCCTTGCCCTATAAGACCAAGCCATTTTCCCCGTCGCCACCATTTTCTCACTGCTGCAGCTGCGTGTTAGACGGCACCGCTGTTGCTGTGTGCGCTATACCTTGTTAATTTCAAGCCAATTTTCGCACAAATATACAGATAGCTTGGGAGTAGGGAATAGTTGTGATTGCAGTCCTTTTAAGGACTAGGTTACAGCATTTCCTACGACTTTTATCAGGCAGGTCTGTGCTCTTAAATAGATAGATTGTGGGAGTAAAGACTAATTGTAATTGGAGTCCTTTTCAGGACTAGGTTACATCAGTTCCTATCAGTTTTTGCCAGGCAGGTCTGTGCCAGTGCTGTGCAAGTTTTTTTCACAGCATTTGGCTGAATCTAGCAAAGCTAATCCTTTTTGGCCTATTGCAGAGTGTGTTAGTCAGTGGAGTAGCCTATCTGTGTTGCAAGATATACCACCTGTGTATAGAATACCAATTTTTTTACTGCACCTAGTGAAGTAAAATCTTTTGGGCATAGCATCATTCTATTAGTCCATCTATACTGACCTCCATCAGGTTGCAAACTGAATATAATTTTTTTCTGCATCTAGCTCTGAAAAAATATTTGGGCTTCTAGCAGTGTGTGGGACTTGGTCTATTAGTCCATCTATACTGACCTCCATCAGGTTGCAAATTAAAAATAATTTTTTTCTTCATTTAGCTCTGAAAAAATATTTGGGCTTCTAGCAGCGTGTGGGACTTGGTCTATTAGTCCATCTATACTGACCTCCAACAGGTTGCAAATTAAAAATAATTTTTTTCTGCATCTAGCTCTGAAAAAATATTTGGGCTTCTAGCATTGTGTGGGACTTGGTCTATTAGTCCATCTATACTGACCTCCATCAGGTTGCAAATTAAAAATAATTTTTTTCTGCATCTAGCTCTGAAAAAATATTTGGGCTTCTAGCAGTGTGTGGGACTTGGTCTATTAGTCCATCTATACTGACCTCCATCAGGTTGCAAATTGAATAAAAAAATTTTCTGCATCTAGCTCTGAAAAAATATTTGGGCTTCTAGTGGTGTGTGGGACTTGGTCTATTAGTCCATCTATACTGACCTCCATCAGGTTGCAAATTAAAAATAATTTTTTTCTGCATCTAGCTCTGAAAAAATATTTGGGCTTCTAGCAGTGTGTGGGACTTGGTCTATTAGTCCATCTATACTGACCTCCATCAGGTTGCAAATTAAAAATAATTTTTTTCTTCATTTAGCTCTGAAAAAATATTTGGGCTTCTAGCAGTGTGTGGGACTTGTTCTATTAGTCCTTCTATACTGACCTCCAGCAGGGTGCAAATTGAATATAATTTTTTTCTGCATCTAGCTCTGAAAAAATATTTGGGCTTCTAGCGGTGTGTGGGACTTGGTCTATTAGTCCATCTATACTGACCTCCATCAGGTTGCAAATTAAAAATAATTTTTTTCTGCATCTAGCTCTGAAAAAATATTTGGGCTTCTAGCAGTGTGTGGGACTTGGTCTATTAGTCCATCTATACTGACCTCCATCAGGTTGCAAATTAAAAATATTTTTTTTCTGCATCTAGCTCTGAAAAAATATTTGGGCTTCTAGCAGTGTGTGGGACTTGGTCTATTAGTCCATCTATACTGACCTCCATCAGGTTGCAAATTGAATAAAAAAATTTTCTGCATCTAGCTCTGAAAAAATATTTGGGCTTCTAGCGGTGTGTGGGACTTGGTCTATTAGTCCATCTATACTGACCTCCATCAGGTTGCAAATTAAAAATAATTTTTTTCTGCATCTAACCCAGCCAATAGTTTTGGCCTAATACCACAGTTTGGCCACTCAGCTCTGCTCGGTTACCATCCATTGTTTTTTTGTGCAAACAACTCCAGAGTTGTGAATTAGTTAACCACCAAAATGAGTGGAAAAAGGCCTGCTGCTGGTGGAAAGGGGAATAGGCGTGTTGGGAAGGGGAAAAAAGGTTGTGTCCGTGGGGTAGGTGCAGAAGAAAGACCATCTTCCAGCCAAACTAAAATGTCTACTTCTTTTAGCGGACAATGTGATAAGATCCCTTTCTTACGGCCACGCCAATCGCTACAAATTCCAGATGAGGCACAAAAACAGCAGGTGCTTCAACGGATATCAAGTGCTCCTTTAAGTGGGCTCTCCTCCACATCAACTTCAACATCACAAATACTCCAGTCCTCAAAGGTGTCACCCAAATCGCACTTGCTTCCTCACAGCTCCCAAATCTCCAGCTGCCCGTCTGAGTATGAGGTAGAACAGATGGTTGAGTCTGCAGAGCTGTTTACTCATACTATAGCCTGGGAATCAGAGGTCGACTCCAGCGCTTCTGTGAATCCAGACGAGGAAATGATCTGTACTGATGCCCAGAATCTTTATGAGTCGGATCCAGGACCAGACGCAGAAGGTTCTGACCATAATGTAGACCCTCATTCCCAAACTGTAACTCCTGTTGGTGGAGACAATGAGGAAGACGATGATAAGACTCAAATACCTGATTGGAGCGACAACTTTAGTTTTTTGTCAGGGCAGGAACAGGTTGGCTCTGAGGACGACGGGTGTGATAACGCACAGGGTGATGATGATGAGGTCGGAGATCCCACTTACTGTCAACCCACAGTCAGCCAAGAGATGAGGTCAGCAGAGGAGGTGGAGGAAGATGCTAGTGACGACGAGGTCAGGTTGCGCCTTCCTGGACAGAGACGTAGTACTGGAAGCACGTCAACAACTGCATCCTCAAACACAACTCTGCCTCTCACCACAAGTCGTGGTGGCTCTTCAGGTCGCATGGGTGCTAAGCCTTGCATAGCCTGGGTATTTTTTCAGATCGATAAAGATGACCCAACTCGTGTTATCTGTAACATTTGTCAGCAAAAGCTAAGTAGAGGCCAAAAAATACATAGTTTGAGTACTTCATGCATGAACCGGCACATGGACATGAAGCATAAGTTGCAGTGGGAAGCTCAGTGTGCTACAATGCGGTCTAGCCGGCCGGGCCAACCACCGTCTGCCATATCTTGTGCATCCGCGGCCTCTTCATCCTCTGTGACTGGGGGGACAGCAGTCACACCTGTTTTGGGGCGCAGACCTGCCACCTCTTTACCCGCAACAGCCAGCGTGATTGGCAGGTCATCATTTTCTTTGGAGGTGGTAACACCAGCTGGTCTTGAGCGCTGTCCGACATCGATAGCACCACCTTTGGATCAAGGCAACCTAACATGTCCGCCTGCATCTTCCTCACAGACCGGCAGTTTGCCGGGGACACCCTTATCAACCCCGTCTAAGCACAATAGCCAGCCCTCGGTCCCTCAGATGTGGACAAGTAAAAGACCATTTCCTCCTAGCCATGAGAAAGCTAAGAGGTTGAATTTCACCATCTGCAAGCTCTTGGCTACAGAAATGCTGCCTTTCCGCCTGGTGGACACAGAGGATTTTCGAGACCTTATGTCCGTCGCAGTGCCCCAGTACCAGATGCCCAGTCGGCACTACTTCTCAAAGAAAGGTGTGCCTGCGCTCCACCAGCATGTCGCACACAACATCACCGCTTCTTTGAGAAACTCTGTGTGTGACAGGGTGCATTTCACCACAGACACTTGGACGAGTAGGCATGGACAGGGGCGTTACATGTCGCTGACTGGGCACTGGGTAACTATGGTGACAGCAGGACAAGGGGCTGCTGTCCAAGTCTTGCCGTCCCCACGAGTTGTGCGTCAATCCTCTTTATGTCATTTTTCCTCCACTGCTTCTGCCTCCTCAACCTCCTCTCGGTCTTCCACCTGCACCCAAAGCCTGTCTGGTCATGCCACAAGCTTTCTAACTGCGCAGAAGGGATCCTGCACACCTCCTTACTATGCTGGCAGTAGGGCTCAACGTCATCAGGCGGTTTTTACATTGAAATGTCTGGGAAATGTGAGTCACACAGCTGAGGAGTTGTGGTCAGCTCTGGAGAACCAATTTCATGAATGGTTGTCTCCACTGGACCTGAAACCAGGGAAGGCCGTGTGCGACAATGCTGCAAACCTGGGTGCGGCCCTTCGCCGGGGCAATGTCACACACGTGCCTTGTATGGCTCACGTGTTGAACCTGGTTGTCCAGCAATTTTTAGCCCACTATCCCAGACTAGATGGCCTTCTGCAGAGGGCACGGTCGCTGTGTGCTCACTTCCGCTGTTCGCATCCCGCAGCTCAGCGACTTACATCTCTACAGAAGTCGTTGGGCCTGCCACTTCACCGGCTAAAATGCGATGTGCCTACCCGGTGGAATTCAACTCTGCACATGTTGCAGCGACTGTGGCAGCACCGACAAGCCCTGGTGCAATACGTTCTGACGTATAGCCTGGGCCAACGAGATTCAGAGGTGGGGCAAATCACGCTGGAGGAGTGGTCTCAGATCAGGGACCTATGCACCCTTCTGCACAGTTTTGAAATGGCGACGAAGATGTTTAGTGCTGACGATGCCATTATCAGCATGACTATTCCGGTGATTTACATGCTGGAGCACATGTTAAACAGAATTCGGAGTCAGGTGGTGGCACAAGAGGAGGTGGAGGAAGTAGAGGAGGAGGAGTTGTATGCGGAAGGGCTAACATCTGCAAGGTCCAGACGGTCGGCAGCACCAAGGCGGCAGGCATGTGAGGGTGGGGGAGATGATTTTACCAGGGCGCATGGTAGCAGCCAAACTAGTGAGGAAGGTGCAGGAGCCCAGGAAGAAGTGGAGGACGAACTGATGGAAGACTCATCAGATGAGGGAGACCTTGATCACATTTCTGTTGTGCGAGGTTGGGGGGAGAGGACAGAGGAAGGAAGCATGATTGCTACCTCGCCACCAACACAACAGGGACTTGGTGCTCCTGGATGCGCAACACACATGAGTGCCTTCTTGCTGCACTACCTGCAACATGACCCTCGAATTGTGAGAATTAGAAATAATCCTGACTACTGGGTTGCCACACTGTTAGATCCCCGGTACAAAAGTAAATTTGCAGAAATTATTCCTGCCATAGAAAGGGATGCACGCATGCAGGAGTATCAGCAGAGACTGTTGCAGAATCTTACATGTGCTTTTCCACAAAATACCAGTGGTGCACGTAGTGAATCTCACAGTTCCAACTTGCCAACCGTGGGACCGTCAAGTGTTCAGCACTCAAACCGTAACAGAACCACAGTATCTGCTGGTAACATCAATTTTGCGGAATCATTTCACCACTTTTTTAGCCCATCCTTTGCAAGGCCACAGGAGACAAGAAGTCTGACACATAGTCAACGCCTAGAGACGATGGTACAGGAGTATCTCCAAGTAAACATTGAAGCCACGACTGTGTCACTGGACTCTTGCTCTTTTTGGGCTTCCAATCTGGATAAATGGCCGGAGCTAGCCACTTACGCCTTGGAGATCTTGTCATGCCCCGCAGCCAGCGTTCTGTCTGAACGTGTGTTCAGCGCTGCTGGTGGTGTGCTGACAGATAAGCGCACGCGGCTCTCCACTGATAATGTAGACAGACTCACGTTCATAAAGATGAACAAATCATGGATCCGAAACGACTTTTCTACCCCTGTGTCATCCTGGGGAGAGTAAAAGCTTGATGATTGGTTAAAATCACCCTACCAACCGTTTTAAGCTTTCAAATTACTAATCATGTTTATCTGTATCTTGACTGGAAAATAATTTGGGCTTTGTAGCAGTGTGCAGCACTGATCCTATTAGGCCATCTATAATAAGCTTCACCAGATTTAAAATTAAAAATAATTTTTAGCTGCATCTAGCCCGGAAAATAATTTTGGGGCTCCGAGATGCGCAAGACACATAAGTGCCTTCTTGCTGCACTACCTGCAGCATGACCCTCATATTGTCAGAATTCGAAGTAATCATGACTACTGGGTTGCCACACTCTTAGATCCCCCAAACTTTTCGATCAACCTTTTCATTTTAATAAAGACCAAAAAAATGGTCATTTTTGAAATTATAAGCATTAGCAGGTTGTTAGAAACTGAAATCAAACAGTTTTCAACTCAAAACTTTATTCTAGGTGATGTTACATTTTCACATAGGACCCCTTGTTCGAAAGGAGCTTCTGAACTCTCTCGTCCATTGAATTTGTCAGGTTTTGGATGGTTTCTGCTTCAATTGTTTTGCATGAGGACAGAATACCCTCCCAGAGCTGTTGCTTAGATGTGAACTGCCTCCCGCCATCATAGACACTCCTTTTAATGATGCTCCAAAGGTTCTGAATGGGGTAGAGGTCAGGGGAGCATGGGGGTCACACCATAAGTTTGTCCCCTTTTATGCCCATATCAGCCAGAAATGCAGATGTTTTATGTGCAGCATGAGATGGTGCATTATCATGCAGAAAAATGATCTTGCTGTGAAATACACGGTTCTTCTTCTTGAACCATGGCAGGAAGTGCTGTTTGAGAAAATCCACATACATTATGGAGTTCATCTTTAGCGCCTTCAGGGATCCTAAAGGGGCCGACAATCTCTCTCCCCATGATTCCAGCCCAAAACATTACTCCACCTCCTCCTTGTTGGCGCTGTAGCCGTGTTTGCGTGGGGTGTCCATCAACCAGCCATCCTCCACTCCATTCATCTGGACCATCGAGCGCTGCACGGCACTCATCCGTGAACAAAACAGTTTTGAAATCAGTCTTCATGTAATGTTTGGCCCACTGGAGCCGTTTCTGCTTGTGTGAAGTGGATAGAGGAGGTCGACAGGATGGCATATGCACAGCTGCAAACCTCTGAAGGACCCTGCATCTTGTTGTTCGGGGGACGTTGGAGGCACAAGCAGCTTCAAAAACTTGTCTGCTGCTATGACAAGGCTTTTTTGCCGCTGCTGTTTCAACCTGACGTAATTGCCTGTAGGAAAGAGTCCTCAATTTGCCCTTATCAGCACGCACACGTGTGTACTGTGAATCAGCTACATACTTCTTGATTGCCAAGACACTTCATCCTGATCATCGCACAATGTTGATTGTAGTCATGCCTTGACCTAAACACTCCACAATTTGTTGCTTCTCAGCAGCCGACACATCCTTTTTCTTTCCCATTTTGGCAGAAAATGTAGGCTGCTTAATAATGTGAGAGAGCCTTCTTAAGTAGTCTTGCCTTTCATTGGACACACCTGCCAAACTAATTAGCACAGGTGTCTGCAATTGCTTACAGTGATATAAAGAGCCCTGACACACATCACCATCAATGAGTTTAACTGACAAACAAACAAATTCTTCCCTTATCACTCCTAAACACTTTTTGCATAATAATTTGGAACGCGGTGTACATGTGCTTTTCCACAAAACACCAGTGGTTCACGTAGTGAATCTTACAGTTCTAACTTGCCAACCGTGGTCTGTATGGAGTTGTTCAATAAAGGGCCCAAAATTAAGATAACATAGATGGGAGAGGTCTCTATGAATAGGAATTCCTAAGTATTTGATACCCTGTGAGGGCCAGGCAAAGGGAAAGTTGGACTGGATGGAATCCTATATGGATTTAGGGAGGGAGACATCGAGGGCCTCAGACTTCGCTGCATTGATTTTAAAATTTTACCATGTAACAAAGTGATCTATTTCAGCCATAACAGCATAGATGGATATATGTGATTGAGTGATATATACTAGGACATCATCAGCAAATAGAGAGCACTTGTACTCGGTGCCTCCCACCTCAATCCACCTAATATTGGGGTTATGGCGAATTGATGAGAGCAGGTGCTCCGTCACTAGGATGTATAAGAGAGGGGACAGAGGACATCCCTGCCTTGTCCCATTGGTGATTGTGAAAGGTGATGAAAATGTTCTGACGCACCCCCTGGGCCTTGGGACACCCGGAGCCGGACCCTTTTTGGTGGATGCTGGTGGTTGTAGTCTTCGTGGCGGCGATCCGGTTCCGTGGCTCAGGGCGGTCAAACCAGTGGCGGAACTATTTATGTGGTTTTGATGTTTAAATGTCCGACTACGCCACCCGTGGATTGCGGTCAGAGTGAACCGCCGCTACAGGGCAGACCGCTAAGGCTGGTGTTGTGGGTGCAGCAGAGCATAGCATAACTCCCCACGGGAGGAGTATAGCCTCAGGGCAGTGTATGCGGAGGATGGGGGTGATGGTGCAGGGCAGCAGCAGTAACGACACGGAGTCAGTGATGCAGTTCAGGGCCTTTACTCACAGTTCTTATTATCCAGACCACGTCTGCAGGTAACGGCTGCCCACGTCGTACTGTGCTCACCAGGTGAGGGGCTCAGACAACTCCCAGATAACTTTGGAGCGCTTCACAGGACCCCCTTTGTGTGTCCTTTGTCTGGCCTTTCTTACCAACACTTCTGTCCGGCTGCCTCGGGCCTCCTCTTGGTAAACTTGGCGCCAGTTTCCCTGACCCTATGTGGTGCCTTCCTAGCGGGTGGAGCAAGGGGCTGCGCCACATAAAATGTCAGAGCCTCTGGTTTCTAGCTGAGGGTCGTTTCCTGCCTCCACTAGTTCGGGGACCGGTCTCCCCCTTTGGCCTGACCCCTCCACGCAGGTGGATTCGGGCGTGCGGTGGCGACTCGCCCGTCCGCACCCCTGGGATCCCTTCATTCCTCGTTCCTGGAGCCTTCTCCGCTCCTCTTCCTTCCTTCTCCCTCTTGCAGGCCTGGGCCTCTGTTACTAGGCCCGCCTCCGGAGCAGAGCTCATGCAGAGCCCCTGCTCCCTGCCACTTCTGCTCAGACTTCTCTGCACTGAACTAAGATGGTGCCCACCTTTTATACTCCCTTCTCAATGCACCCAGGAACTGCTTCCTCCCTGCTCCTGCACTGCAGGGTTCCCCTTCCTCAGTGTTCCCTCCCCCCACTCCAGCCAGGGACAGGGACTGTCGTGCCCATCTCAGGGGCATATTGGTCGTCCTGCCCCACGGCAATGTGGTGTAATGCATGCAGGTGTCGGGTCCTGATCCACACTCCATCCTTATCTGAGAGTGAGATATCACACCTCTGGGTGAGGTGCAATACGTCTGTAGCAACCGAGCCCTCGGTGCTACAGTTCCATTTATCTTCAGCCTAGGTAACGTATTGTGATACAGGGCCGTGATTTTGGCTATAAAAGGGTCCCCTAGACCCCTACCCCAAGCTTTTTAAGAGAATCATATATGGCGTGCCAGGAGACTCTATGGAATGCTTTCTCAGCATCCAACGAGAGTATCTACTTACAAATTTTTAACTGCATCTAGCCCAGGAAATACTTTGTGCCTAGTAGCAGTGTCTGCTAGTAAGCGGATTATCCCGGCTGTTAAGCAAGCTACACCACCTGTAGTTTGGACACTTAATTTTTTCAAAGGAAATGCTTCGGGACCACGGGATACTTAGTGAAGAGCATCAGGAGGCACCCCAAGGCATAGGGGCTGGGACTGGCACTAGGATGCCTTGCGGTGGACAGCCGAGCTCGATCCTTATAAAAGCTTTTTAACTGCAGCAGCTTTAGTGGACGCTACTGGAGCTGGAATTACGCGGCTGCTGGCATGAGACTTGCCCTCCAATAGATCCTTGTAAATGGATTTAAAGTGTATTCATTCAAATTAGAGGGACAATTTAAATTAAAAAGCTTAGAGCTGCCTCCACCACAGGGGGGCTCTCTCGACCCACCAGCGGACAGGCACCAGTATTGGGAGAGGGGGGCTGGCCGTCAGGGTTCACCGCGGCTCTGGCACAAACCCGGCGACACGGAGGTGGCACGGGCAGGAGCGGACTGGCCGTCTCGGCTTCTCACTTTTTGGATTTTAGAAGGGCATGACATGCCTATATCTGTGTCTCCCCCTCCTTTTACTCCTCCACCTCTTTTCTTTTCGCATGACTATATGTACTTGTCACTTTTCCATGTGTTAGTTGTGTCTTCTGAGCAGTTTGTCAGCTTTTGGACACCTTTGAAGGTGTTTTCTATGTGTTTCTATGTGTTTTTGTTTGCCTGCCATTGGTTTTAACGGTGTTCGAAGGTGTTCGACGAACAGTTCGACGAACAGTTCGGCGAACACACGGGTGTTCGACGAACCGAACCGAACTCGAACACTACGGGGGTGGCTCAACACTAATAAGGACGTCCTCTGTACGGTAACTTCAATTTAGATGTCTCAGTACAGAGGTGACTAGATCAGAGTTGCTGTAGTGAGATTCATAGTTTGTGTGCACCGTACTGTGTATAAGGACGTCCTCTGTACAGTAACTTCAGTATAGATGTCTCAGTACAGAGGTGACTAGATCAGAGTTGCTGTACTGAGATTCATAGTTTCTGTGCACTGTACTGTGTATAAGGACGTCCTCTGTACAGTAACTTCAGTCTAGATGTCTCAGTACAGAGGTGACTAGTTGGGAGTTGCTGTACTGAGATTCATAGTTTGTGTGCACCGTACTGTGTATAAGGACGTCCTCTGTACAGTAACCTCAATCTAGATGTCTCAGTACAGAGGTGACTAGATCAGAGTTGCTGCACTGAGGTCCATGATTTCTGTGCACTGTACTGTGTATAAGGACGTCCTCTATACAGTAACTTCAGTCTAGTTGTCTCAGTACAGAGGTAACTAGATCAGAGTTGCTGCAGTAAGGTTCATGATCTCTGTGCATTGTACTGTGTATAAGAATGTCCTCTGTATGGTAACCTCAATCTAGATGTCTCAGTACAGAGGTGACTAGATGGGAGTTGCTGTACTGAGATTCATAGTTTCTGTGCACTGTACTGTGTATAAGGACGTCCTCTGTACAGTAACTTCAGTCTAGTTGTCTTAGTACAGAGGTAACTAGATCAGAGTTGCTGTACTGAGGTCCATGATTTCTGTGCACTGTACTATGTATAAGGACGTCCTCTATACAGTAACTTCAGTCTAGATGTCTCAGTACAGAGGTGACTAGATCGGAGTTGCTGTACTGAGGTCCATGATTTCTGTGCACTGTACTGTGTATAAGAACGTCCTCTGTACAGTAACCTCATTCTAGATGTCTCAGTACAGAGGTGACTAGATCAGAGTTGCTGTACTGAGATTCATAGTTTGTGTGCACCGTACTGTGTATAAGGACATCCTCTGTACAGTAACTTCAGTATAGATGTCTCAGTACAGAGGTGACTGGATCGGAGTTGCAGCACTGAGGTCCATGATCTCTGTGCACTGTACTGTGTATAAGGACGTCCTCTGTACAGTAACTCCATTCTAGATGTCTCAGTACAGAGGTAACTAGATCAGAGTTGCTGTACTGAGATACCTAGTTTGTGTGCACCGTACTGTGTATAAGGACGTCCTCTGTACGGTAACTTCAATTTAGATGTCTCAGTACAGAGGTGACTAGATCAGAGTTGCTGTAGTGAGATTCATAGTTTCTGTGCACTGTACTGTGTATAAGGACGTCCTCTGTACAGGTATTTCAGTATAGTTGTCTCAGTACAGAGGTAACTAGATCAGAGTTGCTGTACTGAGATTCATAGTTTGTGTGCACCGTACTGTGTATGAGGACGTCCTCTGTACATTAACCTCATTCTAGATGTCTCAGTACAGAGGTGACTAGATCGGAGTTGCTGTACTGAGGTCCATGATCTCTGTGTACTGTACTGTGTATAAGGACGTCCTCTGTACAGTAACTTCAATCTAGATGTCTCAGTACAAAGGTGATTAGATCAGAGTTGCTGCAGTAAGGTTCATGATCTCTGTGCACCGTACTGTGTATAAGGACGTCCTCTGTACGGTAACTTCAATTTAGATGTCTCAGTACAGAGGTGACTAGATCAGAGTTGCTGTACTGAGATTCATAGTTTGTGTGCACCGTACTGTGTATGAGGACGTCCTCTGTACATTAACCTCATTCTAGATGTCTCAGTACAGAGGTGACTAGATCGGAGTTGCTGTACTGAGGTCCATGATCTCTGTGTACTGTACTGTGTATAAGGACGTCCTCTGTACAGTAACTTCAATCTAGATGTCTCAGTACAAAGGTGATTAGATCAGAGTTGCTGCAGTAAGGTTCATGATCTCTGTGCACTGTACTGTGTATAAGGACGTCCTCTGTACAGTAACTTCAGTCTAGATGTCTCAGTACAGAGGTGACTAGATCAGAGTTGCTGTACTGAGATTCATAGTTTGTGTGCACCGTACTATGTATAAGGACGTCCTCTGTACAGTAACTTCAGTCTAGTTGTCTTAGTAAAGAGGTGACTAGATCAGAGTTGCTGTACTGAGATTCATAGTTTGTGTGCACTGTACTGTGTATAAGGACGTCCTCTGTACAGTAACCTCAATCTAGATGTCTCAGTATAGAGGTGACTAGATCAGAGTTGCTGCAGTAAGTTTCATGATTTCTGTGCACTGTACTGTGTATAAGGACGTCCTCTGTGCAGTAACTTCAGTCTAGATGTCTCAGTACAGAGGTAACTAGATCAGAGTTGCTGTACTGAGATTCATAGTTTGTGTGCACCGTACTGTGTATAAGGACGTCCTCTATACAGTAACTTCAGTATAGATGTCTCAGTACAGAGGTGACTAGATCAGAGTTGCTGTAGTGAGATTCATAGTTTCTGTGCACCGTACTGTGTATAAGGACGTCCTCTGTACAGTAACCTTAGTCTAGATGTCTCAGTACAGAGGTGACTGGATCGGAGTTGCAGCACTGAGGTTCATGATCTCTGTGCACTGTACTGTGTATAAGGACGTCCTCTGTACAGTAACTTCAATTTAGATGTCTCAGTACAGAGGTGACTAGATTAGAGTTGCTGTAGTGAGATTCATAGTTTGTGTGCACCGTACTGTGTATAAGGACGTCATCTGTACAGTAACTTCAGTATAGATGTCTCAGTACAGAGGTGACTAGATCAGAGTTGCTGTACTGAGATTCATAGTTTCTGTGCACTGTACTGTGTATAAGGACGTCCTCTGTACAGTAACTTCAGTCTAGTTGTCTCAGTACAGAGGTTACTAGATCAGAGTTGCTGTACTGAGATTCATAGTTTGTGTGCACTGTACTGTGTATAAGGACGTCCTCTGTAAAGTAACTTCAGTTTAGATGTCTCAGTACAGAGGTGACTAGTTGGGAGTTGCTGTACTGAGATTCATAGTTTGTGTGCACCGTACTGTGTATAAGGACGTCCTCTGTACAGTAACCTCAATCTAGATGTCTCAGTACAGAGGTGACTAGATCAGAGTTGCTGCACTGAGGTCCATGATTTCTGTGCACTGTACTGTGTATAAGGACGTCCTCTATACAGTAACTTCAGTCTAGTTGTCTCAGTACAGAGGTAACTAGATCAGAGTTGCTGCAGTAAGGTTCATGATCTCTGTGCATTGTACTGTGTATAAGAATGTCCTCTGTATGGTAACCTCAATCTAGATGTCTCAGTACAGAGGTGACTAGATGGGAGTTGCTGTACTGAGATTCATAGTTTCTGTGCACTGTACTGTGTATAAGGACGTCCTCTGTACAGTAACTTCAGTCTAGTTGTCTTAGTACAGAGGTAACTAGATCAGAGTTGCTGTATTGAGGTCCATGATTTCTGTGCACTGTACTATGTATAAGGACGTCCTCTATACAGTAACTTCAGTCTAGATGTCTCAGTACAGAGGTGACTAGATCGGAGTTGCTGTACTGAGGTCCATGATTTCTGTGCACTGTACTGTGTATAAGAACGTCCTCTGTACAGTAACCTCAATCTAGATGTCTCAGTACAGAGGTGACTAGATCAGAGTTGCTGTACTGAGATTCAAAGTTTGTGTGCACCGTACTGTTTATAAGGACGTCCTCTGTACAGTAACTTCAGTATAGATGTCTCAGTACAGAGGTGACTAGATCGGAGTTGCAGCACTGAGGTCCATGATCTCTGTGCACTGTACTGTGTATAAGGACGTCCTCTGTACAGTAACTCCATTCTAGATGTCTCAGTACAGAGGTAACTAGATCAGAGTTGCTGTACTGAGATTCATAGTTTGTGTGCACCGTACTGTGTATAAGGACGTCCTCTGTACGGTAACTTCAATTTAGATGTCTCAGTACAGAGGTGACTAGATCAGAGTTGCTGCAGTAAGGTTCATGATCTCTGTGCACTGTACTGTGTATAAGGACGTCCTCTGTACAGTAACTTCAGTCTAGTTGTCTCAGTACAGAGGTAACTAGATCAGAGTTGCTGTACTGAGATTCCTAGTTTGTGTGCACCGCACTGTGTATAAGGACGTCCTCTGTACAGGTATTTCAGTATAGTTGTCTCAGTACAGAGGTGACTAGATCAGAGTTGCTGTACTGAGATTCATAGTTTGTGTGCACCGTCCTGTGTATGAGGACGTCCTCTGTACAGTAACCTCAATCTAGATGTCTCAGTACAGAGGTGACTAGATCAGAGTTGCTGCAGTAAGGTTCATGATTTCTGTGCACTGTACTGTGTATAAGGACGTCCTCTGTACGGTAACTTCAATTTAGATGTCTCAGTACAGAGGTGACTAGATCAGAGTTGCTGTAGTGAGATTCATAGTTTGTGTGCACCGTACTGTGTATAAGGACGTCCTCTGTACAGTAACTTCAGTATAGATGTCTCAGTACAGAGGTGACTAGATCAGAGTTGCTGTACTGAGATTCATAGTTTCTGTGCACTGTACTGTGTATAAGGACGTCCTCTGTACAGTAACTTCAGTCTAGTTGTCTCAGTAGACATGTGACTAGATCAGAGTTGCTGTACTGAGATTCATAGTTTGTGTGCACTGTACTGTGTATAAGGACATCCTCTGTACAGTAACTTCAGTCTAGTTATCTCAGTACAGAGGTTACTAGATCAGAGTTGCTGTACTGAGATTCATAGTTTGTGTGCACTGTACTGTGTATAAGGACGTCCTCTGTACAGTAACTTCAGTCTAGATGTCTCAGTACAGAGGTGACTAGTTGGGAGTTGCTGTACTGAGATTCATAGTTTGTGTGCACCGTACTGTGTATAAGGACGTCCTCTGTACAGTAACCTCAATCTAGATGTCTCAGTACAGAGGTGACTAGATCAGAGTTGCTGCACTGAGGTCCATGATTTCTGTGCACTGTACTGTGTATAAGGACGTCCTCTATACAGTAACTTCAGTCTAGTTGTCTCAGTACAGAGGTAACTAGATCAGAGTTGCTGCAGTAAGGTTCATGATCTCTGTGCATTGTACTGTGTATAAGAACGTCCTCTGTATGGTAACCTCAATCTAGATGTCTCAGTACAGAGGTGACTAGATGGGAGTTGCTGTACTGAGATTCATAGCTTCTGTGCACTGTACTGTGTATAAGGACGTCCTCTGTACAGTAACTTCAGTCTAGTTGTCTTAGTACAGAGGTAACTAGATCAGAGTTGCTGTACTGAGGTCCATGATTTCTGTGCACTGTACTATGTATAAGGACGTCCTCTATACAGTAACTTCAGTCTAGATGTCTCAGTACAGAGGTAACTAGTTCAGAGTTGCTGTACTGAGATTCATAGTTTGTGTGCACCGTACTGTGTATGAGGACGTCCTCTGTACAGTAACCTCAATCTAGATGTCTCAGTACAGAGGTGACTAGATCAGAGTTGCTGCAGTAAGGTTCATGATTTCTGTGCACTGTACTGTGTATAAGGACGTCCTCTGTACAGTAACTTCAGTCTAGATGTCTCAGTACAGAGGTGACTAGATCAGAGTTGCTGCAGTAAGGTTCATGATTTCTGTGCACTGTACTGTGTATAAGGACGTCCTCTGTACAGTAACTTCAGTCTAGATGTCTCAGTACAGAGGTGACTAGATCGGAGTTGCTGTACTGAGGTCCATGATCTCTGTGTACTGTACTGTGTATAAGGACATCCTCTGTACAGTAACTTCAGTCTATTTGTCTCAGTACATAGGTAAGTAGATCAGAGTTGCTGTACTGAGATTCATAGTTTGTGTGCACTGTACTGTGTATAAGGACGTCCTCTGTACAGTAACTTCAATCTAGATGTCTCAGTACAGAGGTGACTAGATCGGAGTTGCTGTACTGAGGTCTATGATATCTGTGCACTGTACTGTGTATAAGGACGTCCTCTGTACAGTAACTTCAGTATATTTGTCTCAGTACAGAGGTAACTAGATCAGAGTTGCTGTACTGAGATTCATAGTTTGTGTGCACCCTACTGTGTATAAGGACGTCCTCTGTACAGTAACTTCAGTCTAGATGTCTCAGTACAGAGGTGACTAGATCGGAGTTGCTGTACTGAGGTCCATGATCTCTGTGCACCGTACTGTGTATAAGGACGTCCTCTGTACAGTAACTTCAGTCTAGATGTCTCAGTACAGAGGTGACTAGATCAGAGTTGCTGTACTGAGATTCATAGTTTGTGTGCACCCTACTGTGTATAAGGACGTCCTCTGTACATTAACCTCATTCTAGATGTCTCAGTACAGAGGTGACTAGATCGGAGTTGCTGTACTGAGGTCCATGATCTCTGTGCACCGTACTGTGTATAAGGACGTCCTCTGTACAGTAACCTCAATTTAGATGTCTCAGTACAGAGGTGACTAGATCAGATTTGCTGCAGAAAGGTCCATGATCTCTGTGCACTGTACTGTGTATAAGGACGTCCTCTGTACAGTAACTTCAGTCTAGATGTCTCAGTACAGAGGTGACTAAATCAGAGTTGCTGTACTGAGATTCATAGTTTGTGTGCACTGTACTGTGTATAAGGACGTCTTCTGTACAGTAACTTCAATTTAGATGTCTCAGTACAGAGGTGACTAGATCAGAGTTGCAGCACTGAGGTCCATGATCTCTGTGCACTGTACTGTGTATAAGGACGTCCTCTGTACGGTAACTTCAATTTAGATGTCTCAGTACAGAGGTGACTAGATCAGAGTTGCTGTAGTGAGATTCATAGTTTCTGTGCACCGTACTGTGTATAAGGACGTCCTCTGTACAGTAACCTTAGTCTAGATGTCTCAGTACAGAGGTGACTGGATCGGAGTTGCAGCACTGAGGTCCATGATCTCTGTGCACTGTACTGTGTATAAGGACGTCCTCTGTACAGTAACTTCAATTTAGATGTCTCAGTACAGAGGTGACTAGATCAGAGTTGCTGTAGTGAGATTCATAGTTTGTGTGCACCGTACTGTGTATAAGGACGTCATCTGTACAGTAACTTCAGTATAGATGTCTCAGTACAGAGGTGACTAGATCAGAGTTGCTGTACTGAGATTCATAGTTTCTGTGCACTGTACTGTGTATAAGGACGTCCTCTGTACAGTAACTTCAGTCTAGTTTTCTCAGTACAGAGGTTACTAGATCAGAGTTGCTGTACTGAGATTCATAGTTTGTGTGCACTGTACTGTGTATAAGGACGTCCTCTGTACAGTAACTTCAGTTTAGATGTCTCAGTACAGAGGTGACTAGTTGGGAGTTGCTGTACTGAGATTCATAGTTTGTGTGCACCGTACTGTGTATAAGGACGTCCTCTGTACAGTAACCTCAATCTAGATGTCTCAGTACAGAGGTGACTAGATCAGAGTTGCTGCACTGAGGTCCATGATTTCTGTGCACTGTACTGTGTATAAGGACGTCCTCTATACAGTAACTTCAGTCTAGTTGTCTCAGTACAGAGGTAACTAGATCAGAGTTGCTGCAGTAAGGTTCATGATCTCTGTGCATTGTACTGTGTATAAGAATGTCCTCTGTATGGTAACCTCAATCTAGATGTCTCAGTACAGAGGTGACTAGATGGGAGTTGCTGTACTGAGATTCATAGTTTCTGTGCACTGTACTGTGTATAAGGACGTCCTCTGTACAGTAACTTCAGTCTAGTTGTCTTAGTACAGAGGTAACTAGATCAGAGTTGCTGTATTGAGGTCCATGATTTCTGTGCACTGTACTATGTATAAGGACGTCCTCTATACAGTAACTTCAGTCTAGATGTCTCAGTACAGAGGTGACTAGATCGAAGTTGCTGTACTGAGGTCCATGATTTCTGTGCACTGTACTGTGTATAAGAACGTCCTCTGTACAGTAACCTCAATCTAGATGTCTCAGTACAGAGGTGACTAGATCAGAGTTGCTGTACTGAGATTCAAAGTTTGTGTGCACCGTACTGTTTATAAGGACGTCCTCTGTACAGTAACTTCAGTATAGATGTCTCAGTACAGAGGTGACTAGATCGGAGTTGCTGTACTGAGGTCCATGATCTCTGTGCACTGTACTGTGTATAAGGACGTCCTCTGTACAGTAACTCCATTCTAGATGTCTCAGTACAGAGGTAACTAGATCAGAGTTGCTGTACTGAGATTCATAGTTTGTGTGCACCGTACTGTGTATAAGGACGTCCTCTGTACGGTAACTTCAATTTAGATGTCTCAGTACAGAGGTGACTAAATCAGAGTTGCTGCAGTAAGGTTCATGATCTCTGTGCACTGTACTGTGTATAAGGACGTCCTCTGTACAGTAACTTCAGTCTAGTTGTCTCAGTACAGAGGTAACTAGATCAGAGTTGCTGTACTGAGATTCCTAGTTTGTGTGCACCGCACTGTGTATAAGGACGTCCTCTGTACAGGTATTTCAGTATAGTTGTCTCAGTACAGAGGTAACTAGATCAGAGTTGCTGTACTGAGATTCATAGTTTGTGTGCACCGTCCTGTGTATGAGGACGTCCTCTGTACAGTAACCTCAATCTAGATGTCTCAGTACAGAGGTGACTAGATCAGAGTTGCTGCAGTAAGGTTCATGATTTCTGTGCACTGTACTGTGTATAAGGACTTCCTCTGTACAGTAACTTCAGTCTAGATGTCTCAGTACAGAGGTGACTAGATCAGAGTTGCTGCAGTAAGGTTCATGATTTCTGTGCACTGTACTGTGTATAAGGACGTCCTCTGTACAGTAACTTCAGTCTAGATGTCTCAGTACAGAGGTGACTAGATCGGAGTTGCTGTACTGAGGTCCATGATCTCTGTGTACTGTACTGTGTATAAGGACATCCTCTGTACAGTAACTTCAGTCTATTTGTCTCAGTACAGAGGTAACTAGATCAGAGTTGCTGTACTGAGATTCATAGTTTGTGTGCACTGTACTGTGTATAAGGACGTCCTCTGTACAGTAACTTCAGTCTAGATGTCTCAGTACAGAGGTGACCAGATCAGAGTTGCTGTACTGAGATTCATAGTTTGTGTGCACTGTACTGTTTATAAGGACGTCCTCTGTACAGTAACTTCAATGTAGATGTCTCAGTACAGAGGTGACTAGATCAGAGTTGCAGCACTGAGGTCCATGATCTCTGTGCACTGTACTGTGTATAAGGACGTCCTCTGTACGGTAACTTCAATTTAGATGTCTCAGTACAGAGGTGACTAGATCAGAGTTGCTGTAGTGAGATTCATAGTTTGTGTGCACCGTACTGTGTATAAGGACGTCCTCTGTACAGTAACTTCAGTATAGATGTCTCAGTACAGAGGTGACTAGATCAGAGTTGCTGTACTGAGATTCATAGTTTCTGTGCACTGTACTGTGTATAAGGACGTCCTCTGTACAGTAACTTCAGTCTAGTTGTCTCAGTAGACATGTGACTAGATCAGAGTTGCTGTACTGAGATTCATAGTTTGTGTGCACTGTACTGTGTATAAGGACGTCCTCTGTACAGTAACTTCAGTCTAGTTATCTCAGTACAGAGGTTACTAGATCAGAGTTGCTGTACTGAGATTCATAGTTTGTGTGCACTGTACTGTGTATAAGGACGTCCTCTGTACAGTAACTTCAGTCTAGATGTCTCAGTACAGAGGTGACTAGTTGGGAGTTGCTGTACTGAGATTCATAGTTTGTGTGCACCGTACTGTGTATAAGGACGTCCTCTGTACAGTAACCTCAATCTAGATGTCTCAGTACAGAGGTGACTAGATCAGAGTTGCTGCACTGAGGTCCATGATTTCTGTGCACTGTACTGTGTATAAGGACGTCCTCTATACAGTAACTTCAGTCTAGTTGTCTCAGTACAGAGGTAACTAGATCAGAGTTGCTGCAGTAAGGTTCATGATCTCTGTGCATTGTACTGTGTATAAGAACGTCCTCTGTATGGTAACCTCAATCTAGATGTCTCAGTACAGAGGTGACTAGATGGGAGTTGCTGTACTGAGATTCATAGTTTCTGTGCACTGTACTGTGTATAAGGACGTCCTCTGTACAGTAACTTCAGTCTAGTTGTCTTAGTACAGAGGTAACTAGATCAGAGTTGCTGTACTGAGGTCCATGATTTCTGTGCACTGTACTATGTATAAGGACGTCCTCTATACAGTAACTTCAGTCTAGATGTCTCAGTACAGAGGTAACTAGTTCAGAGTTGCTGTACTGAGATTCATAGTTTGTGTGCACCGTACTGTGTATGAGGACGTCCTCTGTACAGTAACCTCAATCTAGATGTCTCAGTACAGAGGTGACTAGATCAGAGTTGCTGCAGTAAGGTTCATGATTTCTGTGCACTGTACTGTGTATAAGGACGTCCTCTGTACAGTAACTTCAGTCTAGATGTCTCAGTACAGAGGTGACTAGATCAGAGTTGCTGCAGTAAGGTTCATGATTTCTGTGCACTGTACTGTGTATAAGGACGTCCTCTGTACAGTAACTTCAGTCTAGATGTCTCAGTACAGAGGTGACTAGATCAGAGTTGCTGCAGTAAGGTTCATGATTTCTGTGCACTGTACTGTGTATAAGGACGTCCTCTGTACAGTAACTTCAGTCTAGATGTCTCAGTACAGAGGTGACTAGATCGGAGTTGCTGTACTGAGGTCCATGATCTCTGTGTACTGTACTGTGTATAAGGACGTCCTCTGTACAGTAACTTCAATCTAGATGTCTCAGTACATAGGTAAGTAGATCAGAGTTGCTGTACTGAGATTCATAGTTTGTGTGCACTGTACTGTGTATAAGGACGTCCTCTGTACAGTAACTTCAATCTAGATGTCTCAGTACAGAGGTGACTAGATCGGAGTTGCTGTACTGAGGTCTATGATATCTGTGCACTGTACTGTGTATAAGGACGTCCTCTGTACAGTAACTTCAGTATATTTGTCTCAGTACAGAGGTAACTAGATCAGAGTTGCTGTACTGAGATTCATAGTTTGTGTGCACCCTACTGTGTATAAGGACGTCCTCTGTACAGTAACTTCAGTCTAGATGTCTCAGTACAGAGGTGACTAGATCGGAGTTGCTGTACTGAGGTCCATGATCTCTGTGCACCGTACTGTGTATAAGGACGTCCTCTGTACAGTAACTTCAGTCTAGATGTCTCAGTACAGAGGTGACTAGATCAGAGTTGCTGTACTGAGATTCATAGTTTGTGTGCACCCTACTGTGTATAAGGACGTCCTCTGTACATTAACCTCATTCTAGATGTCTCAGTACAGAGGTGACTAGATCGGAGTTGCTGTACTGAGGTCCATGATCTCTGTGCACCGTACTGTGTATAAGGACGTCCTCTGTACAGTAACCTCAATTTAGATGTCTCAGTACAGAGGTGACTAGATCAGATTTGCTGCAGAAAGGTCCATGATCTCTGTGCACTGTACTGTGTATAAGGACGTCCTCTGTACAGTAACTTCAGTCTAGATGTCTCAGTACAGAGGTGACTAGATCAGAGTTGCTGTACTGAGATTCATAGTTTGTGTGCACTGTACTGTGTATAAGGACGTTCTCTGTACAGTAACCTCAATCTAGATGTCTCAGTACAGAGGTGACTAGATCAGAGTTGCTGTACTGAGGTCCATGATCTCTGTGCACTGTACTGTGTATAAGGACGTCCTCTGTACAGTAACTTCAATTTAGATGTCTCAGTACAGAGGTGACTAGATCAGAGTTGCAGCACTGAGGTCCATGATCTCTGTGCACTGTACTGTGTATAAGGACGTCCTCTGTACGGTAACTTCAATTTAGATGTCTCAGTACAGAGGTGACTAGATCAGAGTTGCTGTAGTGAGATTCATAGTTTGTGGGCACCGTACTGTGTATAAGGACGTCCTCTGTACAGTAACTTTAGTATAGATGTCTCAGTACAGAGGTGACTAGATCAGAGTTGCTGTACTGAGATTCATAGTTTCTGTGCACTGTACTGTGTATAAGGACGTCCTCTGTACAGTAACTTCAGTCTAGTTGTCTCAGTACACATGTGACTAGATCAGAGTTGCTGTACTGAGATTCATAGTTTGTGTGCACTGTACTGTGTATAAGGACGTCCTCTGTACAGTAACTTCAGTCTAGTTGTCTCAGTACAGAGGTTACTAGATCAGAGTTGCTGTACTGAGATTCATAGTTTGTGTGCACTGTACTGTGTATAAGGACGTCCTCTGTACAGTAACTTCAGTCTAGATGTCTCAGTACAGAGGTGACTAGATCAGAGTTGCTGCACTGAGGTCCATGATTTCTGTGCACTGTACTGTGTATAAGGACGTCCTCTATACAGTACCTTCAGTCTAGTTGTCTCAGTACAGAGGTAACTAGATCAGAGTTGCTGTACTGAGGTCCATGATTTCTGTGCACTGTACTATGTATAAGGACGTCCTCTATACAGTAACTTCAGTCTAGATGTCTCAGTACAGAGGTGACTAGATTGGAGTTGCTATACAGAGGTCCATGATTTCTGTGCACTCTACTGTGTATAAGGACGTCCTCTGTACAGTAACCTCAATCTAGATGTCTCAGTACAGAGGTGACTAGATCAGAGTTGCTGTACTGAGATTCATAGTTAGTGTGCACCGTACTGTGTATAAGGACGTCCTCTGTACAGTAACTCCATTCTAGATGTCTCAGTACAGAGGTAACTAGATCAGAGTTGCTGTACTGAGATTCCTAGTTTGTGTGCACCGTACTGTGCATAAGGACGTCCTCTGTACGGTAACTTCAATTTAGATATCTCAGTACAGAGGTGACTAGATCAGAGTTGCTGTAGTGAGATTCATAGTTTGTGTGCACCGTACTGTGTATAAGGACGTCCTCTGTACAGTTACTTCAGTCTAGTTGTCTCATTACAGAGGTGACTAGATCAGAGTTGCTGCAGTAAGGTTCATGATCTCTGTGCACTGTACTGTGTATAAGGACGTCCTCTGTACAGTAACTTCAGTCTAGATGTCTCAGTACAGAGGTGACTAGATCAGAGTTGCTGTACTGAGATTTATAGTTTGTGTGCACCGTACTGTGTATAAGGACGTCCTCTGTACAGTAACTTCAGTCTAGATGTGTCAGTACAGAGGTGACTAGATCAGAGTTGCTGTACTGAGATTCATAGTTTGTGTGCACCGTACTGTGTATAAGGACGTCCTTTGTACAGTAACTTCAGTCTAGTTGTCTCAGTACAGAAGTGACTAGTTGGGAGTTGCTGTACTGAGATTCATAGTTTGTGTGCACTGTACTGTGTATAAGAACGTCCTCTGTACAGTAACCTCATTCTAGATGTCTCAGTACAGAGGTGACTAGATCAGAGTTGCTGTACTGATATTCATAGTTTGTGTGCACTGTACTGTGTATAAGGAGGTCCTCTGTACAGTAACTTCAGTCTAGTTGTCTCAGTACGGAGGTAACTAGATCAGAGTTGCTGTACTGATATTCATAGTTTGTGTGCACTGTACTGTGTATAAGGACGTCCTCTGTACAGTAACTTCAATCTAGATATCTCAGTACAGAGGTGACTAGATCAGAGTTGCAGCTGTAAGGTTCATGATCTCTGTGCACTGTACTGTGTATAAGGACGTCCTCTGTACAGTAACTTCAGTCTAGTTTTCTCAGTACAGAGGTAACTAGATCAGAGTTGCTGTACTGAGATTCCTAGTTTGTGTGTACCGTACTGTGTATAAGGACGTCCTCTGTACAGGTATTTCAGTATAGTTGTCTCAGTACAGAGGTAACTAGATCAGAGTTGCTGTACTGAGATTCATAGTTTGTGTGCACCGTACTGTGTATGAGGACGTCCTCTGTACAGTAACCTCAATCTAGATGTTTCAGTACAGAGGTGACTAGATCAGAGTTGCTGCAGTAAGGTTCATGATTTCTGTGCACTGTACTGTGTATAAGGACGTCCTCTGTACAGTAACTTCAGTCTAGATGTCTCAGTACAGAGGTGACTAGATCAGAGTTGCTGCAGTAAGGTTCATGATTTCTGTGCACTGTACTGTGTATAAGGACGTCCTCTGTACAGTAACTTCAGTCTAGATGTCTCAGTACAGAGGTTACTAGATCGGAGTTGCTGTACTGAGGTCCATGATCTCTGTGTACTGTACTGTGTATAAGGACGTCCTCTGTACAGTAACTTCAGTCTATTTGTCTCAGTACAGAGGTAACTAGATCAGAGTTGCTGTACTGAGATTCATAGTTTGTGTGCACTGTACTGTGTATAAGGACGTCCTCTGTACAGTAACTTCAATCTAGATGTCTCAGTACAGAGGTGACTAGATCGGAGTTGCTGTACTGAGGTCCATGATCTCTGTGCACTGTACTGTGTATAAGGACGTCCTCTGTACAGTAACTTCAGTCTATTTGTCTCAGTACAGAGGTAACTAGATCAGAGTTGCTGTACTGAGATTCATAGTTTGTGTGCACCCTACTGTGTATAAGGACGTCCTCTGTACAGTAACTTCAGTCTAGATGTCTCAGTACAGAGGTGACTAGATCGGAGTTGCTGTACTGAGGTCCATGATCTCTGTGCACCGTACTGTGTATAAGGACGTCCTCTGTACAGTAACTTCAGTCTAGATGTCTCAGTACAGAGGTGACTAGATCAGAGTTGCTGTACTGAGATTCATAGTTTGTGTGCAACCTACTGTGTATAAGGACGTCCTCTGTACATTAACCTCATTCTAGATGTCTCAGTACAGAGGTGACTAGATCGGAGTTGCTGTACTGAGGTCCATGATATCTGTGCACCGTACTGTGTATAAGGACGTCCTCTGTACAGTAACTTCAGTCTAGATGTCTCAGTACAGAGGTGACTAGATCAGAGTTGCTGTACTGAGATTCATAGTTTGTGTGCACTGTACTGTGTATAAGGACGTCCTCTGTACAGTAACTTCAGTATAGATGTCTCAGTACAGAGGTGACTAGATCAGAGTTGCTGTACTGAGATTCATAGTTTCTGTGCACTGTACTGTGTATAAGGACGTCCTCTGTACAGTAACTTCAGTCTAGTTGTCTCAGTACAGAGGTGACTAGATCAGAGTTGCTGTACTGAGATTCATAGTTTGTGTGTACTGTACTGTGTATAAGGACGTCCTCTGTACAGTAACTTCAGTCTAGATGTCTCAGTACAGAGGTGACTAGTTGGGAGTTGCTGTACTGAGATTCATAGTTTGTGTGCACTGTACTGTGTATAAGGACGTCCTCTGTACAGTAACTTCAGTATAGATGTCTCAGTACAGAGGTGACTAGATCAGAGTTGCAGCACTGAGGTCCATGATCTCTGTGTACTGTACTGTGCATAAGGACGTCCTCTGTACGGTAACTTCAATTTAGATGTCTCAGTACAGAGGTGACTAGATCAGAGTTGCTGTAGTGAGATTCATAGTTTGTGTGCACCGTACTGTGTATAAGGACGTCCTCTGTACGGTAACTTCAGTCTAGTTGTCTCAGTACAGAGCTAAGTAGATCAGAGTTGCTGTATTGAGATTCATAGTTTGTGTGCACCGTACTGTGTATAAGGACGTCCTCTGTACGGTAACTTCAGTCTAGTTGTCTCAGTACAGAGGTAACTAGATCAGAGTTGCTGTACTGAGATTCCTAGTTTGTGTGCACCGTACTGTGTATAAGGACGTCCTTTGTACAGTAACTTCAGTCTAGTTGTCTCATTACAGAGGTGACTAGATCAGAGTTGCTGCAGTAAGGTTCATGATCTCTGTGCACTGTACTGTGTATAAGGAAGTCCTCTGTACAGTAACTTCAGTCTAGATGTCTCAGTACAGAGGTGACTAGATCAGAGTTGCTGTACTGAGATTCATAGTTTGTGTGCACTGTACTGTGTATAAGGACGTCCTCTGTACAGTAACTTCAGTCTAGATGTCTCAGTACAGAGGTGACTAGATGGGAGTTGCTGTACTGAGATTTATAGTTTGTGTGCACCGTACTGTGTATAAGGACGTCCTCTGTACAGTAACTTCAGTCTAGTTGTCTCAGTACAGAGGTGACTAGATCGGAGTTGCTGTACTGATATTCATAGTTTGTGTGCACTGTACTGTGTATAAGGACGTCCTCTGTACAGTAACTTCAATCTAGATGTCTCAGTACAGAGGTGACTAGATCAGAGTTGCTGCAGTAAGGTCCATGATTTCTGTGCACTGTACTGTGTATAAGGATGTCCTCTGTACAGTAACTTAAGTCTAGTTGTCTCAGTACAGAGGTAACTAGATCAGAGTTGCTGTACTGAGATTCATAGTTTGTGTGCACCGTACTGTGTATAAGGACGTCCTCTGTACAGTAACTTCAGTCTAGTTGTCTCAGTACAGAGGTGACTAGATCGGAGTTGCTGTACTGATATTCATAGTTTGTGTGCACTGTACTGTGTATAAGGACGTCCTCTGTACAGTAACCACAATCTAGATGTCTCAGTACAGAGGTGACTAGATCGGAGTTGCTGCAGTAAGGTTCATGATTTCTGTGCACTGTACTGTGTATAAGGACGTCCTCTGTGCAGTAACCTCAATCTAGATGTCTCAGTACAGAGGTGACTAGATCGGAGTTGCTGTACTGAGGTCCATGATCTCTGTGTACTGTACTGTGTATAAGGACGTCCTCTGTACAGTAACTTCAGTCTATTTGTCTCAGTACAGAGGTGACTAGATCAGAGTTGCTGTACTGAGATTCATAGTTTGTGTGGACTGCAGGATAGGATTAGATACACAGCTCAGTAGACAGTATCACACAGGATAGGATTATATACACAGCTCAGCAGACAGTATCACACAGGAGAAGATTAGATACACAGCTCAGCAGACAGTATCACACAGGATAGGATTATATACACAGCTCAGCAGACAGTATCACACAGTTGAGGATTAGATACATCGCTCAGCAGACATTATCACACAGGAGAGGATTAGATACACAGCATAGGATTAGATACACAGCTCAGCAGACAGTATCACACAGGAGAGGATTAGATACACAGCTCAGCAGACAGTATCACACAGGAGAGGATTAGATACACAGCTCAGCAGACGGTATCACACATGAGAGGATTAGATACACAGCTCAGCACACAGTATCTCACAGGAGAAGATTAGATACACGGCTCAGCAGACAGTATCTCACAGGAGAGAATTAGATACATGACTCAGCAGACAGTATCACACAGGAGAGGATTAGATACACGGCTCAGCAGACAGTATCACACAGGAGAGGATTAGATACACAGCTCAGCAGACAGTATTGCAGAGGATAGGATTAGATACACAGCTCAGCAGACGGTATCACACAGGACAGGATTAGATACACTGCTCAGCAGACGGTATCACACAGAATAGGATTAGATACACAGCTCAGCAGACAGTATCACACAGGAGAGGATTAGATACACGGTTCAGCAGACAGTATCACACAGGGTAGGATTAGATACATTGCTCAGCAGACAGTATCACACAGTAAAGGATTAGATACACAGCTCAGCAGACAGTATCACACAGGACAGGATTAGATACACAGCTCAGCAGACAGTATCACACAGGATAGGTTTAGATACACAGCTCAGAAGACAGTATCACACAGGAGAGGATTAGATACACTGCTCAGCAGACGGTATCTCACAGGATAGGATTAGATACACAGCTCAGCAGACAGTATCACACAGGACAGCATTAGATACACAGCTCAGCAGACGGTATCACACAGGACAGGATTAGATACACAGCTCAGCAGACTATCACACAGGATAGGATTCTAAACACTATTCAGCAGACAGTATCACACAGAAGAGGATTAGATACACTGCTCAACAGACAGTATCACACAGGACAGGATTTGATGCATAGCTCAGCAGACGGTATCACACATGAGAGGATTAGATACACAGCTCAGCAGACAGTATCACACATGGGAGAATTAGATATACAGCTCAGCAGACAATATCACACAGGAGAGGATTAGATACACAGCTCAGCAGACAGTATCACACAGGAGAGGATTAGAAACACAGCTCAGCAGACAGTATCACACAGGATATTATTAGATACACAGCTCAGCAGATGGCATCACACAGGAGAAGATTAGATACACAGCTCAGCAGACAGTATCACACAGGGTAGGATTAGAGATACAGCTCAGCAGACACTATCACACGAGAGGATTAGATACACAGCTCAACAGACAGTATCACACAGGAGAGTATTAGATACATGGCTCAACAGACAGTATCACACAGGAGAGGATTAGATACACAGCTCAGCAGACAGTATCACACAGGAGAGGATTAGATACACAGCTCAGCAGACAGTATCACACAGGAGAAGATTAGATACACAGCTCAGCAGACAGTATCACACAGGGAAGGATTAGAGATACAGCTCAGCTGACAGTATCTCACAGGATAGGATTAGATACATGGCTCAACAGACAGTATCACACAGGAGAGGATTAGATACACAGCTCAGCAGACAGTATCACACAGGATAGGATTAGATACACAGCTCAGCAGACAGTATCACACAGGAGAAGATTAGATACACAGCTCAGCAGACAGTATCACACAGGGAAGGATTAGAGATACAGCTTAGCTGACAGTATCTCACAGGATAGGATTAGATACACAGCTCAGCAGACAGTATCACACAGGAGAGGATAAGATACACTGGTCAGCAGACAGTATCACACAGGAGAGGATTAGATACACAGCTCAGCAGACAGTATCACACAGCATAGGATTAGTTACACGGCTCAGCAGACAGTATCACACAGTAAAAGATTAGATACACTGCTCAGCAGACAGTATCACACAGCATAGGATTAGATACACAGCTCAGCAGACAGTATCGCACAGGAGACGATTAGATACACGGCTCTGCAGACAGTATCGCACAGGAGAGGATTAGATACACGGCTCTGCAGACAGTATCACACTGGGGAGGATTAGATACACAGCTCAGCAGACAGTATCACACAGGAGAGGATTAGATACACAGCTCAGCAGACAGCATCACACAGGAGAGGATTAGATACATGACTCAGCAGACGGTATCACACAGGAGAGGATTAGATACACAGCTCAGCAGACAGTATCACACAGGAGAGGATTAGATACATGACTCAGCAGACAGTATCACACAGGAGAGGATTAGATACACAGCTCAGCAGACAGTATCACACAGGAGAGGATTAGATACACAGCTCAGCAGACAGTATCACACAGGAGAGGATTAGATAAACAGCTCAGCAGACAGTATCACACAGGAGGGGATTAGATACACGGCTCAGCAGACAGTATCACACGGGAGTGGATTAGATACACGGCTCAGCAGACAGTATCACACGGGAGTGGATTAGATACACGACTCAGCAGACAGTATCACGCAAGATAGGATTAGATACACAGTTCATCAGACAGTATCACTCAGGAGATGATTAGATACACAGCTCAGCAGACAGTATCACACATTAGAGGATTAGATACACAGCTCAGCAGACAGTATCACACAGGAGAGGATTGGATACACAGCTCAGCAGACAGTATCACACAGGATGGGATTAGATAAACAGCTCAGCAGACAGTATCACACAGGATGGGATTAGATACACAGCTCAGCAGACAGTATCACACAGGAGAGAATTGGATACACAGCTCAGCAGACGGTATCACACAGGAGAGGATTAGATACACGGCTCAACAGACAGTATCACACAGGAGAGGATTAGATACACAGCTCAGCAGACAGTATCACACAGGAGAGGATTGGATACACAGCTCAGCAGACAGTATCACACAGGAGAGGATTAGATACACAGCTCAGCAGACAGTATCACACAGGAGAGGATTAGATACACAGCTCAGCAGACAGTATCGCACAGGAGAGGATTAGATACACGGCTCAGCAGACAGTATCACACAGGAGAGGATTAGATACACAGCTCAGCAGACAGTATCACACAGGAGAGGATTAGATACACAGCTCAGCAGACAGTACCACACAGGAGAAGATTAGATACACGGCTCAGCAGACGGTATCACACAGGAGAGGATTAGATACACAGCTCAGCAGACAGTATCACACAGGAGAGGATTAGATACATAGCTCAGCAGACTGTATCACACAGTAGAGGATTAGATACACAGCTCAGCAGACAGTATTACACTGGAGAGGATTAGATAAACAGCATAGGATTAGATACACAGCTCAGCAGACAGTATCACACAGGAGAGGATTAGATACACAGCTCAGCAGACAGTATCACACAGGACAGGATTAGATACATAGCTCAGCAGACAGTATCACACAGGAGAGGATTAGATACACTGCTCAACAGACAGTATCACACAGGACAGGATTAGATACATAGCTCAGCAGACAGTATCACACAGAATTGGATTAGATACACTGCTCAACAGACAGTATCACACAGGACAGGATTAGATACATAGCTCAGCAGACGGTATCACACATGAGAGGATTAGATACACTGCTCTGCAGACAGTATCACACAGGAGAGGATTAGATACACAGCTCAGCACACAGTATCACACAGGAGAGGATTAGATACACGGCTCTGCAGACAGTATCACACAGGAGAGGATTAGATACACGGCTCAGCAGATAGTATCACACTGGGGAGGATTAGATACACGGCTCTGCAGATAGTATCACACTGGGGAGGATTAGATACACGGCTCAGTAGATAGTATCACACTGGGGAGGATTAGATACACAGCTCAGCAGACAGTATCGCACAGGAGAGGATTAGATACACGGCTCTGCAGACAGTATCACACAGGATAGGATTAGATACACGGCTCAGCAGATAGTATCACACTGGGGAGTATTAGATACACAGCTCAGCAGACAGTATGACACAGTAGAGGATTAGATACTTGGCTCAGCAGACAGTATCACACAGGAGAGGATTAGATACACAGCTCAGCAGACAGTATCGCACAGGAGAGGATTAGATACACCGCTCAGCAGACAGTATCACACAGGATAAGATTAGATACACGGCTCAGCAGACAGTATCACACAGGAGAGGATTAGATACACCGCTCAGCAGACAGTATCACACAGGATAGGATTAGATACACATCTCAGCAGACAGTATCACACAGGATAGGATTAGATACACATCTCAGCAGACAGTATTACACAGGAGAGGATTAGATACACAGCATAGGATTAGATACACAGCTCAGCAGACAGTATCACACAGCATAGGATTAGATACACAGCTCAGCAGACAGTATCACACAGGAGAGGATTAGATACACAGCTCAGCAGACAGTATCACACAGGAGAGGATTAGATACATGGTCAGCAGACATTATAACACAGGAGAGGATTAGATACACAGCATAGGATTAGATACACAGCTCAGCAGACAGTATCACACAGGAGAGGATTAGATACACAGCTCAGCAGACAGTGTCACACAGGAGAGGATTAGATACACAGCTCAGCAGACAGTATCACACAGGAGGGGATTAGATACACAGCTCAGCAGACAGTATCACACAGGAGGGGATTAGATACACAGCTCAGCAGACAGTATCACACAGGATAAGATTAGATACACTGCTCAGCAGACGGTATCACACAGCATAGGATTAGATACACAGCTCAGCACACAGTATCTCACAGGAGAAGATTAGATACACGGCTCAGCAGACAGTATCACACAGGAGAAGATTAGATACACAGCTCAGCAGACAGTATCACACAGGAGAGGATTAGATACACAGCTCAGCAGACAGTATCACACAGGAGAGGATTAGATACACGGCTCAGCAGACAGTATCACACAGGAGAGGATTAGATACACAGCTCAGCAGACAGTATCACACAGGAGAAGATTAGATACACAGCTCAGCAGACAGTATCACACAGGAGAGGATTAGATACACAGCTCAGCAGACAGTATCACACAGGAGGGGATTAGATACACAGCTCAGCAGACAGTATCACACAGGATAAGATTAGATACATAGCTCAGCAGACGGTATCACACATGAGAGGATTAGATACACAGCTCAGCACACAGTATCTCACAGGAGAAGATTAGATACACGGCTCAGCAGACAGTATCTCACAGGAGAGAATTAGATACATGACTCAGAAGACAGTATCACACAGGAGAGGATTAGATACACGGCTCAGCAGACAGTATCACACAGGAGAGGATTAGATACACAGCTCAGCAGACAGTATTGCAGAGGATAGGATTAGATACACAGCTCAGCAGACGGTATCACACAGGACAGGATTAGATACACTGCTCAGCAGACGGTATCACACAGAATAGGATTAGATACACAGCTCAGCAGACAGTATCACACAGGATAGGATTAGATAAACTGCTCATCAGACAGTATCACACAGGAGAGGATTAGATACACAGCTCAGCAGACAGTATCACACAGGAGAGGATGAGATACACGGTTCAGCAGACAGTATCACACAGGGTAGGATTAGATACATTGCTCAGCAGACAGTATCACACAGTAGAGGATTAGATACACAGCTCAGCAGACAGTATCACACAGGAGAAGATTAGATACACGGCTCAGCAGACGGTATCACACAGGAGAGGATTAGATACACAGCTCAGCAGACAGTACCACACAGGAGAAGATTAGATACACGGCTCAGCAGACGGTATCACACAGGAGAGGATTAGATACACAGCTCAGCAGACAGTATCACACAGGAGAGGATTAGATACATAGCTCAGCAGACTGTATCACACAGGAGAGGATTAGATACACAGCTCAGCAGACAGTATTACACTGGAGAGGATTAGATAAACAGCATAGGATTAGATACACAGCTCAGCAGACAGTATCACACAGGAGAGGATTAGATACACAGCTCAGCAGACAGTATCACACAGGACAGGATTAGATACATAGCTCAGCAGACAGTATCACACAGGAGAGGATTAGATACACTGCTCAACAGACAGTATCACACAGGACAGGATTAGATACATAGCTCAGCAGACAGTATCACACAGAATTGGATTAGATACACTGCTCAACAGACAGTATCACACAGGACAGGATTAGATACATAGCTCAGCAGACGGTATCACACATGAGAGGATTAGATACACTGCTCTGCAGACAGTATCACACAGGAGAGGATTAGATACACAGCTCAGCACACAGTATCACACAGGAGAGGATTAGATACACGGCTCTGCAGACAGTATCACACAGGAGAGGATTAGATACACGGCTCAGCAGATAGTATCACACTGGGGAGGATTAGATACACGGCTCAGCAGATAGTATCACACTGGGGAGGATTAGATACACGGCTCAGCAGATAGTATCACACTGGGGAGGATTAGATACACGGCTCAGTAGATAGTATCACACTGGGGAGGATTAGATACACAGCTCAGCAGACAGTATCGCACAGGAGAGGATTAGATACACGGCTCTGCAGACAGTATCACACAGGATAGGATTAGATACACGGCTCAGCAGATAGTATCACACTGGGGAGGATTAGATACACAGCTCAGCAGACAGTATCACACAGTAGAGGATTAGATACCTGGCTCAGCAGACAGTATCACACAGGAGAGGATTAGATACACAGCTCAGCAGACAGTATCACACAGGAGAGGATTAGATACACAGCTCAGCAGACAGTATCACACAGGAGAGGATTAGATACACGGCTCAGCAGACAGTATCACACAGTATAAGATTACATACACTGCTCAGCAGAGAGTATCACACAGGAGAGGATTAGATACACAGCTCAGCAGACAGGATCACACAGTAAAAGATTAGATACACGGCTCAGCAGACAGTATCACACAGTTAAAGATTAGATACACGGCTCAGCAGACAATATCACACAGGAGAGGCTTAGATACACAGCTCAGCAGACAGTATCACACAGGATAAGATTAGATACACTGCTCAGCAGACAGTATCACACAGGAGAGGATTAGATACACAGCTCAGCAGACAGTGTCACACAGGAGAAGATTAGTTACACGGCTCAGCAGACAGTATCACACAGTAAAAGATTAGATACACGGCTCAGCAGACAGTATCACACAGTAAAAGATTAGATACACTGCTCAGCAGACAGTATCACACAGCATAGGATTAGATACACAGCTCAGCAGACAGTATCACACAGTATAAGATTAGATACACTGCTCAGCAGACAGTATCACACAGGAGAGGATTAGATACACGGCTCAGCAGACAGTATCACACAGTATAAGATTAGATACACAGCTCAGCAGACAGTATCACACAGTATAAGATTAGATACACAGCTCAGCAGACAGTATCGCACAGGAGAGGATTAGAAACACGGCTCAGCAGATAGTATCACACTGGGGAGGATTAGATACACAGCTCAGCAGACAGTATCACACAGGAGAGGATTAGATACTTGGCTCAGCAGACAGTATCACACAGTAGAGGATTAGATACACTGCTCTGCAGATAGTATCACACAGGAGGGGATTAGATACACAGCTCAGCAGACAGTATAACACCGTATAAGATTAGATACACTGCTCAGCAGACAGTATCACACAGCATAGGATTAGATACACGGCTCAGCAGACAGTATCACACAGGACAGGATTAGATACACCGCTCAGCAGACAGTATCACACAGGATAGGATTAGATAAACCGCTCAGCAGACAGTATCACACAGGGGAGGATTAGATACACCACTCAGCAGACAGTATTACACAGGAGAGGATTAGATACACCGCTCAGCAGACAGTATCACACAGGATAGGATTAGATACACGGCTCAGCAGACAGTATCACACAGGAGAGGATTAGATACACCGCTCAGCAGACAGTATCACACAGGATAGGATTAGATACACATCTCAGCAGACAGTATCACACAGGATAGGATTAGATACACATCTCAGCAGACAGTATTACACAGGAGAGGATTAGATACACAGCATAGGATTAGATACACAGCTCAGCAGACAGTATCACACAGCATAGGATTAGATACACAGCTCAGCAGACAGTATCACACAGGAGAGGATTAGATACACAGCTCAGCAGACAGTATCACACAGGAGAGGATTAGATACATGGCTCAGCAGACATTATCACACAGGAGAGGATTAGATACACAGCATAGGATTAGATACACAGCTCAGCAGACAGTATCACACAGGAGAGGATTAGATACACAGCTCAGCAGACAGTGTCACACAGGAGAGGATTAGATACACAGCTCAGCAGACAGTATCACACAGGAGGGGATTAGATACACAGCTCAGCAGACAGTATCACACAGGAGGGGATTAGATACACAGCTCAGCAGACAGTATCACACAGGATAAGATTAGATACACTGCTCAGCAGACGGTATCACACATCATAGGATTAGATACACAGCTCAGCACACAGTATCTCACAGGAGAAGATTAGATACACAGCTCAGCAGACAGTATCACACAGGAGAAGATTAGATACACAGCTCAGCAGACAGTATCACACAGGAGAGGATTAGATACACAGCTCAGCAGACAGTATCACACAGGATAAGATTAGATACACTGCTCAGCAGACGGAATCACACAGCATAGGATTAGATACACAGCTCAGCACACAGTATCTCACAGGAGAAGATTAGATACACGGCTCAGCAGACAGTATCACACAGGAGAAGATTAGATACACAGCTCAGCAGACAGTATCACACAGGAGAGGATTAGATACACAGCTCAGCAGACAGTATCACACAGGAGAGGATTAGAGATACAGTTCAGCAGAGAGTATCACACAGGAGAGGATTAGATACACAGCTCAGCAGACAGTTTCACACAGGAGAGGATTAGATACACTGCTCAACAGACAGTATCACACAGGACAGGATTAGATACATAGCTCAGCAGACAGTATCACACAGGAGAGGATTAGATACACTGCTCAACAGACAGTATCACACAGGACAGGATTAGATACATAGCTCAGCAGACAGTATCACACAGGATTGGATTAGATACACTGCTCAACAGACAGTATCACACAGGACAGGATTAGATACATAGCTCAGCAGACGGTATCACACATGAGAGGATTAGATACACTGCTCTGCAGACAATATCACACAGCATAGGATTAGATACACAGCTCAGCAGACAGTATCACACAGTATAAGATTAGATACACTGCTCAGCAGACAGTATCACACAGGAGAGGATTAGATACACAGCTCAGCAGACAGTATCACACAGGAGAGAATTAGATACACAGCTCAGCAGACAGTATCACACAGGAGAGGATTAGATACACAGCTCAGCAGACAGTATCACACAGGAGAGGATTAGATACACAGCTCAGCACACACTATCACACAGGAGAGGATTAGATACACAGCTCAGCAGACAGTATCACACAGGAGAGGATTAGATACACAGCTCAGCAGACAATATCACACAGGAGAGGATTAGATACACAGCTCAGCAGACAGTATCACACAGTAAAAGACTAGATACACTGCTCAGCAGACAGTATCACACAGCATAGGATTAGATACACAGCTCAGCAGACAGTATCACACAGTATAAGATTAGATACACTGCTCAGCAGACAGTATCACACAAGAGAGGATTAGATACACAGCTCAGCAGACAGTATCGCACAGGAGAGGATTAGATACACGGCTCTGCAGACAGTATCACACAGGATAGGATTAGATACACGGCTCAGCAGATAGTATCACACTGGGGAGGATTAGATACACAGCTCAGCAGACAGTATCACACAGTAGAGGATTAGATACTTGGCTCAGCAGACAGTATCACACAGGAGAGGATTAGATACACAGCTCAGCAGACAGTATCACACAGGAGAGGATTAGATACAAAGCTCAGCAGACAGTATCACACAGGAGAGGATTAGATACACAGCTCAGCAGACAGTATCACACAGGAGAGGATTAATTACACGGCCCAGCAGACAGTATCACACAGTAAAAGATTAGATACACGGCTCAGTAGACAGTATCACACAGGAGAGGATTAGATATACAGCTCAGCAGACAATATCACACAGGAGAGGATTAGATACACAGCTCAGCAGACAGTATCACACAGGAGAGGATTAGATACACGGCTCAGCAGACAGTATCATACAGGAGAGGATTAGATACACAGCTCAGCAGACAGTGTCACACAGGAGAAGATTAGTTACACGGCTCAGCAGACAGTATCACACAGTAAAAGATTAGATACACGGCTCAGCAGACAGTATCACACAGTAAAATATTAGATACAGTGCTCAGCAGACAGTATCACACAGCATAGGATTAGATACACAGCTCAGCAGACAGTATCACACAGTATAAGATTAGATACACTGCTCAGCAGACAGTATCACACAGGAGAGGATTAGATACACAGCTCAGCAGACAGTATCACACAGGAGAGGATTAGATACACGGCTCTGCAGACAGTATCACCCAGGATAGGATTAGATACACGGCTCAGCAGATAGTATCACACTGGGGAGGATTAGATACACAGCTCAGCAGACAGTATCACACAGGAGAGGATTAGATACACGGCTCTGCAGACAGTATCACACAGGATAGGATTAGATACACGGCTCAGCAGATAGTATCACACTGGGGAGGATTAGATACACGGCTCAGCAGATAGTATCACACTGGGGAGGATTAGATACACGGCTCAGCAGATAGTATCACACTGGGGAGGATTAGATACACGGCTCAGCAGATAGTATCACACTGGGGAGGATTAGATACACAGCTCAGCAGACAGCATCGCACAGGAGAGGATTAGATACACGGCTCTGCAGACAGTATCACACAGGATAGGATTAGATACACGGCTCAGCAGATAGTATCACACTGGGGAGGATTAGATACACAGCTCAGCAGACAGTATCACACAGGAGAGGATTAGATACTCGGCTCTGCAGACAGTATCACACAGGATAGGATTAGATACACGGCTCAGCAGATAGTATCACACTGGGGAGGATTAGATACTTGGCTCAGCAGACAGTATCACACAGGAGAGGATTAGATACACAGCTCAGCAGACAGTATCACACAGGAGAGGATTAGATACACAGCTCAGCAGACAGTGTCACACAGGAGAAGATTAGTTACACGGCTTAGCAGACAGTATCACACAGTAAAAGATTAGATACACGGCTCAGCAGACAGTATCACACAGGAGAGGATTAGATATACAGCTCAGCAGACAATATCACACAGGAGAGGCTTAGATACACAGCTCAGCAGACAGTATCACACAGGATAAGATTAGATACACTGCTCAGCAGACAGTATCACACAGGAGAGGATTAGATACACAGCTCAGCAGACAGTGTCACACAGTAAAAGATTAGATACACGGCTCAGCAGACAGTATCACACAGTAAAAGATTAGATACACTGCTCAGCAGACAGTATCACACAGCATAGGATTAGATACACAGCTCAGCAGACAGTATCACACAGTATAAGATTAGATACACTGCTCAGCAGACAGTATCACACAGGAGAGGATTAGATACACAGCTCTGCAGACAGTATCGCACAGGAGAGGATTAGATACACGGCTCTGCAGACAGTATCACACAGGATAGGATTAGATACACGGCTCAGCAGATAGTATCACACTGGGGAGGATTAGATACACAGCTCAGCAGACAGTATCACACAGGAGAGGATTAGATACTTGGCTCAGCAGACAGTATCACACAGTAGAGGATTAGATACACTGCTCTGCAGATAGTATCACACAGGAGGGGATTAGATACACAGCTCAGCAGACAGTATAACACCGTATAAGATTAGATACACTGCTCAGCAGACAGTATCACACAGCATAGGATTAGATACACGGCTCAGCAGACAGTAGCACACAGGAGAGGATTAGATACACCGCTCAGCAGACAGTATCACACAGGATAGGATTAGATACACCGCTCAGCAGACATTATCACACAGGGGAGGATTAGATACACCACTCAGCAGACAGTATTACACAGGAGAGGATTAGATACACGGCTCAGCAGTCAGTATCACACAGGATAGGATTAGATACACATCTCAGCAGACAGTATTACACAGGAGAGGATTAGAGATACAGCTCAGCAGAGAGTATCACACAGGGCGGGATTAGATACACAGCTCAGCAGACAGTATTACACAGGATAGGATTAGAGATACAGCTCAGCAGAGAGTATCACACAGGACAGGATTAGATACACATCTCAGCAGACAGTATTACACAGGAAAGGATTAGATACACAGCATAGGATTAGATACACAGTTCAGCAGACAGTATCACACAGCATAGGATTAGATACACAGCTCAGCAGACAGTATTACACAGGAGAGGATTAGATACACAGCATAGGATTAGATACACAGCTCAGCACACAGTATCACACAGAAGAGGATTAGATACATGGCTCAGCAGACAGCATCACACAGGAGAGGATTAGATACATGGCTCAGCAGACATGATCACACAGGAGAGGATTAGATACACAGCATAGGATTAGATACACAGCTCAGCAGACGGTATCACACAGCATAGGATTAGACACACAGCTCAGCAGACAGTATCACACAGGATAGGATTAGATACACAGCATAGGATTAGATACACAGCTCAGCAGACAGTATCACACAGGATAGGATTAGATACACAGCATAGGATTAGATACACGGCTCAGCAGACAGTATCACACAGGAGGGGATTAGATACACAGCATAGGATTAGATACACAGCTCAGCACACAGTATCACACAGAAGAGGATTAGATACATGGCTCAGCAGACATTATCACACAGGAGAGGATTAGATACATGGCTCAGCAGACAGTATCACACAGGAGAGGATTAGATACACAGTTCAGCAGACAGTGTCACACAGGAGAGGATTAGAAACACAGCACAGCAGACAGTATCACACAGGAGAGGATTAGATACACAGCTCAGCAGACAGTGTCACACAGGAGAGGATTAGAAACACAGCACAGCAGACGGTATCACACAGGAGAGGATTAGATACACAGCTCAGCAGACAGTATCACACAGGAGAGGATTAGATACACAGCTCAGCAGACAGTATCACACAGGAGGGGATTAGATACACAGCTCAGCAGACAGTATCACAGGATAAGATTATATACACTGCTCAGCAGACGGTATCACACAGGAGAGGATTAGATACACAGCTCAGCAGACAGTATCACACAGGAGAGGATTAGATACACAGCTCAGCAGACAGTATCACACAGGAGAAGATTAGATACACAGCTCAGCAGACAGTATCACACAGGAGAGGATTAGATACACAGCTCAGCAGACAGTATCACACAGGAGGGGATTAGATACACAGCTCAGCAGACAGTATCACACAGGATAAGATTAGATACACTGCTCAGCAGACAGAATCACACAGGAGAGGATTAGATACATAGCTCAGCAGACAGTATCACACATGAGAGGATTAGATAAACAGTTCATCAGACAGTATCACACACGAGAGGATTAGATACACAGCTCAGCTGACAGTATCACACAGGAGAGGATTAGATACACAGCTCAGCACACAGTATCACACAGGAGAGGATTAGATACACGGCTCAGCAGACAGTATCACACAGGAGAGGATTAGATACACAGCTCATCAGACAGTATCACACAGGAGAGGATTAGATACACAGCTCAGCAAACAGTATCGCACAGGAGTGGATTAGATACACGGCTCAGCTGACAGTATCGCACAGGGCGGGATTAGATACACGGCTCAGCAGACAGTATCACACGCGATAGGATTAGATACACAGCTCAGCACACAGTATCACACAGGAGAGGATTAGATACACGGCTCAGCAGACAGTATCACACAGGAGAGGATTAGATACACAGCTCAGCAGACAGTATCACACAGGAGAGGATTAGATACACGGCTCAGCAGACAGTATCACACAGGAGAGGATTAGATACATGGCTCAGCAGACATTATCACACAGGAGAGGATTAGATACACAGCATAGGATTAGATACACAGCTCAGCAGACAGTATCACACAGGAGGGGATTAGATACACAGCTCAGCAGACAGTATCACACAGGAGAGGATTAGATACACAGCTCAGCAGACAGTATCACACAGGAGAGGATTAGATACACAGCTCAGCAGACAGTATCACACAGGAGAGGATTAGATACACAGCTCAGCAGAGAGTATCACACAGGAGAGGATTAGATAAACAGTTCATCAGACAGTATCACACACGAGAGGATTAGATACACAGCTCAGCAGACAGTATCACACAGCATAGGATTAGATACACAGCTCAGCAGACAGTATCGCACAGGAGTGGATTAGATACATGGCTCAGCTGACAGTATCGCACAGGGCGGGATTAGATACACGGCTCAGCAGACAGTATCACACACGATAGGATTAGATACACAGTTCATCAGACAGTATCACACAGGAGAGGATTAGATACACAGCTCATCAGACAGTATCACACAGGAGAGGATTAGATACACAGCTCATCAGACAGTATCACACAGGAGAGGATTAGATACACAGCTCAGCAGACAGTATCACAATGGATAGGATTAGATACATGGCTCAGCAGACAGTATCACACAGGAGAGGATTAGATACACAGCTCAGCAGACAGTATCACACAGGAGAGGATTAGATACATGGCTCAGCAGACAGCATCACACAGGAGAGGATTAGATACACAGCTCAGCACACAGTATCACACAGGATAGGATTAGATACATGGCTCAGCAGACAGTATCACACAGGAGAGGATTAGATACACAGCTCAGCAGACAGTATCACACAGGAGAGGATTAGATACATGGCTCAGCAGACAGCATCATACAGGAGAGGATTAGATACACGGCTCAGCAGACAGCATCACACAGGAGAGGATTAGATACACAGCTCAGCAGACAGTATCACACAGGAGAGGATTAGATACATGGCTCAGAAGACAGCATCACACAGGAGAGGATTAGATACACAGCTCAGCACACAGTATCACACAGGAGAGGATTAGATACACGGCTCAGCAGACAGTATCACACAGGAGAGGATTAGATACACAGCTCAGCAGACAGTATCACACAGGAGAGGAGTAGATACATGGCTCAGAAGACAGCATCACACAGGAGAGGATTAGGTACACAGCTCAGCACACAGTATCACACAGGAGAGGATTAGATACACGGCTCAGCAGACAGTATCACACAGGAGAGGAGTAGATACATGGCTCAGAAGACAGCATCACACAGGAGAGGATTAGATACACAGCTCAGCACACAGTATCACACAGGACAGGATTAGATACACAGCTCAGCAGACAGTATCACACAGGAGAGGATCAGATACACAGCTCAGCAGACAGTATCACACAGCATAGGATTAGATACACAGCTCAGCAGACAGTATCACACATGAGTGGATTAGATACACGGCTCAGCAAACAGTATCGCACAGGGCGGGATTAGATACAGGGCTCAGCAGACAGTATCACACATGATAGGATTAGATACACAGTTCATCAGACAGTATCACACAGGAGAGGATTAGATACACAGCTCAGCAGACAGTATCTCACAGGGCGGGATTAGATACACGGCTCAGCTGACAGTATCACACTGGATAGGATTAGATACACAGTTCATCAGACAGTGTCACACAGGAGAAGATTAGATACACAGCTCAGCAGACAGTATCACACATTAGAGGATTAGATACACAGCTCAGCAGACAGTATCACACAGGAGAGGATTAGATACACAGCTCAGCAGACAGTATCACACAGGATGGGATTAGATACACAGTTCATCAGACAGCATCACACAGGAGAGGATTAGATACACGGCTCAGCAGACAGTATCACACAGGAGAGGATTAGATACACAGCTCAGCAGACAGTATCACACAGGAGAGGATTAGATACACAGCTCAGCAGACAATATCACACAGGATGGGATTAGATACACAGTTCATCAGACAGCATCACACAGGAGAGGATTAGATACACGGCTCAGCAGACAGTATCACACATTAGAGGATTAGATACACAGCTCAGCACACAGTTTCACACAGGAGAGGATTAGATACACGGCTCAGCAGACAGTATCACACAGGACAGGACTAGAAACACAGTTCATCAGACAGTATCACACAGGAGAGGATTAGATACACGGCTCAGCAGACAGTATCACACAGGAGAGGATTAGATACACAGCTCAGCAGATGGTATCACACAGGATAGGATTAGATACACAGCTCAGCAGACAGTATCACACAGGATTAGATACACGGCTCAGCAGACAGTATCACACAGGAGAGGATTAGATACACAGCTCAGCAGACAGTATCACACAGCATAGGATTAGATACACGGCTCAGCAGACAGTATCACACGAGAGGATTAGATACACGGCTCAGCAGAAAGTATCACACAGGAGAGGATTAGATACACAGTTCACCATCACTGCGTTATAATAGCACTGCAGTATGTGGTGAGGGACTACAACTCCCAGCAAGTGACAGCGCAGGCACCGATCATGTAACTAAACCATCACTGCGTCATAATAGCACTGCAGTATGTGGTGAGGGACTACAACTCCCAGCAAGTTTATTTCTTTTTATTTTACACGCTGCTGTTTTCCACAGTGAATTACCAGAAAGATCTGCACCAAAATCATGAAGTGCAAATTTGCTGTTGTGGATTTTCTTGTGGATTTTTGCTAATTTGCTCTGATTTTCTATGGAAATCCTCCAGGAACAATCTGCCACATTTGAACAGATCTTCAGGCCTCATTCAGACATCTGTAGTTTTCTGGTACATTAAAAAAAAAAGCAAAAAAAAACAAAACTGATTTTCATCAAAGGGATCGATCTGAATTGTATCAATGTATGTTACTATATGCAAATAAAAATATATATATATATGGATATATGAACTGCCCCATAGATGATAAAGGTGCGTATTATGTCTGTCAATAACATGGATGTAAAAAAACAGACGTGTGAATGAGACGTTCACCCACAAGATCATCTAGCAATAGTGCAGCTCTGACCTGACACATAGCATTCACAGAAAGGCTCCTGATCAGCACATATGATGTCTGTGATCTATAAAGAGTCCTCCACATTGTACCCACTACATATACATTCACAATAAAGCTGCCCCCGTAACATCAACTGCCCCACACCTACCACATATAGCCAGGTCCCCGCTCCCCCACACACAGTATATAGCCAGGTCCCCGCTCCCCCACACACAGTATATAGCCAAGATCCCCGCTCCCCCACACAAAGTATATAGCCAGGTCCCCGCTCCCCCACACACAGTATATAGACAAGATCCCCGCTCCCCCACACAAAGTATATAGCCAGGTCCCCGCTCCCCCACACAAAGTATATAGCCAGGTCCCCGCTCCCCCACACAAAGTATATAGCCAAGGTCCCCTCCTCCATGTATAGCATATTTATCCAGGTCCCCGCTCCCCCACATATAGCAAAGAGAACCAAGTCCAGCACCCCCTCCCCCACCACACAGCATACGGAATATAGACAAGACCCCCACACAGCATACGGTATATAGACAAGTCCCCCACACACAGCATACAGTATATAGATAAGTCCCCCACACACAGCATACAGTATACAGACAAGTCACCCACACAGCATAAAGTATATAGACAAGTCCCCCCCCACACAGCATACAGTATATAGACAAGTCACCCACACAGCATAAAGTATATAGACAAGTCCCCCCCCACACAGCATACAGTATATAGACAAGTCCCCCACACACAGCATACGGTATATAGCAAGTCCCCCACACACAGCATGCAGTATATAGACAAGTCCCCCACACACAGCATACGGTATATAGACAAGTCCCCCACACACAGCATATGGTATATAGACAAGTCCCCCTCACACAGCATACGGTATATAGACAAGTCCCCCACACACAGCATACAGTATATAGACAAGTCCCCCACACACAGCATACAGTATATAGACAAGTCCCTCCCACACAGCATACGGAATATAGACAAGTCCCCCACACACAGCATACGGAATATAGACAAGTCCCCCACACACAGCATACGGTATATAGACAAGTCCCCCACACACAGCATACGGTATATAGACAAGTCCCCCACACACAGCATACGGTATATAGACAAGTCCCCCACACACAGCATACAGTATATAGACAAGTCCCTCCCACACAGCATACGGAATATAGACAAGTCCCCCACACACAGCATACGGTATATAGACAAGTCCCCCACACACAGCATACAGTATATAGACAAGTCCCCCACACACAGCATACGGTATATAGACAAGTCCCCCCCACACAGCATACGGTATATAGACAAGTCCCCCACACACAGCATACAGTATATAGACAAGTCCCCCACACACAGCATACAGTATATAGACAAGTCCCCCCCACACAGCATACGGTATATAGACAAGTCCCCCACACACAGCATACGGTATATAGACAAGTCCCCCACACACAGCATACGGTATATAGACAAGTCCCCCCCACACAACATACAGAATATAGACAAGTCCCCCACACACAGCATACAGTATATAGACAAGTCCCCCACACACAGCATATGGTATATAGACAAGTCCCCCTCACACAGCATACGGTATATAGACAAGTCCCCCACACACAGCATACGGAATATAGACAAGTCCCCCACACACAGCATACGGTATATAGACAAGTCCCCCACACACAGCATACGGTATATAGACAAGTCCCCCACACACAGCATACGGAATATAGACAAGTCCCCCACACACAGCATACGGTATATAGACAAGTCCCCCACACACAGCATACAGTATATAGACAAGTCCCCCACACACAGCATACGGTATATAGACAAGTCCCCCCCACACAGCATACGGTATATAGACAAGTCCCCCACACACAGCATACAGTATATAGACAAGTCCCCCACACACAGCATACAGTATATAGACAAGTCCCCCCCACACAGCATACGGTATATAGACAAGTCCCCCACACACAGCATACGGTATATAGACAAGTCCCCCACACACAGCATACGGTATATAGACAAGTCCCCCCCACACAACATACAGAATATAGACAAGTCCCCCACACACAGCATACAGTATATAGACAAGTCCCCCACACACAGCATATGGTATATAGACAAGTCCCCCTCACACAGCATACGGTATATAGACAAGTCCCCCACACACAGCATACGGAATATAGACAAGTCCCCCACACACAGCATACAGTATATAGACAAGTCCCCCACACACAGCATACGGTATATAGACAAGTCCCCCCCACACAGCATACGGTATATAGACAAGTCCCCCACACACAGCATACAGTATATAGACAAGTCCCCCACACACAGCATACAGTATATAGACAAGTCCCCCCCACACAGCATACGGTATATAGACAAGTCCCCCACACACAGCATACGGTATATAGACAAGTCCCCCACACACAGCATACGGTATATAGACAAGTCCCCCCCACACAACATACAGAATATAGACAAGTCCCCCACACACAGCATACAGTATATAGACAAGTCCCCCACACACAGCATACGGTATATAGACAAGTCCCCCACACACAGCATACGGTATATAGACAAGTCCCCCACACACAGCATACGGTATATAGACAAGACCCCCACACACACAGCATACGGTATATAGACAAGTCCCCCACACACAGCATACGGTATATAGACAAGTCCCCCACACACAGCATATGGTATATAGACAAGTCCCCCTCACACAGCATACGGTATATAGACAAGTCCCCCACACACAGCATACGGAATATAGACAAGTTCCCCACACACAGCATACGGTATATAGACAAGTCCCCCACACACAGCATACGGTATATAGACAAGTCCCCCACACACAGCATACGGAATATAGACAAGTCCCCCACACACAGCATACGGTATATAGACAAGTCCCCCACACACAGCATACAGTATATAGACAAGTCCCCCACACACAGCATACTGTATGTAACATACCTGGCGGCGTCCTTGCATAGTGGTCCATCTCCCACTGTGCAAGAGTGCGCACTTGATCTCCAGTCCAGTCTGCTAGTCTGGCTTCCCTCCGTGCTGTCTGTTAGCCTCTGCTTCTGCTGCTTAAGGGCGGCTCCCGATCACTTCTTGCTTTTTGTACCTGCTGCAGGCACACCCCTTGTGCGTCCTCAGCCTATTGCTGTCTATCATCTGGTATTTAAACCAGCTGCTCCAATTAACCCATGCCTGAGCATTGTGTTCTGTCAGTTGGCCTTTGGTTACTGATATGCCAGGTCCTGTTTATGTTTCCTGCCTTCGGTATCAGTTCCCGTGTCTGAACTGTGTCCTGTCTGTATTATCTTCTAGCCTGTTGTCTTCTGCCTATCCTGGAGGCTGTATTTCCAGGCCTGTGTGAACTTGCTCCTGCCTGTTCGTTCCGCCTTCTAGGGGCCGCATACCTAGACCCGCTCCTTTATCTTGCTGCTGTGTCTGTTCTTGTCTGAATACTCTCCTAGCTTGCTTTGTTTTTCTCTGTGTCCGTACCTTCCCTTTTTCTGCAGAGTCTGAACTCGTACCTAACTCCTGCTCGTTGTCACTGTACTTCCGTTTGTGAGTTTGTGGTCCACTCGCTACTTCTCTGCAAGTACCCTGTGGGTATCTGGTTCTGCCTTTCCCTTCTAGTCTGTTCCGTGTGAACAGAGCCCTGTCCCCTCCGCGTCTGCGGTTTCGCTTTGCTCTGCCCTGTCCCCCGCGTCTGCGGTTTCGCTTTGCTCTGCCCTGTCCCCCGCGTCTGCGGTTTCGCTTTGCTCTGCCCTGTCCCCCGCGTCTGCGGTTTCGCTTTGCTCTGCCCTGTCCCCCGCGTCTGCGGTTTCGCTTTGCTCTGCCCTGTCCCCCGCGTCTGCGGTTTCGCTTTGCTCTCCCCTGTCCCCCGCATCTGCGGTTTCACTTTGCTCTGCCCTGTCCCCCGCGTCTGCGGTTTCGCTTTGCTCTGCCCTGTCCCCCGCGTCTGCGGTTTCGCTTTGCTCTGCCCTGTCCCCCGCGTCTGCGGTTTCGCTTTGCTCTGCCCTGTCCCCCGCGTCTCCGGTTTCGCTTTGCTCTGCCCTGTCCCCCTCGTCTGCGGTTTCGCTTTGCTCTGCCCTGTCCCCCGCGTCTGCGGTTTCGCTTTGCTCTGCCCTGTCCCCCGCGTCTGCAGTTTCGCTTTGCTCTGCCCTGTCCCCCGCGTCTGCGGTTTCGCTTTGCTCTGCCCTGTCCCCCGCGTCTGCGGTTTCGCTTTGCTCTGCCCTGTCCCCCGCGTCTGCGGTTTCGAATTTGTCTCCCAGTCTGTACTGGACCCTACCCAGCCTGCGCTCTAGTCTGCCTGTTCCTGTATTCCCCGGTGTGGGTCAACAGCCGTGTCCAGAGTCTGACCTGGAGTAGACCCTGGTCCCTCTGATCGGTTCCTCCCTGGTGCACTGGCGTCGTATGCCGTCATGCGACCTTGGTCGGATCGGGCAGATACTTAGTTACGCCCCTCCAGGCACTCTCCGGTTCATGGCACAGTGGAATCACTACATACACACACGCACACGCCACTCAGCCCAGGCGTGTGCATTACACTGTATATAGACAAGTCCCCCCCACACACAGCATACAGTATATAGACAAGTCCCCCACGCACAGCATACAGTATATAGACAAGTCCCCCATACACAGCATATGGTATATAGACAAGTCCCCCCCCACACAGCATACGGTATATAGACAAGTCCCCCATACACAGCATACGGTATATAGACTAGTCCCCCACGCACAGCATACAGTATATAGACAAGTCATAGAATCATAGAATGGTAGAGTTGGAAGGGACCTTCTGGGTCATCTGGTCCAACCCCCTGCTCAAAGCAGGATTCACTAGATCATCTCAGACAGATGTCTGTCCAGCCTCTGTTTGAAGACGTCCATTGAAGGGGAACTCACCACCTCTCGTGGCAGCCTGTTCCACTCATTAATCACCCTAACTGTCAAAAAGTTTTTTCTAATATCTAATCTGTGTCTCCTCCCATTTAGTTTCATCCCATTGCTTCTAGTCTTTCCTTGTGCAAATGAGAATAAAGATGATCCTTCTACAATGTGACAGCCCTTGACATATTTGTAGACAGCTATTAAGTCTCCTCTCAGTCTTCTTTTTTGCAAGCTAAACATTCCCAAATCCTGCAACCGTTCCTCATAGGACATGGTTTGCAGACCAGTCACCATTCTGGTCGCTCTTCTCTGAACTTGCTCCAGTTTGTCTATGTCTTTTTTAAAATGTGGTGCCCAAAACTGTACACAGTATTCCAGATGAGGTCTGACCAAAGAGGAGTAAAGACCGATAATGACTTCACGTGATCTAGACTGTATGCTTCTGTTAATACATCCTAGAATTGTATTTGCCTTTTTTGCTGCTGCATCACACTGTTGACTCATGTTCAGTCTATGATCTATTAGTATACCTAAGTCTTTTTCACATGTACTGTTGCTTAGCTCTATTCCTCCCATTCTGTATATGCTTTTTTCATTTTTATTGCCCAGATGTAGTACTTTGCATTTTTCCCTGTTAAAAACCATTCTGTTGGTTGCTGCCCACTGCTCCAGTTTATTTAGGTCTTTTTGAATCCTCTCTCTCTCTTCTCTAGTATTAGCTATCCCTCCTAGCTTTGTGTCATCAGCAAATTTAATCAGTTTACCCTCAATTCCTTCATCTAAATCATTGATAAAGATGTTGAACAATACAGGTCCCAGGACGGAGCTGGGACAAGTCCCCCCCCACAGCATATGGTATATAGACAAGTCCCCCACACACAGCATACTGTATATAGACAAGTCCCCCACACACAGCATACTGTATATAGACAAGTCCCCCACACACAGCATACAGTATATAGACAAGCCCCCACAAACAGCATACGGTATATAGACAAGTCCCCCCACACACAGCATACGGTATATAGACAAGTCCCCCCACACACAGCATACGGTATATAGACAAGTCCCCCCACACACAGCATACGGTATATAGACAAGTCCCCCCACACACAGCATACGGTATATAGACAAGTCCCCCCACACAGCATACAGTATATAGACAAGTCCCCCATACACAGCATACAGTATATAGACAAGTCCCCCACACACAGCATACTGTATATAGACAAGTCCCCCACACAGCATACGGTATATAGACAAGTCCCCCCCACACATAATATATAGACAAGCCCCCCCCCACACAGCATACGGTATATAGACAAGTCCCCCCCACACACAGCATACGGTAATAGACAAGTCCCCCCACACACAGCATACGGTATATAGACAAGTCCCCCCACACATAGCATACGGTATATAGAAAAGTCCCCCACACACAGAATACAGTATATAGACAAGTCCCCCCCACACAGCATACGGTATATAGACAAGTCCCCCCACACACAACATACGGTATATAGACAAGTCCCCCACACACAGCATACAGTATATAGACAAGTCCCCCACACACAGCATACTGTATATAGACAAGTCCCCCACACACATAATATATAGACAAGTCCCCCCCCCCCACACAGCATACGGTATATAGACAAGTCCCCCCCACACACACAGCATACGGTATATACACTGTGTTCCAAATTATGTAAATAATATTTTCTCAGATTTTCCCAAATTACCTATATGAATTGAAGTCATTGTAATTTTCCAGTCAAATAACTATTAGAGTACAATTGAAAGGTTTTTGTACAAACTGCCTATGATAACAGTATATTTTTAAAAAAATAAAAAACTCAAACTGCACTCAAAATGCATGTTCCAAATTATTATGCACAGCAGAGTTTTCAACCTTTTCATTTTAATAAAGAACAAAAAAATGGTCATTTTTGAAATTATAAGCATTAGCAGGTTATTACAAACTGAAATCAAACAGTTTCAACTCAAAACTTTATTCTAGGTGATGTTACATTTGCACATAGGACCCCTTGTTCGAAAGGAGCTTCTGAACTCTCTCGTCCATTGAATTTGTCAGGTTTTGGATGGTTTCTGCTTCAATTGTTTTGCATGAGGACAGAATACCCTCCCAGAGCTGTTGCTTAGATGTGAACTGCCTCCCGCCATCATAGACACTCCTTTTAATGATGCTCCAAAGGTTCTGAATGGGGTAGAGGTCAGGGGAGCATGGGGGTCACACCATAAGTTTGTCCCCTTTTATGCCCATAGCAGCCAGAGATGCAGATGTGTTATGTGCAGCATGAGACGGGGCATTATCATGCATGAAATGATCTTGCTGCGGAATGCACGGTTCTTCTTCTTGAACCATGGCAGGAAGTGCTGTTTGAGAAACTCAACATACATTATGGAGTTCATCTTTACCCCTTCAGGGATCCTAAAGGGGCCGACAATCTCTCTCCCCATGATTCCAGCCCAAAACATTACTCCACCTCCTCCTTGTTGGTGCCGTAGCCGTGTTTGCATGGGGTGTCCATCAACCAGCCATCCTCCACTCCATCCATCTGGACCATCGAGATCATTTCATGCATGATAATGCCCCGTCTCATGCTGCACATAACACATCTGCATCTCTGGCTGCTATGGGCATAAAAGGGGACAAACTTATGGTGTGGCCCCCATGCTCCCCTGACCTCAACCCCATTGAGAACCTCTGGAGCATCATCACAAGGAGTGTCTATGATGGCGGGAGGCAGTTCACATCTAAGCAACAGCTCTGGGAGGGTAATCTGTCCTCATGCAAAACAATTGAAGCAGAAACCATCCAAAACCTGACAAAATCAATGGACGAGAGAGTTCAGAAGCTCCTTTCGAACAAGGGGTCCTATGTGCAAATGTAACATCACCTAGAATAAAGTTTTGAGTTGAAAACTGTTTGATTTCAGTTTGTAATAACCGGCTAATGCTTATAATTTCAAAAATGACCATTTTTTTGTTCTTTATTAAAATGAAAAGGTTGAAAACTCTGCTGTGCATAATAATTTGGAACATGCATTTTGAGTGCAGTTTGAGTATTTAATTTTTTTTAAAATATACTGTTATCATAGGCAGTTTGTACAAAAACCTTTCAATTGTACTCTAATAGTTATTGGACTGGAAAATTACAATGACTGCAATTCATATAGGTAATTTGGGAAAATCTGAGAAAATATTATTTGCATAATAATTTTGAACACAATGTAGACAAGTGCATAGCTGTGCTAGGGTAGGAGTGGGAGGAGCCTTCCTTCTCTTGTCAGTGCTGGCCCTGCAGTCGGGCCCACCAGGGAATTCCCCAGCAGGCCAGTCCGAGCCTGGTCACATGCTGACTAGAGTCTCAGACACCTCTCTGAGTAGCCCACTGATAGAAGTGGATGAGAATCTAGTCGGCATTTGACCTCAACTATTACATCATAACACCGACTTTATCTTTTTAAAGCTTTGTAACCTTTACTCACTTTATGAATCAGCCACAGATAAAACTCAATAAGGATGGGTTGCTACTGTGTGCAATTTGCCAGCCAGCCCAGAACAGCGGTGACCTGAGCCGACAGCAGCGACTTGAGTAGACTGTGGCCACCTGAGCCAACAGCGGCATTTAAATTGCGCTATCGCCAGGAAATGGATGACAATGGCAGTCAGGGGAATGGTGAAGGCCTGCATGGCTGCCATCTTGGTACTCCTGTGAAGTTCATCCACAGTCTGGACTTAATCATATAAACTGTATACTGCATTACTAGAGGATTACTGTATATAGAATAAGCAGTCAAGAGATTGCAGGTTCAAGTGCCCTAGGCCTAAGGGGACATAAAAAAATAAAGTAAAAATGGAAAAAAAAGAAAAAAGTTTTACAAAGGAAAAAAATAAACAAAAATGTTAAATCACCCCTTTTTTCCGAGGTAAAAAAAAAGAAAATAAAAAAGAAACATTTTATATTGTCGTGTCTGTAAAAGTCCGACCTATCAAAGCCCAAATTATTTAAACCGCACGTTAAATAGCGGAAAAATAAATTAAGAAGCCAGAATTGCCGTATTATGGTGTCACCAAACAGTAATAAATAACCCGGTATTGTGTCACCATTTTGTGAGACCCTGCATTTGTTCCATGTTTCTGCTGATGAATCTGGGCGAGGTTCGCTTTCTGCTCGCCGGCCTGCGGGGGTTATTGATGCCATTCTCTGCTGTCTACAAACTTTTCATCTCTTTTTGATGCATTTTTTGGGAGGTAAAATTACCCAAAAAGAAAAAAAAAACTGGGTGTTTAGATTATCTTTGCTGTTGGGCATTTGCTGTAGGGGTTAATATATTTATGATTTGATAGATCGGACTTTTTGTCAGTGTGTCAATACTAAATAAATAAATATATATATATAATCTTTTAGTCTTGCTTTGTATTGACAAATGGAGGTAGGAAATTTCAAAGGATTTTTTTATATATATAAATTTCAATTTTAATCCTTTTCTATCACATTATTTTTTGGTCCCGTTGGGCAACTTGAACCAAAAATCCACAACTCATTGGAATTGCGACACTTAAATTCTGCGGATGTCGGGAAGGGGATAAAGAGAATAAAGTAACTTTGCAGAATGCTTCCGTTTTGTGTACACAGCTCCTGTGCTGACTTAGTGTTCTCTTTGGTTACACCACACACCCATTCTGTGTCCGGCCCCCACAGATCGCCATCTCCATATATATGGGGGGATTTCCTCATGTGACGACCCCTCTGCCGATGTATACAGATCACATGTGGCTTCACCTTCAGCTTTGATCTCCGCAGTCTTCAGTTCCGGATCCTCCAGGATGAGGGATAAATCTTTCTTGCTCTTCATTCCCCTCCGTGGCAGATACAGCAGCTCCACCGCGCCGACGTTCCCCTCATAGGGAGGAATCGCTCCGCAAAGACTGTTCTCAGCCACAGGACGATCCGCCGGATACAGGAGGAAAGTTCTCCTCTCTGCAATGAAGGATTATTCAACTTTTCTGCCATTTGTAAGATCTCTGCTTGTTGTCTGAGAATAAAATCATTCTTGTTAATATCCAGAACCTGAAAAAAATCTAATCCTGACAGCAGCGGAGCATTTATTACAATGGTATTCAGTCTAGACGACCCCCCTCCTGTCCTGACCGTTTGCTACAATGTATCAGTGCTGGGAAAATCTATCAGTTTGGACTTGGTTTCCCTTACAGAGGATTGTCCAGGCCAGACACCATTGTACCCAGTGGCGTCCCGCCAATGGCGGCAGGCCACGCGACTGCTATGGGGCCCGTGAGCTGGGGGGGCCCCATAGCAGTCGCCTGCACTGTGTACCCCTGCATCAGGTCCCCCTCCTGCACCCAGGCAAGCGGAGGGGCCCTGAGCAGGCGGGGGGCTTACTCGCCGTCGGGCATCCCGGCGCGCCATGGGCCACCCCCGCCTGCTCAGGGCACCGGCCGACACAATACTTACCTCTTCCGGTGCCCTAGACGCTAGAATGTATGGGATCCTTCCAGGTGTGATGTCATTTCCGGGGGCGTGTTCTAGTTCAGCACCAGATGCCAGAGTCTCATGCAGAGACAGAGCTGCCGGTGAAGCTGCAGGAGGAGGTCAGTATCCTAAGCTGAGAAACAGGAGATTGTTCTATTAATTGCTGGTCTGATGTCTTTTCTTCTTGTTGTTTTTGGGGTGAGGGGGCTTGATACTTGCGAGTGAGGGATTTGGGGGGGTTAATGCTGGAGGGCAGTCTGGTGGGGTTAATTAATGCTTGTGGAGATCTTAGGGGGCTCTGGGGAATAATGCAGGGATAATGTGTGCTTGTGCGGGCCCTAAGGGGATGCTGTGGGCTTGTGAGGGCTCTGGGGGGGATGCTGCGGGCTTGTGGGGGCCCTAAGGGGGATTTTGCGGTCTTGTGGGGGCTCTGGGGGGGATGCTGCGAGCTTGTGGGGCCCTGGGGGAGATGCTGCGGGCTTGTGGGGCCCCGGGGAGGATGCTGTGGGCTTGTGGGTGCTGTGGGGGGGATGCTGCGGGCTTGTGGGGCCCTGGGGGGGATGCTGTGGGCTTGTGGGGGCCCTGGGGGTATGCTGTGGGCTTCTGGGGCCCTGGGGGGGGTGCTGTGGGTTTGTGGGGGCCCTTGGGGGGATACTGTGGGCTTGTGGGTGCTCTGGGTGGGATGCTGCGGGCTTGTGGGGCCCTGGGGGGGATGCTGTGGGCTTGTGGGTGCTCTGGGGGGGGTGCTGCAGGCTTGTGGGTGCTCTGGGGGGGGATGCTGCAGGCTTCTGGGTCCTCTGGGGGGGGTGCTGCAGGCTTGTGGGGGCCCCGGGGGGATGCAGAAGGCTTGTGGGGGCCCCGGGGGGGGATGCAGAAGGCTTGTGGGGGCCCCGTGGGGGATGCAGCGGGCTTGTGGGGCCTCTGTATGGGGTCCAGCCTGCATATGGCATTACATGGGGACCAGGCAGTATTCTCTACGGTGAATTATATGGGATCCAGTATATTGTATGGAGCATTATATGGGGCTCATAATACTGTATGGAGGACTATGTGGTGCCCATAATATTGTATGGAGGACTTAGTGGTGCCATAACACTGTATGGAGGACTATACTGTCCGGTCTGCACTGTGCGCTGTGAGGATTCACCGGTTTCTGAGCTATTGTAGAATTTACAATAGATATCACTCATGAAATGTAAGGAGTCAGTGAAATGTTTGGCATTGTACTATATCTATATCTATAATTTCTCTGCTGTATCTGTGCATCATGAATGGTTGGATGTGTTAAAGGGGCCACTGAGACTCTTTCGCCCGGGGCCCACGAAAACCTGGAGGAGGGAGCATCATGTGACACTCCCTCTCCCATCATTCCTCCTCTGCGTCTGACGCAGCGGCATGATGACGCGCCACGCTGTGTCAGACAGTGGAGCTGGCAGCTGCTGAGGTGATCAGCTGCAGAGACTGAAGCAGCGGGGAACGAGGAGCGGTAAGTATGGATTTATTTTTAAAATCAGTGTGTACTGATAATACTGGAGGACTGGGGCTGCATTTTACCCTACGGGTGGGGGGGGCTACATTTTACCCTATGGTGGGCTGCATTATACTGCGTACAGGACCATGGAGGAATGCATTATACTGAGTGGGGAGCCATGGCGAGTGTCTTATACTGTGTGGAGGACCATGGGGGAGTGCATTGTACTGTGTGGAGGACCATGGGGGAGTGCATTGTACTGTGTGGAGGACCATGGGGGAATGCATTGTACTGTGTGGAGGACCATGGGGGAGTACATTGTACTGTGTGGAGGACCATGGAGGAGTGCATTGTACTGTGTGGAGGACCATGGGGGAGTGCATTGTACTGTGTGGAGGACCATGGGGGAATGCATTGTACTGTGTGGAGGACCATGGCGGAGTGCATTATACTGTGTGGAGGACCATGGGGGAGTACATTGTACTGTGTGGAGGACCATGGGGGAGTGCATTGTACTGTGTGGAGGACCATGGGGGAGTGCATTGTACTGTGTGGAGGACCATGGGGTAGTGCATTGAACTGTGTGAAGGACCATGGGGGAGTGCATTGTACTGTGTGGAGGACCATGGGGGAGTGCATTGTACTGTGTGGAGGACCATGGGGGAATGCATTGTACTGTGTGGAGGACCATGGCGGAGTGCATTATACTGTGTGGAGGACCATGGGGGAGTACATTGTACTGTGTGGAGGACCATGGGGGAGTGCATTGTACTGTGTGGAGGACCATGGGGTAGTGCATTGTACTGTGTGGAGGACCATGGGGGAGTGCATTGTACTGTGTGGAGGACCATGGGGTAGTGCATTGAACTGTGTGAAGGACCATGGGGGAGTGCATTGTACTGTGTGGAGGACCACGTGGGAGTGCATTATACTGCGTGGAGGACCACGAGGGAGTGCATTATACTGCGTGGAGGACCACGAGGGAGTGCATTATACTGCGTGGAGGACCATGGCGAGTGCCTTATACTGTGTGGAGAACCATGGCGAGAGTCTTATACTCTATGGAGTGTGGAGAGGTGTGGGGCAGTTGGGGGATCATACTTTACACTGGGAGTTGAGGTCGAGTACAGTAGGGTCATTATACTGATTATGTTCACAGACCAGCATGAAAGTTGGGCTGATCTCTGATTCAGTCATAAATCATCGCAGAAATAAAAGAGCTGGAAACTCCACATCATAAGGAGCTCACTGACTGAATCTCAAGTTAACTCATTCTGCAGCCATCAATGTGCTGCTGGGAAACAAAAAGCTGGTAAAGGCCGAACAGAGCAAATGTTACATGAAGCAAAATAGTAAAAAGTATTTTTAGAGCAATATACATGTATTTAAAGGGATTGTCCGGTGTGAAGCTGAAGGCTGCAGTCATCTGTGTGACTCTCTGTGACTGCAGACTTGTAATCCTCACATCATGTAGACTGCGCGCTACCAGCATTATTCTCAGCCCAGAGATGGCAGAAGCCCCTGTATCATGTGTACAGGAATTGTGCCCCCTCTCCCCGAGGAGCAGCAGTGCCTCGTCCTCCAGATACATGAGGGTCCCATCGGGGAGATCCGCATGTACCGGCCATGATGTCATCTCCATGGATACGGCATCAGTGTGCAGAGCAGAAGACCCCTGTAAGGGAGAGCTCAGACGTGGGGGGATTGATGTGGATGTGAGGAGCAGATCCCCCCATATTCACAGATTATCGCACAATACATGTGGCCTTGCACAGGAAAAACTGCGAGGAAAGAAGAAATCAGATTTCTTACAATATAGAATAATGTCCTCCTGCCCTCGTTCATGTCCAGTATTATTTATCCCCTGACCTTTAGGGTGGGGAACCCCTCCTGAGCCCCCTCCATTATATAGGAGCCATATATCTGCTCCATTACTGGCAGAAGGTAAGGAGCCAATCACACTGCACGGCTTCTGCTTCCTGCTCTAAGCCCCGCCCACCTGCCTTCCCTTGAGATCTCCATGACAACCCTTGTGTGACTACAGTGACAGGCCACGCCCCCGAGGATTCTGATCAGTGCGAAGTCTCCATATTGCTGAGGACTGTGAGCGGCTGATGGGCGGAGCCAGCAGCGATGTGAGGGGCGGAGCCAGCAGTGATATGAGGGGCGGAGCCAACAGCGACATGAGGGGCGGAGCCAGCAGTGATATGAGAGGCGGAGCCAGCAGCGATGTGAGGGGCGGAGCCAGCAGCGATATGAGGGGCTGAGCCAACAGCGACATGAGGGGCGGAGCCAGCAGCGATATGAGGGGCTCTCACAGCACTCACAGGAGCAGGTGTGTGTGCAGCCCGTTCCTCTGCTGTGGGTGTTGTGGTGTGTGAGCTTCGCCGTGTATATATATATATATATATATATATATATATATATATATATATATATATATATATATATATACAGTTGAAATCAGAAGTTTCCATACACTGTATAAATAGACACATCTGCATGTTTTTCTCAATATCTGACATGAAATCAGAATAAACCTTTCCCATTTTAGGTCAATTAGGATTACCATAATTTTTAATATTGCCAAATGCCAGAATAATGAGCGTCTCTTGTAAGGGGCATTAACAGCGTCTTGTTATACCACTCTGACCTCCGCGTCTCTTCTGAGGGCCATTAAAAGAGTCTTGTTATACCACTCTGACCTCCACGTCTCTTGTAAGGGGCATTAAAACCGTCTTGTTATACCACTCTGACCTCCACGTGTCTTGTAAGGGGCATTAAAACCATCTTGTTATACCACTCTGACCTCCACGTCTCTTCTGAGGGGCATTAAAACCATCTTGTTATACCACTCTGACCTCCACGTCTCTTGTAAGGGGCATTAAAACCGTCTTGTTATACCACTCTGACCTCCACGTCTCTTCTGAGGGGCATTAAAAGCGTCTTGTTATACCACTCTGACCTCCACGTGTCTTGTAAGGGGCATTAAAAGCGTCTTGTTATACAACTCTGTCCTCCACGTCTCTTCTGAGGGGCATTAAAAGTGTCTTGTTAAGCTACTGGGACCTCCACGACTCTTCGAACGGGCATTGCATTTCCTCATAATTTTTGGAAGCTTTTGCTTGGAAGGCATAAGCAAATACTATGGGAGACCCACTCCCCAATAATGGGAATAATGTTTTTAAGATGCTGTACTGTATGGCTCTTGTAAGGGGCATTAAAACCGTCTTGTTAAGCTACTGTGACCTCCACGTCTCTTCAAAGGGGCATTAAAAGCGTCTTCTTAAGCCACTCTGAACTCCACAGGTCTTCCAAGGGGCATTGAAATGTTGTTTTTAATTACCTTACCTCTAATCTCCACGACTCTTCCAACGGGCATTGCATTTCCTCCTAATTATAGTCAGCTTTTGCTTTTCAATGCAAAGGTGAAAACTAAGGGAGACACACTCCCCAATAATGGGTAGAAGGTTTTTAGTATGCTGTAATCCACGTCTGTTTCAAGGGGCATTGCAGTTCCTCATAATTTTTGGAAAGCCTTCCATTCACTGCTTAGGCCAACAGTGTAAAGGAGACCCAGTTGCTATAAATGGAAAAACGGTTTAGTTAAGGCCCTCTGACCTCCATGTCATTTCCAAGGGGCATTGCAGTTCCTCATAATTATTGGAAAGCCTTCCATTCACTGCTTAGGCCAACAGTGCACAGGAGACCCAGTTGCTATAAATGGAAAAAAAAGTTTAGTTAAGGCCCTCTGACCTCCATGTCATTTCCAAGGGGCATTGGAGTGCCTCAAAAGTTTTGGTAGGCATTGCACTCACTGTATGCCCTATAACTGTGTAGCCGAACCGCTCCTTTTGTTACAGAAACATATCCTACAAGACATATGTGGTTGACTGGCCTGATATTGATGTGAACGGTCCCTGCTCCTCCTGCTCTTTCTCCTTTGCCACTACCTCATCCATCATTTATCACTTGAAGCTTTGTTTTAACGAGAGTCATAGAACTTGGATAGTAGCAGGAAAACATCCAGCAATCCTCAGAGGAGGTAGGATATGCTGACCACCTCAGGCCTAGCCGCTACTACATACATGCGCTTGCATTCCTTGAAAACAAAGCAGATGCTAACTTCTATCATCCTCATCATGCTCCTCACCTTGGCACTCTCAACTCCCCTGATAGAGAAGCCAGGGCCCACCGGAGAAGTCGGGTTCTCTGGTGGGCTCGTCCAATGCTGCCCTAAAGCAGGCCAGTCTAAGAAAAGTGTGTGGGGATGTTCCGCGGTGAAATCAGGGCGGCTGGGGACCGTTTATGGACACCTGGCCGCGGGGCGGCTGGGGACTGAGTGTGGACACCCGGCCGCCCCCTGGCGGCTTGGGACTGAGTATGGATACCTCGCTGCCGAAGCAGCCATGAGGTAGTGGCCACCTTCGGCCTCCACATGCCTAAAAGGCCCAATTTCAAGTGCACGCAAGCTAGCAGTATGGTATTGCAGCCTGGGGGTGGGTTGGTGGCAGGTTGCACACTTATGCTTGCATTCCAACAAAACAATGCAGATGCTAACTTCTATCATCATCATGCTCCTCACCTTGACACTCTCACCTCCCCTGATGGAGTCGGGTTCTCTAGTGGGCTCGTCCAATGCTGCCCTAAAGCAGGCCAGTCTAAGAAAAGTGTGTGGGGATGTTCCGCGGAGAAATCGGGGTGGCTGGGGACCGTCTATGGACACCCCGCCGCCCCCAGGCGGCTGGGGACCAGGTGTGGACACCCAGCCGCGGGGCGGCTGGGGACCGAGTGTGGACACCCGGCCGCCGGGCGGCTGGGGACTGAGTATGGATACCTCGCTGCCGAAGCAGCCATGAGGTAGTGGCCAGCTTCGGCCTCCTCAAAACTAAAAGGTCCCATTTCAAGTGCAAGCTAGCAGTATGGTATTGCAGCCTGGGGGTGGGTGGGTGGTTGGCTGCATATTTGCGCTTGCATTGCAAGGAATGGGGGAGGTACAATTGAACACTGCCCTGGGACAAGGACTTGCACGGGGATAGTTACAAGTCTGCATCTTCTGATGCGGCAAGGATCACTTCTGATGGGCACACTTTTAGGCAGTGACCTGGGAGTCAGAGATGCTTCCAGGGGTCTTCCCCATGCTGTTCCCATGTCTTTTCAGCACTGTATGCATGTGTCACACAGCACATGGCCAGATAAGGTTGTAAAATGTTAAAATGACATTTCCCGGTGAATGCATTTGTCACAGTTGAAAGCAATACAAAAGTGCAAAAACGCATAAAAAATGCTACTTGTGAACATAGCCCAAGGTGTGGAGGAGTATTTTTGTTTTTGGTTATTTATTTTACCTTATACACAAGTCTTTACCCTGGAAAGGATGTTCCTTAACATATTTCACAGGAAAAAAGTTTCACTTTCGTTTTTGAACGTTTTCTTATGAGCCTGTAAAAGTGCCTCTGAACACATAGTTGACAACAGTGACCTGGGGGTCATAAATGCTTCCTGGGGCGATCCCCATGCTGTCCCCATGTCATCTGAGCACTGTCACTATCATTTTGGGCACTTTTTAGGCTTTCTACAGACTGCCGGGGGTGCCGCCGCAAAAATGCTCGGGTCTCCCATAGACTAACATGGGCTCGTTGCTCGGGTCGAGCACTCGAGTATCACGGCGAGCTCGGGCCGAGCTTTGAGCACCCGAGCATTTTAGTGCTCGCTCAACACTATTTATAACGGGGGCACAAGCTAGCGACTGATTTATATTCTCAGTGGAGCAGACTTCAATGCGGTGAATGATATACTCATGGGCACAGTGTGGCACATATTTGCATTTGGTGGCACAGTGGGCGGCATTATTTATTTAAGTCGCTTATATTTGTAACATTTTTGTTTTTCAGGAGTGCGGTGATCTGCTGAAAAGTGCGGAGCAGCCGAAACCTGGACAGCAAACTGCAAAGACGAATCATGGCGGGAAGTCGTCACGAAAGACTGGACTAGGTAAAGAAGAGAAGAAAGAGAATGACTGCAGTGTATAAACTGGAGGGTTAGGTGGGGCCCATTATATTATAATAAATCTATGTGGGGCCCATTATATTATAATAAATCTATGTGGGGTCCATAATATTAAAGGGACGGATATGTGGGGCCCATTATATAATAATAAAATCTATGTGGTGCCCATTATATTAAAGGGAAAGCTATATGGGGCCAATTATATTAAGGGGAAAGCTATGTGGGGCCCAATATATTAAAGATAAAGCTATGTGGGGCCCATTATATTAAAGGGAAAGCTATGTGGGGCCCATTATATTAAAGGGAAAGCTATGTGGGGCCAATTATATTAAAGAGAAAGCTATGTGGGGCCCATTATGTTAAAGAGAAAGCTATGTGGGGCCCATTATGTTAAAGTAAAAGCTATGTGGGGCCCATTATATTAAAGGTATAGCTATGTGGGGCCCATTATATTAAAGGGAAAGCTATGTGCGGCCCATTATATTAAAGAGAAAGCTATGTGGGGCCCATTATATTAAAGGGAAAGCTATGTGGGGCCCATTATATAATAATAAAATCTATGTGGTGCCCATTATATTAAAGGGAAAGCTATGTGGGGCCCATTATATTAAAGAGAAAGCTATGTGGGGCCCATTATATTAAAGGGAAAGCTATGTGGGGCCCATTATATTAAAGAGAAAGCTATGTGGGGCCCATTATATTAAAGGGAAAGCTATGTGGGGCCCATTATATTAAAGAGAAAGCTATGTGGACCCATTATATTAAAGGGAAAGCTATGTGGGGCCCATTATATTAAAGAGAAAGCTATGTGGGGCCCATTATATTAAAGAGAAAGCTATGTGGGGCCCATTATATTAAAGAGAAAGCTATGTGGGGCCCATTATATTAAAGAGAAAGCTATGTGGGGCCCATTATATTAAAGAGAAAGCTGTGTGGGGCCCATTATATTAAAGTAAAAGCTATGTGGGGCCCATTATATTATATGGATAGCTATGTGGGGCCCATTATATTAAAGGGAAAGCTATGTGCGGCCCATTATATTAAAGAGAAAGCTATGTGGGGCCCATTATATTAAAGAGAAAGCTATGTGGGGCCCATTATATTAAAGGGAAAGCTATGTGGGGCCCATTATATAATAATAAAATCTATGTGGTGCCCATTATATTAAAGGGAAAGCTATGTGGGGCCCATTATATTAAAGAGAAAGCTATGTGGGGCCCATTATATTAAAGGGAAAGCTATGTGGGGCCCATTATATTAAAGAGAAAGCTATGTGGGGCCCATTATATTAAAGGGAAAGCTATGTGGGGCCCATTATATTAAAGAGAAAGCTATGTGGGCCCATTATATTAAAGGGAAAGCTATGTGGGGCCCATTATATTAAAGAGAAAGCTATATGGGGCCTATTATATTAAAGGGAAAGCTATGTGGGGCCCATTATATTAAAGGGAAAGCTATGTGGGGCCCATTATCTTAAAGGGACATCTACGTAGGGCCCATTATATTAAATGGATGGCTATGTGGGGCCCATTATATTAAAGAGAGAGCTACGTATGGCCCATTATAATAAATGTATGACTATATGGGGCCCATTATATTAAATGGATGACTATGTGTGTTCCATTATATTTAATGGAAGGCTATGCGGGGCCCATTTAATTATGATAAATTCTATGTGGGGCACATGATATTAAATGGAAGGCTATGTGGAGCCCATTATATTTAATAGAGGGCTATGTGGGGACCAATACATTAAAAAGAAAGCTATATTGGGGCCCACTATGTTATCTGGAAGGTTTTGTGGGGCCCTCTGTATTAAATTGAGGGCTATGTGAGGCCTATTAAATTAAATGGAAAGCGTTGCGGGTCCCATAATATTATATGGAGGGCTATGTGAGGCACATTTATCAAATAAAGGGCTATGTAGCACCAATTATATTAAATGGAAGCCTATGTTTTGTCCATTATATTAAATAGAGATGTATCTTGCCTCCATTATAATAAATGGAAGGCAATGTGGGGACTATTATATTAAATGGAGGGTTATGTGGGGCCCATTATATTAAATGGAAACCTATATGGAGCCCAGTAAATTAAATGTAAAGCTATGTGGGGCCCAATATTTTAAATGGAAGGTTAAGTGGGGCCAATTGTATTAAATAGAGGGCTATGTGGTGCCCAATATAAAACATGGAAGGCTTTTTGGTGCCCATTATATTAAATAGAGGGATATTTTGGCCCCATTTTATTACATGGAAGGCTATGTCAGGTCCAATATATTAAATGGAGTCCAGTGCGGCCTATTATATTAAATTGAAGGTTATGTGGGGTTCAATAAATTAAATGAAAAGCTATGTGGAGCCCAATAAATTAAATTATAGTACATGGAAGGCAATGTGCGGCTCATTATACTATATAGAGGGCTATGTGGGGGCCATTATACTTTATAGAATTCTATGTGGGGGTCCATTATACTTTTGCCAATGGCAAATTGTGTGTTCCGGTGGCACTCCAAAGTTAAAGGGTGTGCTCCGGTGGCACTCCAACGTCATAGGGTGTGCTCTGGTGGCACACCAATGGCAAAAAGGCCAAAGAGTAGACCCTGGTGGCAGACTGAGCAGCTCTAGAATGCGCCCCAGTGGTAAGCAATAGGGGCCAAAGAATGCACCCTGGTGGCAGGCTAAAAAGCTCTAGAGTGCGCCCCAGTGGTAAGCAATAAGGCCAAAAAGTGCACTCCGGTGGCAGGCTAAAAAAGCCTAAGAGTGCCCGGTGGTAAGCAAAATGGTCAGAGTGTACCCCGGTCGCAGTTAAAAAGCCCAAGTTGGGTGCCCCGGTGGTAAGCTAAAAGGCCAAAGAGTGCACCCCGGTGGAAGCTAAAAAGCTCAAGATGGGTGCCCCGGTGGTAAGCAAAAAAGGTCACATATTGGGCCCCTCTGGTAGGCCTACGGGAAATAGAGTTCTCCGATGGCACGCCAACGGTAAAGGGTGTGCCCGATGGTACTCCAATGGTAAAGGGTGTGCTTCAGTGGCATGCCAGTGGCAAAAAGTGTACTCCGGTGGCATGCTAATGGTGAAAGGTGTGCTCTGTTGGCACCCCAACTGTAAAGAGTGTGTTCCAGTAGCACCCTAGCAGCCAATGGTGTACTTCGGTGGCAGACCATCGGGAAATGGTGTGATATGTAAGGCTCATGATAACAAAAGGGAGGGCTATGTGGGACCCATTATTTTATATGGAAAGCAAGGTGGGGCCCATTATATTAATTAGGGGCTTATGTGGGGCTCTTTATATTAAATAAAAACATATGTGGGCCCCATTAAATTAAATGGAAGGCTATGTGGACCCCATTAAATTATATGGAAGGCTATGTGGACCCCATTAAATTAAATGGAAGGCTATGTGGGGCCCATTATATTAAATGGAAGGCTATGTGGGGCCCATTATATTAAATGGAAGCCTGTATGGGGCCTAATAAATTAAATGAAAAGCTACAGTATGTACAGCAATAATAAAAATGGTAATAATACAGGGTGGGCAATTTATATGGATACACCTAAATTAAATGGGAATGGTTGGTGATGTCAACTTCCTGTTTATGGCACATTAGTATATGGGAGGGGGAAACTTTTCCAGATGGGTGGTGACTATGGCGGCCATTTTGAAGTCGGTCATTTTGGATCTAACTTTATTTTTTTCAATGGGAAGAGGGTCATGTGACACATCAAACTCATTGAGAATTTCATAAGAAAATACAATGGTGTGCTTGGTTTTAACATAACTTTATTCTTTCATGAATTTTTTACAAGTTTATGACCACTTATAAAATGTGTTCAAAGTACTGCCCATTGTGTTGGATTGTCAATGCAACCCTCTTCTCCCACTCTTGACACACTGATAGCAACACCGCAGAAGAAATGCTAGCACAGGCTTTCAGTATCCGTTGTTTCAGATGCTGAAAGGTTATATGGGGCCTATTAAAATAAATGGAAGACTATGCAGGACCTCTTGTAATAACTAGAAGGCAATTTGTGGCCCATTATATTAAACTAGATGGTGGCCCGATTCTAACTCATCGGGTATTCTAGAATATGTATGCGGCCGGCCGCGACCAATCAGCGAACCGTGTTAGTGAGGACCGGAGAGCATGTTTAAATTTGGCGCCAAAACCGGTGATTGGTCACGGCCGGCGGCCGCGACCAATCAGCGAATCGTATTATTGAAAATCGGGGAGCGGGTACTTCCACTGTGAGCAGCCGGGAGATGACTGGCTGCTCGCAGCAGAAGTATCCCAACCGGCGGCGCCGCTCCCCGGTCCTCCCTTCACACTTGCCGTCGGGAGATAAGCGGCCCTAGCCACTGATCTAGCGACGGTAGCCGCATGGAGGTCAGCGGCGCCGCCGGTCGGGGTACTTCTGCTGCGAGCAGCTGGGAGATGACCGGCTGCATTGCCACTGACCTCTGTGCAGAGCGGTGTTTAAATTTGGAGCCAATATCGCTGATTGGTCGCGGCCGCCGAATCGTATTAGTGAGGACAGGGGAGCGGCGCTGCCTGTGCGGGTACTTCCGCTGCGAGCAGCCGGGAGATGACCGGCTGCTCGCAGCAGCAGTATCCCGACCGGTGGCGCCGCTCCCCGGTCCTCCCTTCACACTTGCCGTCGGAAGATCAGCAGCCCTAACCGCTGATTTCCCGATGGTAGCCGCATGGAGATCAGCGCCGCCGCCGGTCGGGGTACTTCTGCTGCGAGCCGGAAGTTGACCGGCTAGCGCCGGTCATCTCCCGGCTGCATCGCCGCTGACCTCCGTGCGGCAGATGAGCCGCTAATGGCCGCCATCTTTTTCTGAAATCCCACGTCGCTGATTGACCACGGTCGGACCAATCAGCGACGCAGGACTTCCTGGACAGAAGGACAGACAGACAGACATGATATGACGATTATATATATTAAATGTAAGGTTATGTGGGGCCCAATATATTCAATGAAAAACTATATGGGCCCATTATATAAAAGAAAAAGCTAAGTGAGGCCCATTTTATTAAATGGATGATGGTGTCCTCCAGTGGCAAGCCAGCGGGAAAGTGGTGTGCTCCGGTGGCAAGCCAACGGGAAAGTGGCGTGCTTCGGTGGCAAGCCAACGGGAAAGTGGCGTGCTCCGGTGGCAAGGCAACGGGAAAGTGGCGTGCTCCAGTGGCAAGGCAACGGGAAAGTGGCGTGCTCCGGTGGCAAGGCAACGGGAAAGTGGCGTGCTCCGGTGGCAAGGCAACGGGAAAGTGGCGTGCTGCGGTGGCAAGCCAACGGGAAAGTGGCGTGCTGCGGTGGCAAGCCAACGGGAAAGTGGCGTGCTGCGGTGGCAAGCCAACGGGAAAGTGGCGTGCTCCGGTGGCAAGCCAACGGGAAAGTGGCGTGCTCCGGTGGCAAGCCAACGGGAAAGTGGCGTGCTCCGGTGGCAAGCCAACGGGGAAGTGGCGTGCTCCGGTGGCAAGCCAACGGGAAAGTGGCGTGCTCCGGTGGCAAGCCAACGGGAAAGTGGCATGCTCAGGTGGCAAGCCAACGGGAAAGTGGCGTGCTCCGGTGGCAAGCCAATGGGAAAGTGGCGTGCTCCGGTGGCAAGCCAACGGGAAAGTGGCGTGCTCCGGTGGCAAGCCAACGGGAAAGTGGCGTGCTCCGGTGGCAAGCCAACGGGAAAATGGCGTGCTCCGGTGGCAAGCCAACGGGAAAGTGGCGTGCTCCGGTGGCAAGCCAACGGGAAAGTGGCGTGCTCCGGTGGCAAGCCAACGGGAAAGTGGCGTGCTCCGGTGGCAAGCCAACGGGAAAGTGGCGTGCTCCGGTGGCAAGCCAACGGGAAAGTGGCGTGCTCCGGTGGCAAGCCAACGGGAAAGTGGCGTGCTCCGGTGGCAAGCCAACGGGAAAGTGGCGTGCTCCGGTGGCAAGCCAACGGGAAAGTGGCGTGATCCGGTGGCAAGCCAACGGGAAAGTGGCGTGCTCCGGTGGCAAGCCAACGGGAAAGTGGCGTGCTCCGGTGGCAAGCCAACGGAGAAGTGGCGTGCTCCGGTGGCAAGCCAACGGGAAAGTGGCGTGCTCCGGTGGCAAGCCAACGGGAAAGTGGCGTGCTCCGGTGGCAAGCCAACGGGAAAGTGGCGTGCTCCGGTGGCAAGCCAACGGGAAAGTGGCGTGCTCCGGTGGCAAGCCAACGGGAAAGTGGCGTGCTCCGGTGGCAAGCCAACGGGAAAGTGGCGTGCTCCGGTGGCAAGCCAACGGGAAAGTGGCGTGCTCCGGTGGCAAGCCAACGGGAAAGTGGCGTGCTCCGGTGGCAAGCCAACGGGAAAGTGGCGTGCTCCGGTGGCAAGCCACCGGGAAAGTGGCGTGCTCCGGTGGCAAGCCAACGAGAAAGTGGCGTGCTCCGGTGGCAAGCCAACGGGACTGTGGCGTGCTCCGGTGGCAAGCCAACGGGAAAGTGGCGTGCTCCGGTGGTAAGCCAACGGGAAAGTGGCGTGCTCCGGTGGCAAGCCAACGGGAAAGTGGCGTGCTCCGGTGGCAAGCCAACGGAAAAGTGGCGTGCTCCGGTGGCAAGCCAACGGGAAAGTGGCGAGCTCCGGTGGCAAGCCAACGGGAAAGTGTCGTGCTCCGGTGGCAAGCCAACGGGGAAGCGGCGTGCTCCGGTGGCAAGCCAACGGGGAAGTGGCGTGCTCCGGTGGCAAGCCAACGGGAAAGTGGCGTGCTCCGGTGGCAAGCCAACGGGAAAGTGGCGTGCTCCGGTGGCAAGCCAACGGGAAAGTGGCGTGCTCCGGTGGCAAGCCAACGGGAAAGTGGCGTGCTCCGGTGGCAAGCCAACGGGAAAGTGGCGTGCTCCGGTGGCAAGCCAACGGGAAAGTGGCGTGCTCCGGTGGCAAGCCAACGGGAAAGTGGCGTGCTCCGGTGGCAAGCCAACGGGAAAATGGCGTGCTCCGGTGGCAAGCCAACGGGAAAGCGGCGTGCTCCGGTGGCAAGCCAACGGGAAAGCGGTGTGCTCCGGTGGCAAGCCAACGGGAAAGTGGCGTGCTCCGGTGGCAAGCCAACGGGACTGTGGCGTGCTCCGGTGGCAAGCCAACGGGAAAGTGGCGTGCTTCGGTGGCAAGCCAACGGGAAAGTGCCGTGCTCCGGTGGCAAGCCAACGGGAAAGTGCCGTGCTCCGGTGGCAAGCCAACGGGAAAGTGGCGTGCTACGGTGGCAAGCCAACGGGAAAGAGGCGTGCTCCGGTGGCAAGCCAACGGGAAAGTGGCGTGCTTCGGTGGCAAGCCAACGAGAAAGTGGCGTGCTCCGGTGGCAAGCCAACGGGACTGTGGCGTGCTCCGGTGGCAAGCCAACGGGAAAGTGGCGTGCTCCAGTGGCAAGCCAACGGGAAAGTGGCATGCTCCGGTGGCAAGCCAACGGGAAAGTGGCGTGCTCCGGTGGCAAGTCAAAGGGAAAGAGGCGTGCTACGGTGGCAAGCCAACGGGACTGTGGCGTGCTCCGGTGGCAAGCCAACGGGAAAGTGGCGTGCTCCGGTGGCAAGCCAACAGGAAATTGGCCTGCTCCGGTGGCAGGCCAACGGGAAAGTGGCGTGCTCCGGTGGCAAGCCAACGGGAAAGTGGCGTGCTCCGGTGGCAAGCCAACGGGAAAGTGGCGTGCACCGGTGGCAAGCCAACGGGACTGTGGCGTGCTCCGGTGGCAAGCCAACGGGACTGTGACGTGCTCCGGTGGCAAGCCAATGGGAAAGTGGCGTGCTCCGGTGGCAAGCCAACGGGAAAGTGCCGTGCTCCGGTGGCAAGCCAACGGGAAAGTGGCGTGCTCCGGTGGCAAGCCAAAGGGAAAGAGGCGTGCTCCGGTGGCAAGCCAACGGGAAAGTGGCGTGCTCCGGTGGCAAGCCAACGGGAAAGTGGCGTGCTGCGGTGGCAAGCCAACGGGAAAGTGGCGTGCTCCGGTGGCAAGCCAACGGGAAAAGGTGCGCTCCGGTGGCATGCTAACGGGAAACGATGTGCTCCGGTGGCATGCTAATGGGAAAAGGTGTGCTCCGGTGCGATGCTAACGGGAAAAGGTCTGCACCGGTGGCATGCTAATGGTAAAGGTGTGCTCCAGTGGCATGCTAACGGTAAAGGTGTGCTCCGGTCACATGCTAATGGTAAAGGTGTGCTCCGGTGGCATGCTAACGGGAATAGGTGTGCTCCGATGGCATGCTAACGGGAATAGGTGTGCCCGGTGGCGTACTAACGGGAAAAGGCATGCTACGGTGGCATGCTAGCGGGAAATGGTGTGCTTCGGGGGCATGATAATGAGAAAAGGGGTACTCCATTGGCACCACAATGGTAAAGGGACTTGGAAATGTCACTTGTGAAGTCATACTCGCATAGTGTCTGTTGTTGCAGGGATTAAAAGAGCGACCCGCTGGAACAAGATGTGGACACTGTGCGGCAGATGGTGGTTTAAGGACAGCAAAAAAGCAAAATAAGACCAAGTAACAGCAAGAAAACAATCCAAGAATTACAGCAGCAGACAAGTAAGTGATTGTGATTCTTTTAAACGGTGATGTATGATCAGATGAAGTGGAATGCAGTAAGTTTGGAAATATGATTAACATGTTAATAAAGTGTCCGAAATGTATGAGCAAGAAAGAGAAAAAGGTGGATTGTTACAGGGGGACAGCTGAGAGTAGGGAGTTACAGAGAAAGTCCTTGTGACAGGTTTAGGATGTATACGGCTGTTTATTGCCTCCTCCACATACAAAGGCAGGAGATGAGACTATCAAACTATTGAACTTGGAGTTGTCAGTAATGTTGGAGGAGAAATTAATAAAGGAAGTAAAATGGGAAAGAAAATAAGGGGTTGTATTTTTGCCTGGTCATGGGGATGTTTGCCTGGTCATGGGGATGTTTGCCTGGTCAGAGGGATGTTTGCCTGGTCAGGGGGATGTTTGCCTGGTCAGGGGGATGTTTGTCTGGTCAGGGGGATGTTTGTCTGGTCAGGGGGATGTTTGTCTGGTCAGAGGGATGTTTGCTTCACGTTGGGGAAGAGGGAAAGGACTGAATGATCCGGCACCTGTCCTATCCACAGGATGGTCAGCTAGTGCCGCCATAGGGAAAGAGCTGACCTAGTGTCACTATCAATCATCAGAGTCTGCAGTACAACTGATTAGGGGTCCAGCAGGGGGGCGCTGATGACACAGGTGGACCTTGGGGCGGTTTTCCGGTTGCCGACGCTGCACCTAGAGGGTTTTCTTCATGTAATTATCCTCCTCACATTGCAGACTTGTGAACTTTATAAATTTTCTTCATTTGCTTATTTTCTTCCTTCTCTCCCAAACACGTTGCTGAAGTGCTGTCTCACCCCCACTGCCCCCATCCAGAAGCTTCTTGTGGCTGCTGTTCAGTGAGATTTGTCCTCTATATACCAGCAGTCTGTGTATGGGCCTGTCTCTGTCTGATCCTCTCTGCTCTCCACCCCTGCACTCAGACATGGGAAACCCTGTACTCGGATTACTTCACATCTTGGTGAACAACAGCTGAAAGGACCCTATAAAGGAGCCTGTACCAGGCAGGGGACAGCGGTGCAGCATTGTGCTTGTGGAGGCAATCGGGCGGTGGAGTCAGAAATTGGGGAATACTTGGGTGCTCTCTGGACGGACAATATTAGTGCTGCAGTAATTTCCCACAAGTTTTTGCACAGAGCGGCCACTAATATAGAATAAAGTAAAACAATTGTGCTCTGTAAATAATGGCTGTGCTTTGCTACAAATGCTTCATGTTCGCAGGAGGTTTTTTTTTCTTTAATAAATTTTATTTAGTTTATAATTGATTTTTTCTCTTTCTGCTAGATATCAGCACATGATAGAGGCCGTACGGGACTGGTATAAGAAGTTCTTGGCTGAGAAGGAAAGAAGCTTCATTCCTCCATGAGCTGCAGTTCTTTGTGTCCAGTCGGGAACTCTATTAGTAAGTAGATTTTATCACCGGCGCAGACATTTCCGGGAAGGTTCCAATTGGCCGAATACAAGACGTTCATTAAACTCTTCATTTGAAATAAACGTCTGGTTATCATCCACAATACTTAATACCGGTCACTTGTCACAAATTTGTACATTTTTTACCTGTTATAAAATGCTGCTCATCCCTTGAATCTTTTCTTTTTTTTTGTAATTTTAGACAAAACATTACATATTTCTGACAAGTCCCAGGTCTTTTCACACCACTCGTTTTGCAGATTCTTTAATACTACAGCACTTACGTTATTGGGGTCATTTTTGTGCAGTTTGCAGTTACATGATTTTTTATACATGGTTTTTTTTTAGGTTTGTCTTGTTATTACATCACATTCATCTTTTTCCTCTCTTGCTTTCCTGGAGTGAAGTAAACATATCTCCAAGTCACTCTGAGCTGTCGGCAGGAGAGATGGACCCTCAGGAGCCTCCTAGTCTTCAGAATCCACATGAAGGAGAAGTCCAAGAACAAGAAAGGCCTCCGACAGCAGAGCAACCTGTCCGCCAAAAAGTCCCAGAAGAAGAAGCGATGGTCCCGCAGCTCATCTGTGTTTTTCCTAAATGTGGATTATACTTTTACTGATTGTAATTTTCTTGGTCGATACCAGATAAAGTTTTGGATGACAACTGTCTGGACTTGTGTCTTATTTTACATTTCTCCTTTTTTCTTCTTGCTTCCCCTCCAGTGAGATCTGGCTTAGGTGATAAAAGCCTTTCTCTATCCGGCATTTTTTCAGCAGGCTGGAGAAAGACTTTCTGGATGATAACTTGCCTTAGTCTCAGGTGCCCATACACTAGTTAGCTTTAGACCGGACGCTTGTCCACACAACACATCCCGACTCCCCCATATACATGAATGTGGTTATATGTGTGGGGGAGATGGCCCCATACACAGCACATGGTCGGCTGCTCCAGCAAAAATCCTTGGGTTTGACCTACCTTCCTGTAATATATATGGGGGGCCATTAGTTGGATGTTTGCAGGACCCCTCTTTGTCCGACAGCTTCCCTCCCCCACACATAGCAAGCAGTGTACAGACAAGCTCCCTTCCCGCACATATAGCATATATAGCATATAAAGAAAAAACCTAGAAGTCTGAACTGAAACACAAATTGATGTGCATGCAAAATGTAAATGCATGTTCACACAAGGCCACTAGACAAAGAAAAACCAAAGACAAGCAAAATACCCAAGTAACCGGAAGTGAATGGGTAAATCGCAAAGTGCAAAAATAATAAATAAGGAAGGGTATTTAGTTAACATAATTTTGCTAAAAATAATGCAAAAGCTATCCCGCCACATCACGGCAACCCTTATGGGACAGTCCTAACTCTAATATTAAAACCTTACCATTTGTCAAGTGACGTACATATGGATAAGGGCAGAGAGACTGACCCCCTAGTAGAAGCATAGACCTGAGGTAGAATAAACATTTCAGCTCAGACAAAGGGTGGCCACACCCTAATATGTACTAAAGCACACTACAAAGAAAAAACCTAGAAGTCTGAACTGAAACATAAATTGCATGCAAAATGTAAATGCATGTTCACACAAGGCCACTAGACAAAGAAAAACCAAAGGCAAGCAAAATACCCAAGTAACTGGAAGTAAATGGGTAAATCGCAAAGTGCAAAAATAATAAATAATGAAGGGTATTTAGTAGTGAAGAGCGAGCACTAAAATGCTCGGGTGCTCGAAGCTCGGGCCGAGCTCGCCATGATACTCGGTTGCTCGACCTGAGCCACGAGCCCAATGTTAGTCTATGGGAGACCCGAGCATTTTTGTGGCGGCATGGTGACAGCATGGGGATCGCCCCAGGAAGCATTTCTGACCCCCAGGTCACTGCTGTCAACAACGTGGTCAGAGGTATTAAGCCACTTTTAAGGGCTCACAATAAAACGTTCAAAAACTAAACTGAAACTGCTTTCCTGTGAAATATGTTAAGGAAGTTCCTTTCCAGAGTAAAGACTTGTGTATAAGGTAAAATAAATAACCAAAAAAAAAAATACTCCTCCACACCTTGGGCTATGTTCACAAGTAGCATTTTTAATGCGTTTTTGCACTTTTGTATTGCTTCAACCGTGACAAATGCATTCACCGGGAAATGTCATTTTAACATTTTACAACCTTATCTGGCCATGTGCTGTGTGACACATGCATACAGTGCTGAAAAGACATGGGGACAGCATGGGGAAGACCCCTGGAAGCATCTCTGACTCCCCGGTCACTGCCTAAAAGGGTGCCCATCAGAAGTCATCCTTGCCGCATCAGAAGATGCAGACTTGCAACTATCCCCGTGCAAGTTCTTGTCGCAGGGCAGGGTTCAATTGTACCTCCCCCATTCCTTGCAATGCAAGCGCAAATATGCAGCCAACCACCCACCCACCCCCAGGCTGCAATACCATACTGCTTGCTTGCACTTGAAATTGGGCCTTTTAGGCATGTGGAGGCGGAATCTGGCCACCATGTCATGGCAGCGTTGGCGGCCTGGTATCCATACTCAGTCCCCAGCCGCCCGGCGGCGGGGTGTCCACACTCGGTCCCCAACCGCCTGGGGGCGGCCGGGTGTCCATACTCGGTCGCCAGCCGTCTGGGGGCAGCCGGGTGTCCATAAACGGTCCCCAGCCGCCCCTATTTCTCCTTGGAACATCCCCCCACACACTTTTCTTAGCCTGGCCTGCTTTAGGGCAGCATTGGACGAGCCCACCAGAGAACCAGACTCCTCCGGTGGGCCCTGGCTTCTCCATCAGGGGAGTTGAGAGTGCCAAGGTGAGGACCATGATGATGATACAAGTTAGCATCTGCTTTGTTTTGTTGGAATGCAAGCGCATGTATGTAGTAGCGGCAAGGCCTGAGGTGGTCAGCGTTTTGGCGCATATCCTACCTCCTCCGAGGATTGCTGGATGTTTTCCTGCTACTATCCCAGTTCTATGACTCCCGTTAAAACAAAGCTTCAGGTGATGAATGATGGATGAGGTGGTGGCAAAGGAGAGCAGGAGGAACAGGGACCATTCACATCAATATCAGGCCAGTCAACCACATATGTCTTGTAGGATATGTTTCTGTAACAAAAGGAGCGGTTTGGCTACACAGTTATAGGGCATACAGTGAGTGCAATGCCTACCAAAAATTTCGAGGCACTCCAATGTACCTTGGAAATGACATGGAGGTCAGAGGGCCTTAACTAAACAGTTTTTTCCATTTATAGCAACTGGGTCTCCTGTACAATGTTGGCCTAAACAGTGAATGGAAGGCTTTCCAAAAATTATGAGGAACTGCAATGCCCCTTGAAACAGACGTGGATTACAGCGTACTAAAAACCTTCTACCCACTATTGGGGAGTGGGTCTCCCTTAGTATTCGCCTTTGCATTGAAAAGCAAAAGCTGACTAAAATTAGGAGGAAATGCAATGTCCATTGGAAGAGTTGTGGAGGTTAGAGGTAATTAAAAACAACATTTCAATGCCCCTAGGAAGAGCTGTGGAGTTCAGAGTGGCTTAAGAAGACTGTTTTAATGTCCCTTTGAAGAGACATGGAGGTCACAGTAGCTTAACAAGATGGTTTTAATGCCCTTCGGAAAAGACGTGGAGGTCCCAGTAGCTTAACCAGACGGTTTGAATGCCCCTCGGAAGAGGGGCTTTTAATGCCCCTTCCAAGAGCCATACAGTACAGCATAGTACAAACATTATTCCCATTATTGGGGAGTGTGTATCCCATAGTCATTGCTTATGCCTTCCAAGCAAAAGCTGCCAAAAATTGGGACGGAGGAACTTGCAATGCCCCTTACAAGAGCCATGCAGTACAGCATATTCCAAACATTATTCCCATTATTGGGGAGTGGGTCTCCCATAGTCTTTGCTTATGCCTTCCAAGCAAAAGCTGCCAAAAATTAGGACGAAGGAGCTTGCAATGCCCCTTACAAGAGCCATGCAGTACAGCATATTACAAACATTATTCCCATTATTGGGGAGTGGGTCTCCCATAGTATTTGCTTATGCCTTCCAAGAAAAAGCTGCCAAAAATTAAGAGGAACTGCAATGCCCGTTCGAAGAGTCGTGGAGGTTAGAGTTAATTAAAAACAACATATCAATGCCCCTTGGAAGAGCTGTGGAGTTCAGAGTGGTTTAACAAGACGCTATTAATGCCCCTCAAAAGAGATGTGGAGGTCCCAGTAGCTTAACAAGACGGTTTTAATACCCCTTGGAAAAGTGGTGGAGGTCCCAGTAGCTTAACAAGACGGTTTTAATACCCCTCGGAAAAGTGGTGGAGGTCACAGTAGCTTAAGAAGACGCTTTTAATGCCCCTCAGAAGAAAAGTGGCAATCCCAGTAGCTTAACAAGACGGTTTTAATGCCCCTTGGAAAAGTGGTGGAGGTCGCAGTAGCTTAACAAGACGCTATTAATGCCCCTCAGAAGAGACGTGGAGGTCCCAGCAGCTTAACAAGACGGTTTGAATGCCCCTTGGAAGAGACGTGGAGGTCACAGTAGCTTAACAAGACGCTATTAATGCCCCTCAGAAGAGACGTGGAGGTTCCAGCAGCTTAACATGACGGTTTTAATACTCCTCAGAAAAGTGGTGGAGGTCCCAGTAGCTTAACAAGATGGTTTTAATGCCCCTCAGAAACGTAGTGGAGGTCCCAGTAGCTTAACAAGACTGTTTGAATGCCCCTTGGAAGAGACGTGGAGGTCCCAGTAGCTTAACTGGCCGGTTTAAATGCCCCTTGGAAAAGTGGTGGAGGTCACAGTAGCTTAACAAAACGCTATTAATGCCCCTCAGAAGAGACGTGGAGGTCTCAGTAGCTTAACAAGACGGTTTTAATGCTCCTCAGAAAAGTGGTGGAGGTCCCAGTAGCTTAACAAGACGGTTTTAATGCCCCTTGGAAAAGTGGTGGAGGTCGCAGTAGCTTAACAAGACGGTTTGAATGCCCCTTGGAAGAGACGTGGAGGTCCCAGTAGCTTAACAAGACGGTTTTAATGCTCCTCATAAAAGTGGTGGAGGTCCCAGTAGCTTAACAAGACGGTTTTAATGCCCCTTGGAAAAGTGGTGGAGGTCGCAGTAGCTTAACAAGACGGTTTGAATGCCCCTTGGAAGAGACGTGGAGGTCCCAGTAGCTTAACAAGACGGTTTGAATGCCCCTTGGAAGAGACGTGGAGGTCCCAGTAGCTTAACAAGACTGTTTTAATGCCCCTCGGAAAAGTGGTGGAGGTCACAGTAGCTTAACAAGACGCTTTTAATGCCCCTCGGAAGAGACGTGGAGGTCCAAGTAGCTTAATAAGACGGTTTGAATGCCGCTTGGAAGAGACGTGGAGGTCCCAGTAGCTTAACAAGACGGTTTGAATGCCCCTTGGAAGAGACGTGGAGGTTCCAGTAGCTTAACAAGACAGTTTTAATGCCCCTCGGAAAAGTTGTAGAGGTCACAGTAGCTTAACAAGATGCTTTTAATGCCTCTCAGAAGAGACGTGGAGGTCCCAGTAGCTTAACAAGATGGTTTGAATGCCCCTTGGAAGAGAAGTGGAGGTCCCAGTAGCTTAACAAGACGGTTTTAATGCTTCTCGGAAAAGTGGTGGAGGTCCCAGTAGCTTAAAAAGACGCTTTTACTGCCCCTCGAAAAAGTGGTGGAGGTCGCCGTAGCTTAACAAGACTGTTTGAATGCCCCTTGGTAGAGACGTGGAGGTCACAGTAGCTTAACAAGATGGTTTTAATGCTCCTCGGAAAAGTGGTGGAGGTCCCAGTAGCTTAACAAGATGCTTTTAATGCCCCTCGGAAAAGTCGTGGAGGTCCCAGTAGCTTAACAAGATGCTTTTAATGCTCCTCGGAAAAGTGGTGGAGGTCCCAGTAGCTTAACAAGATGCTTTTAATGCCCCTCGGAAAAGTGGAGGTCCCAGTAGCTTAACAAGACGGTTTTAATGCCCCTTGGAAAAGTGGTGGAGGTCGTAGTAGCTTAACAAGACTGTTTGAATGCCCCTTGGAAAAGTGGTGCAGGTCCCAGTAGCTTAACAAGATGGTTTGAATGCCCCTTGGAAGAGACGTGGAGGTACCAGTAGCTTAAAAAGACGGTTTTAATGCCCCTCGGAAAAGTGGTGGAGGTCCCAGTAGCTTAACAAGACGGTTTTAATGCCCCTCGGAAAAGTGGTGGAGGTCCCAGTAGCTTAACAATACGCTTTTAATGCCTCTCAGAAGAGACGTGGAGGTCCCAGTAGCTTAACAAGACGGTTTGAATGCCCCTTGGAAGAGACGTGGAGGTCCCAGTAGCTTAAGAAGACGGTTTGAATGCCCCTTGGAAGAGACGTGGAGGTCCCAGTAGCTTAACAAGACGGTTTTAATGCTTCTCGGAAAAGTGGTGGAGGTCCCAGTAGCTTAATAAGACGCTTTTAATGCCCCTCGAAAAAATGGTGGAGGTCGCAGTAGCTTATCAAGACGGTTTGAATGCCCCTTGGAAGAGACGTGGAGGTCCCAGTAGCTTAACAAGACAGTTTGAATGCCCCTTGGAAGAGACGTGGAGGTCCCACTAGCTTAACAAGACGTTTTTAATGCCCCTCGGAAAAGTGGTGGACGTACCAGTAGCTTAATAAGACGCTTTTAATGCCCCTCAGAAAAGTGGTGGAGGTCCCAGTAGCTTAACAAGACGGTTTGAATGCCCCTTGGAAGAGATGTGGAAGTCCCAGTAGATTAACAAGACGGTTTTAATGCTCCTCGGATAAGTGGTGGAGGTCGCAATAGCTTAACAAGACGCTTTTAATGCCCCTTACAAGAGCCATACAGTACAGCATTTTAAAAATATTATTCCCATTATTGGGGAGTGGGTCTCCCAGTCTTTGCTTATGCCTTCCAAGCAAAAGCTGACAAAAATAAGGACGGAGGAACTTTCAATAATGGCAACACGGACCACGGTCACCCTGGTGGTATAGTGGTGGTGGAGGCTGAGGATAAGGAGAAGAACATAAAACAGCCGAAATGAGGAAGCGTATACCCATGTGTGGGTGTGAAGCGGTGCATGTGAATACACCTTCCGAAATAACACAGTGGATTTGACTTTATGTTACTCTGCTGTCATTTGGTCGTGATGAGAAGTCTGGCCCAATCCAGCTACTGTTCATTTTGATAAGGGTCAGCTTGTCAGCATTGTCAGTTGACAGGCGAGTGCGCTTATCAGTTATAATTACCCCAGCAGCACTAAAAACACGCACCGATAACACGCTAGCGGCAGGACAGGCCAGGACCTCCAAGGCGTACAGAGCGATTTCATTCCAAGTGTCCAGCTTGGATACCCAATAATTAAAAGGCACAGAGGAATCAAGGAGGACGCTGGTACGGTCGGCAAGGTACTCCCTCACCATCTTTTGAAACTTTCCACTGCTTGTGAGAGTACCCCGCGCCTCAGGGCCTGTAAGCTGGGCAGGTCTCAGAAAACTGTCCCAGAATGTTGACAGTGTTCCCCTGCCTCTGCTGGATTGGAGTTGCCTCTCTCTCGCTTGTACGCCTTGGTTGGTCAACGAACTGTGACCTCTGCCGCTAGCGTGTTCAGATGGGAATTTTTTTTTAACAGTTCTGCAGCAAGGGCCTTCTGGTACTGCCCCATATTCGTAGACCTCTCCACCTCAGGAATAAGAGAGTGAAAGTTTTCCTTGTAGCGGGGGTCTAAAAGTGTCACCAACCAGTAATGACTGTCACCCAACATTTTGACAACGCGAGGGTCACGGTTAAGGCAGAGTAACATAAAGTCAGCCATGCGTGCCAGACTGGTAACGGGCAAGACTTCCGTGTCCTCACCAAGATGACGACTGACCATGCTCTCCTCCTCCTCCTCCTCCCCCCCCCTGTCCTCAGGTCACCCACGCTGAACTGACAGTATGACAGTTGTACAGGTACTACCGTCTACAGCGCATGATACAAGCTCCTGTTCTTCCTCCTCCTCCTCTCCCTCATTGTCCCCCAATGCACGTTGGGATGAGATGAGGCTGGGCTGTGTGTAATCGACCGCTACGGCTTCTTGATCCATTTCATCATACTCTGGCTGCAATGCCTCCTCTTTAATTCTCTGCAGAGAGCATTGCAAAAGACAGACAAGTGGAATGCTGACGCTAATGATGGCGTCATCGCCACTCACCATCTTGGTGGACTCCTCAAAGTTTGTCAAGATGGTACATACAGTACAGACCAAAAGTTTGGACACACCTTCTCATTTAAAGATTTTTCTGTATTTTCATGACTATGAAAATTGTACATTCATACTGAAGGCATCAAAACTATGAATTAACACATGTGGAATTATATACTTAACAAAAAAGTGTGAAACAACTGAAAATATGTCTTATATTCTAGGTTCTTCAAAGTAGCCACCTTTTGCTTTGATGACTGCTTTGCACACTCTTGAGAGACTGCCATAAAGACTGAGAGGAGGGGGCATCTTTGCATGCAGTATGGACAGGGGATTGCCATGCACACACAACAGGTGACACCAGCTGACACTGGTCATGGACCCTGGGGTTCGCCCCACAAAGTCAGGTGCTTTGCTGCCATGTGCCTGATCATGCTGGTGGTGGTCAGGCTGGTAGTTTTGTCACCCCTGCTGATGCTGGCATGGCAGGTGGTACAAATGGCCTTTTTGGGGATATCAGCAGAGTCTTTAAAAAAATTCCTGACTCTGGAAGACCTACAGGTTGTACTGGCAACGTCCCTCGTGTTGGTGTTACGGGGAACTGTTGCCGGCCTTCTGTGTGCGGCCACCACACTGCTTTTTTCTGCCTGTTGGGGTACTCTGCCTCCCTCACCCTGTCTGCTGCTGGCCTCGCTCTGCATGTCCTCCTGCCACATTGGGTCAGTTACTAGATCATCCACCACCTCCTCCTCTTCCACTTGCGCACCACGATCCTCCTCCTCACTTCCTGGCAATTGTGTCTCGTCATCGTCAACCTCTTGTGACAAATTGCCAGCGTTGACTTCCTCTGGCCGTGGCTGTTCAAATATTTGGGCATCTCTACATGGGATCTCCTCTTCCACCACTTCAAGCGGAGCAGGCGAGGGGCACAAATCTGGAAATGGACCAGTGAACAGCTCTTCAGAGTGTCCAAGTGTGGGATCAGTTGCTGTCTGACGACACTCGGCATAGTGGGAGGGAGGAGCATCAGGGTGAGGAGGAGTATGCGGTCGAGACTCATGGCTACTAAGAGTTGACCGTGTGGAAGACAGACCGGAGGTGGTGGTGCCCAGGTAACTGGAAGTATTATCTGCTATCCAATTAATAACCTGTTCACACTGATATGGTGTTGTTCTGTGCTTCCCTAGTAATTCGGTCAAGAAGTGGGAGCGAGAAGATATGGCTGTTGGTTGTGGCACATTTTCACCTTGGCCACGGCCCCGTCCTCTGCATGCACCATCACCAGAACATCCACTTCCATGTCTCTTGCCACGCGCCTTGCCCATTGTAAAGTAAGTAAAATAGCTTACACTCGCACCATCAATGGAAAAAGGGTAATAAAGTAGATTAGAACCGTGGAAGAGGAAAACCACAGTTCTATTTCTCTGGCCTACACCCGACTCTTTTAAACAATCTGAACAATCAGGGAGAAACTATTACTGTTTTTCTTTACGGAAAAAATACCAAAAGGTGAATAATAGAGATTTTTTACCGTGGAATGGCAAAACCACAGTTATTGTTTACTGGGGTATACCAGAAAATTTTAAATAGATATATTTGTGTCTGAACAATCAGGAGACACTACTACTGTTTTTCTTTGCGGCAAAAAATGCCAAAAGCAGGATAATAGAGATTTTTTACCGTGGAACAGCAAAACCACAGTTATAATTTACTGGTGTATACCAGACTATTTTCAACAGATATATTTGTGTCTGAACAATCAGTAGACACTATTAGTTGTTTTTTTTTACGGTGACACATATTACTATAACTTGCACCCATAGTGCAAAAAAAAAAAAAACCCTAAAAAAACACAATGGGTTCAACCGTACTCAAATTGTTAACTAGGAGCAATGATTAGTGTGAATAATATAATATTTTGATTGGAGATGATCCAACCTCTGGTTCCACCACTGATCCTGAGAATGAAGGAATGGGGAACCTATCAGCTTTTTTTTTTCCTGCACAGCTGTGCTCCCAACCACCCACAGTGCAAAAAAAAAACCCTAAAAAAACAATAGGTATAACCGTACTCAAATTGATAATTGGGAGCAACGATTAGTGTGAAGGATATAATATTGTGATAGGCGATGTTCCATCCACTGATTCTGAGAAAGAAGGAATGGGGAACCTATCAGCTTTTTTTCCTGCACAGCTGTGCTCCCACCCATTGCGCAAAAATACCCTAAAAAAATGCACGTACTCAAATTGTTAATTGGGAGCAATGATGAGTGTGAAGGGATATAATATCTTGATTGGCGATGGTCCGACCTGTGGTTCCGCCACCGATCCCAAGAATGAAGGAATTGAGAACCTGTAAGCTTTTTTTTTCCTGCACAGCTGTGCTCCCAACAACCCACCCATAGTGCAAAAAATAAAAAAAACAATAGATCCAACTGTACTCAAATTGTTAAATTGGGAGCGTGAAAAAAATAATGCATCCACTTCTTTCTAAATTAGGCTGTCAGACCCCCAAGAATGACATCCTAGTAATATGCCATGACTTATACCTCTTTAAATGTATGCAAAGGATAAACCTGGATATCCAGGTATACGTTCTATTGATTGATTTCTATAAGGGCCTATTTCCACATGTAAATGTGTATCTGCTACGGACATGAATGATCGGCTGCAGCCCTTCCACTTGGCCAGTCAATGGATCCGCAAATCACAACAAGTAATTCAAGGAAATGGAAAAGTAAAAAAAAAAATTCTAGTAACATTGCATAGCGTACCGGTGATTGCGCTATTTAACTTGCCATCAGTGATTGACAGCATATAAATGGTTAAACAGCAGTGATTGACGCTCCGCTCTGGCCGCTGCTGTTACAGCAAGATGTCAGCTGTGTAGGATGGGGGCTCTGCTCCTGAGCCCACCCGAAACAGCAATCCAATGGACGGTTTCACACACCACATTATCCAGTGGTGTTTAATTTGCTTTTCTATTTAGGAAACAGAACCGTTTTAATAACGTTTTCCTTCTCTGGTATCTAGGAGCCATTTCAGCTATTTGTAAAGGGAATCTGTCAGCAGGTTTTTCTTGGCTATTCTGAGAGCAGCATGATGGGGTGAGCGCCACACTAGGAGTAGGACCACCGAGCCCAGAGCTATTGCAAGACGTGCAGACAATATATACCAGGTATGAATGAATCCAATACAACATTATTGTTACTTAGGAATTAACCTACTTGGATATAATACATCCCTTGATATGTATATACCAAAAGGTCATTATCTTGGGAATGCCTATATTGGCTTTTATTATTTGGGATTATATCCTTTTACTATGTGACCTAGGATATACTATCAGTATGCATTAGCACAATTGGAGCTACTACTATTTAGCCCTGGTGTCTCTGCAATTCAAATATTTACATTATACCTCCTCACTATTATATGGTATTACTATATATATGTGTGTGTGCTCTTTTCTTTGCCGCCATGTACCCAAATTGTTATAATAAAGGTCTTTTTTAACACATTGACCCCTTGTCGGATGTACTATATATTGGTTGTTGTTGAGAGCAGCATGATGTAGAGACAAAGACCCTGATTCTAGGGACGTCTCATTTACAGGGCTGCTGGTTGTAGTTTTGATAAAAATCACACTTTTATTAGCAGAAGATTATCACTAGAGGACTAGTAAACCTGCAGCCAGGTAGTCCAACCACGCCCCCCACCACTGATTGGCAGTTTATATACAGTGTACACAGAAAGCGGCCAATCAGAGGTGTGGGTGGGGTTATTATACAGAGCTCAGCATTCAGAGATCTGCATGAGAAAAAAAAAACTGCAATTTTATCAAAATAACACCAAGCAGCCCAGTAAGTGATACATCGTTGGAATCAGGGCCTCGGATTATGCTGCTCTCAAATGGGATAGCAAAAACCTGCTGACATATTCCATTTAAAGGGGCAGCTGCTACTAAATCCAGACATGGTGCAAAATTTAAATTCTGCTGCAGATTTACTGCTGTAGATTTTTAATTCCTAAAAATCCCTGTAGATTCAGAGGATCTCAACCTTTTCAATGCAAATTATTTTCAAGACTTATTCACAGATATTATGAAATATTACAGTAGAAATAAAAAAAAAAAGCACAATACCTAAACCCCCTCCTTGGGAAAAATATACGGCAAGTATAAGAAAGACAAAAATTTATTCTGGAGTCATATTGAAGTGTAAATAGAATTGTAACCATACAATGTAAACAGCAGCGAATGTAAGTAGGATCCACTGGATCTATATAAGAGGAACGTTTTCCAAAGCCGATCTTCTGAGCCCACCACTATGCTGGCTGGACCGGCATTGTTATCGTCAGCACCTGGAATATACGTCACGTTTTACTGCAGCTCATAGAACCAAATGATAAGACGCAGAGCAGTGTGAGGCTTGTGACTCGCTATACACAAAATATACGACATGTTTGATGAATGGCATAAAGGAAAGCCGATGCATTCAGATGTCTCTGGGCAACTATATGTTGTGATAGATAAGTTCCTGTCAGGGTGAGGGGCAGCATCCTATCTGCTCACTCATCATGACAGGTTTACAACATGTTGACTCATGGACATGATCAGTCAGTCAATCGATGACATAGATGCACGTTCTTGATTCCGACAGGTAGGTCAGAGAAGTCCGTCTCAAACAGTTTACTTTCACCCATCTAGGATGGATGGCTGCTGACATCGTTGGCCATTATGTCCATACACAATTATTATCCCCTAATTGTGATGTACAATACAAATTTATATTGTGGTACCGTGTTAGCCAGAAAATTTGATGGAAATAATTTTATGCCCAAAAATGGCAAAAGTATTCTCGGAGTGATCCCTTTATTGGCTAACCAGAAAAAAAAAAATATATATGCAAACTTACAGAGCACAGAGGCTCCTTCTTCAGGCAGGATTACAAATGTTAAGAATTCATTTGTAATATTGCCTGAAGAAGGAGCCTCTGTGCTCTGAAAGCTTGCATATATATTTTTTTTTTCTGGTTAGCCAATAAAGGTATCACTCCGAGAATACTTTTGCCATTTTTGGGCATAAAAGTATTCACATAGAATTATTCACTAATTAAAACAATTTATTTTTGCTAAATAAATGTATACATTTTTTTAAATTTTATTTTATACATTTTCTCAGAGAACCTCTTTAAGAAGGAGATTTCAGAATGGGCTATAAGACATGTCCAGCTTTGCTTAATTGTCTCACCTTACTGTCCTTGTTGAACTGAGCTCCACTTTGTTCTTGGATGATATTGTAAGGAATGAAGACGTCTAGATGATACAAATCGGGACGTCTGACTATTCTGTCTTCACCCAAGTCCAACACAAGAGATCTAGCAGAAGACTGTAAAGAGAAGACCAGCGTGGTAACAACGCTTATGTCGCTGAATGCTTCTGTACGGGAAAGAAAGTTGTAACCAACAAGTGCACAAAAATCTAAACTTTTATCTTGATACGTGGCCAACTAGAAGTTACTGTGTAGCTCCACACGTCTCATACATTAAATCTGACACGTGGAGGAACTGCTCACAGAAAATGCTGAAAAATATTTTTTAGGATTCACACTGCATTAAAAGGGGTTGTCCACCACTTTAATACTAATGGAATATCCTTAGGATAGGTCATCAATATTAAAGTGCCAGACAACCCCTTTAAGTGAGGCATAATGAATGGTACCAGAATTTCAGATAACGTAGCCTTCATTAGGCAGAAGGCCCACTCGGTTATATGAAGAAATCTGGGGTCCCCAAAAGCAAACCCCGTAATCACCAGATTCTCGTGTGGTGACTACTTAATCTGCTTTTTGGGAAGACCAGAACTGACCCCTATATTTAGCCAAGTGGGTCCCCTCAAGCTACATTATCCTGTCTGATGAAGGCTACATTAGCTGAAACATTCTTCATCTTCATTATGCCTCATTTAACGCAATGTGAATCATGGACATGAGAAAAATCAAATTAAAAAATAAATACATTTAAAGCATTTTCTGTGCGATTCCTCCAAATGTCGCATTAATATAGAAAAAATAAAGAGTGTGTGTTCTACACTATTGCAACAAGCCTCTTTCATCATTTCTATCATCATTATAACATCATTTATATGCACCAGCACCATGGAATCAATGGCACTATATAATTAAATAATAATAATAATATATACATCTTCCCACCAGCTTGTTTTCCCTCTATCTCCTCTCTGGATCTATGAAGCCAGAACTGTCAAAGAAGAGGTGATGGTGGAGATGGAGGGGAAACAAGCAGGGGGGGAGGCTTATATAAATGACTGGTCCCGCCGTGAAGCACTGGGCGTCTGTGCTTGGTATGAACAGTCGTTCTCTGCTGACAGAGTCGTTTACAGAGATCTTCTTTCCCATTCCAACAGCTTGCAAACAACCCACCATGGTATGAAAAAAAAATTAGATCATCATCATCCAGCAAATGTGTCACAGCTGCCAGCAATTGGCTACTGTGGACACATCAAAGCTGTGATGATAAAAGTTGGCAGAGGAGGACCGGTAGCACGAGGTTGGCACAGACTTTTAATAAGGGAAGACTATTGGAAATCACATGAAATACAAAAAGGTCACAATCCTAAACCACATCTAAGGGTCTCACCATTTTAGGTAAAGAGATTTCAGCCACCAGAAAACTTGGGTGTCCTACAGGAGGTTCCGCCACAATCATGTAATCTGGTTTCACGGGTGAACTGATAAAAAAAGGAAGGAAGCAGTATACTGCAAGGGTACACCATCAATTTATGATCTGTTGGGGTCGATCTCTAATATAATAAAGGGGCACTGATGCTGGTAATGAGGAACAGCCCCTTTCACAGTCATTCCCTGCACATTGGCATCATGGCCTCCACTGTGCAGCGGAACGACAGCATAGATCCAGCAAAGTGAATGGGCTTAGCTGCAGTTCTCCTGCACAGTGAATATCCGGGTAGCTGCCCCACACCAGCATATTCTTTAAAAAGGGCAGCGGGGTTACTTCCAGGCTGCAGCCCCCTTATTCTTGGAGTCCAAGAAGTTGGATATCCTATATCTTTTGTAAGATGGGATTCTAAAAAAAGTAAATGCATGCATTAAACCTCAAAGAAACCCAAACCTTTCAACTTCTGAGATGAGGGACTTGCTTGGAGTTAGCTGGGAGGGTCTGTAGGAAAAAAATAAAGAACATAAAGGCATAATAGTTAAAACAAAAACAAAAAAAAACAATGTCCACATTGTTCTTGCACCATAACAAGACATTCTGCAACTTCCCCCATCTGTTGGGTTTAACCCATCACCACGAGGAGTGGGGCTCCCCCATCTGTTGGGTATAACCCATCACCACGAGGAGTGGCACTCCCCCATCTGTTGGGTATAACCCATCACCACGAGGAGTGGCGCTCCCTCATCTGTTGGGTATAACCCATCACCTCAAGGAGTGAAGCTCCCCCATCTGTTGGGTGTAACCCATCACCACAAGGAGTGGAGCTCCCCCATCTGTTGGGTGCAGCCCATCACCACGAGAAGTGGCGCTCCCCCATCTGTTGGGTATAACCCATCACCAAGAGGAGTGGCGCTCCCCCATCTGTTGGGTATAACCTATCACCTCAAGGAGTGGCGCTCCCCCATCTGTTGGGTATAACCCATCACCAAGAGGAGTGGAGCTCCCCCATCTGTTGGGTGTAACCCATCACCATGAGGAGTGGCGCTCCCCCATCTGTTGGGTGTAACCCATCACCACGAGGAGTGGCGCTGCCCCATCTGTTGGGTATAACCTATCACCAGGAGGAGTGGCGCTCGTCATACTTTGTGTCCCTAGGGGAAATGTGGTATTATAAGATATCCAATCAATTGAATGGCTGACTATGTACTGCATGGATGAGCGAGGAACATCAGAGAAGAAGCCGTCGATGCTCAACAGCACCCTACTCTGTCGTCTTTTACAGACTGTATGCCATAGACTTGTACCTTAGAGTTGGGACTTACCCCTATTATGAATCATCGGTTTTGATTTGGTTCTGATATTCTGTTCAAAAATGGATCCCAGGAACTTCCGATTTTTCAGCATTTTCCACTCTGAAGGGAAACCATAGATGATTAACAGGGTCGGACTGGAACTGAAACTCAGCCCTGGCATGTGAGAGGACGCAGGCCCGCCCGACGCGCGTTGAATGTGAAATATTTTCATGAATGATTTGGGTATATGTCACAATAAAAATTGCTGCAAACTGCACTTTATCATCGATAGACAAGAACTGACATAATGTAAAATATAAACTTCCCTCCAGGAAAATGTTAATTTCTTTCAACTGGAGGGACGGACATATTTGTAATATAGAGCTGCAAGTTCCCAAAAACGCTATGCTTGATAGTACCAGGAAAAGCAGGAAAAGTGAATCCTTGCAGATTTAAAGCAGTTTCATGTCTATTCTTTCAGTATTTTTGCAGCGTTTCTAAAGAAAGGGAAAAAAAAATCTCAAAAAACGCAACATCAACGGGATTTTCCTGCCGAGCGACACGTTTTTTGTGCAGAAATGTTCTTTCCTTTCTTTTTTGTTTATATTTTGTGTTATACACTAGTGGCCAAAATTGAGGCAACACTTTCAGTTTTTCACCATCACCAATATTTAATGGAGGATTTCACTGACCTACTTACTTGTACACACGCCCTCTTCTGCCATATGTATTCTATGTTGGTTTATAGTGACCTGGGTGTGATGTAAGACAGATATTGTGCGATTAAAATGCGGTTTTTATATTTTAAAGCCAGTTTGTCATCAGAAGGTAAGCAATTACATGTTTTCGTTCTCAAAGTGTGTAAGCGGTTTCAAGAGACTGGTTCGATAAAGAATAAAGCAGGTAGAGAAAGGAAGAAGGCTACAACTCCTCAGACTGATAGAAGAATTGTTAGAATCGCCCTAAATAACAGGAAATAAACTGCTGTTAACATCAACAAGGAGCTTGTCAACACCGGAGTGACAGTGTCTGATCGGACGGTTCGACGACGACTGGTAAATGCAGGGTTAAGAGCCAGAATACCAGGTAAAAAGCCATTTCTGAATGCCTCACAGCGTCAGAAACGTCTGCAGGGGCCAAAGAACATTGTAAATGGACCATTGAACAATGGAGAAATGTTATATGGAGCGATGAGACACGCATATCCATCTTTGGCAGCGACGGTGTCCGCTACGTTCGACGACGACCTGGAGAGGACTGGTTGCCAGAGGGTACAGTACCCACCATGAAGCCTCCTCTGAGTGTTATGGTAGGGGGCTGCGTGTCCAGAGATGCAGGTGGTCGGCTACAGGTAATTGAAGAAACAGTTAATGCTGAAAAGTACATCAAGGACGTCCTTCAGCCTAAACTCATTCCTTCGGCACGTGATGTATTTAGTGAAGGGACACCGTTTATTTTTCAGCAAGATGGAGCCCCATGCCATACAGCTAAAAAATGTCTCTCTTGGTTCAAGGACAAAAATGTCCAGCTATTGAATTGGCCAGGAAACAGCCCAGATCTCAATCCTATTGAGAATCTCTGGGCTCGGCTCAAAAGAGCGGTGTCAAAACAGCGGGCTTCACACAAGCAGGAACTCATTGCAGCCATCATCAAATCATGGCTTCATATCATCACACCATCTGATTTTCACAAACTGGTAGATAGCATGCCAAGTAGATGCCAGGCCGTCATCAAGGCCGAGGGCTATCCAACTGAGTATTAACATTTAGTGTTAGATATGAAAATAGGACAAATCAATGGCTTTTCTCCCACAGTCATCTGAGTGACAATAGTGTCCAATTTGTTGACAAATGAACAAATTTCCAGCTAATATTGTGTTTCTATATGAGATTTTATTTCTACTTAAAAACTTTACTGTGAAATCAAAAACATTCATGAAATTTGTATTTGTATTTGCAAAATGCTAAAAATTCATAAATCTTGGGGGTGTTGCCTCAATTTTGGCCACTAGTGTATAGAGTTCATCAGTATATTTATATGTTGTCCCCCATCACCTTTTTCATCTCTCCTTACAAGTATGCCTTGTATCTTAACTAAAACATGGTAGTAAGTAGCATATTAAACCCTTTTATAATGGGTAGTGTAGAATCGCTGCATATTTCAGGGTTATGCGCTCCTGAGGACTCATTAGTGCTGCCCTCCTCAGGTCGAAACCTGGTTGTGACCTTGTATAATATGGGGCTAGCCGGTCTCACCTACCAGTTTGGGTCACAAACCCTTTTTCGTTTGCTTTGATGTTTTACTCATTGTTTATTACGTTTACACCCCAAATCTCTCCTAATCCTGGAGATCAAACCTATGAAAGCAATTTATGAATGATCATAACACCTCTATGAAGGGTAATTATCATCTCCTTCATAAATATACATTTATATGTATAAATACATATGTGGTCAATGCATAGTACTGGCACATGACTTATCACTTTCCAGGACCTTACAAAGCACCAGGAACATTTATAACAAGCAGAGGTGAAGCGATTCTGGCAACTTAATAGGAAAGGATTCTTTACAGTTAGAGCAGTCAGACTGTGGAATGCCAACCACAAGATATAGTAATGGCAGATAGTATAACAGCATTTATAGAAGGGCTGGATACTTTTTTAACAAAACATGACATTGTGGGTTATAAATAATCTAGTAATAGAAAATGTATAACTTTGGAGATAGACCAAGGACATTAAAGTTAAAACTTTTTCAACCTATGTAACTATGCAAGTATGCAGAATGCACATTAGGAAAATGCTTGAAATGCAATTCCCTATAATATTATTTTACAAGTAATTTCCTCTTAATTTTCCGCTTTGTAAAGTGCTAGTTATAAGCCCAATCTATGGATCTAAAAAGTGCAAAACACTCCTGAAACACTTGTACGTATGTTCTATAATCTTTATTTCTTATGGTGCCTAAGGGAAGCCGTAATGATAAGACTCCTGCTTGGTAACAAGTGCAGTTATTTGCCTCCATAATGAAAGTGAATTACCAATGATGAAAGGGTTAATACTTGGACCCTGCATCAGTAACAGCCCTTGTAGTAACCATGACAACTATTGTGAGGGCATAAACAAGTGTCATAAAGAAGATTCCATAAAAGAATGCCGCGCTGCCATGATCAGCGCCATTACTGATGATGCGCCTGAGGACCTTGAGCTTGACCACCCCACGTAATGTGCCAATGTTGGTGTAATTTGGAGGTTCTAGCAGGGAAAGGGGTTGTCTTCTTAGACACCCCGGGGGGAAGGGAAGGTAACAGAGGGGGGGTCCCCAAAACAGGATCCCCTTCTGTTACTATGTACAAAGAGCTGCTCTTCTTTGGGAGTTCATAGATGGATCCTTGACTTTAATGGGTGATAAATTGGGAGGGGGAGGGGATACTCATCCTATTAGGGGTTATCCATAATGAGCAACCCCTGTAACCAAGTACCCAACATCTTGAGAGACGGAGCTGGATCTGTAAGGGAGAAGTGGTAGATCCACCTGGGAAATCAGATCAACTAAATTCGTTCCAGCAATAAATGTGGTGACAGATATCGCAGCCAGATCTCTCCCACATCCAGTTTATCACATTAATAGTCTATATTTGTTATGTCGTTCTCTGTAAATATGTAGAAATTCTAAAACTCCGTCATATATCGGCACTAACTCTCTAAGCCCAAGGGAAGGGCAGCCCTCCAGCCATGGTTCCCTAGAGGTTTCCTCCACAGGGGGTTTTCCTCTCCTGAGAGCTGGAGGGTGACTCTTCGTGAGTCGAGGGTTGTGCCATTTTCGGTGTCATGTAAATTTAAATAAAGTTGAGAACGTTTGACACCTAATTGCAATGATTTGTGTATTTATTTTGTATGTGTCTGATTCATTTTGTTTGGGAGTCGGGGTCCATCACACATCACTGAGTCATACGTCTGGACATCTGCCGCCAGAAGTTTTGCTCCAGGGGTTGCCCCTGCTCTGGGGAGTTTGATGGAGCAGAGAAGACAAGAATTACAGAACTCATCCTCAGAATAAGGACTTCTATTACAGTACTACAAGCAGCTTCCTCGTCTCATTCACACAGTGAGTATTTTGGGCACTAATTTACATCAGTATTTATAAGCTGAAAACCAGAGGGGAACAAACACAGTGAAAAATAGTAACTGAAACACTTTCACCTCTTCTGTTTTGGATCCACTCCTGGCGTCTGCTAACAAATACTGATGCAAAATATCGCCATGGAAGTTCCCTAAATTCTTACTGACTGATTTGACTGTTTGAGTAGCAGTCAAGCAACAGAGGTTGCAAGCGTTAAAGGAGTTTTCTGGTATCAAAAACCCCTGTCCCCCTTGCCATTTTTCTCTATCCTGAACCTGTGCTTCCTGCCCTGATCTCGGACTGTCTGACCTAGTCCTTGTCTTCGCTCTCCTGAGTCTGGTACCCTGGTACCTCCGGAATGCTGCTGCAGTCCCGGGAACTGCACTGAAGTGGTACCTGGTGTCTACCGGAGGCCCAGTCTATCCTCACCACCAGAGGTTCTAGTGGAGACCCAGTAGACACCTAGTCACAACCCTCCCGTGGGGCAGTGGGTCCATATCCACCAGGGTTACACCCACATAGCAAATGTGGTACCAATATTCAAGAAGGGGATAACATCTGAGCCTGGAATTTATAGGTCGATAAGTTTAACTTGTACTGTGGGCAACAACTTTGAGGGTTTTCTAAGAGATACTAACCTGGAGCACCTCAATAAGAATAACCTAAACATATGATTATGAGGGATCTGTCCTGCAAACTAATCTGAAAAGATTCTATGGGGAGGTAAGTTCAGGTTGGACCAGGGAAACTTAGTGGATGTTGTCTATCTGGACTTTTCAAAGGCATTTGATACGGTGCCATACAACAGGTTGGTACATAAAAATGTTCAATATATTATATGGTAAACTTGCTCCACGAAAGAACAAGTCCTTGTGTGGTCGATGGAAAAATCAAGGAAAAGATCAGTGATGCGGTCGTTACCTCTTGACAGCTCCATTTCGTACTTGTTCTCTAGTCCCTCCATGGCCACGGTGATAAAAAATTCCCTAAAAAGCTCATTATTCTAATAAAAAAAATACAAAGTAAGGAGCTGACACAAAGGAGAGCAGACAGCTCGTATGTCGGAATAAGCAATTGCAGTTACCGTAATTTTCTCAAAGAAGGTGCCATTAATCACTATGTCGTACGCCGAGCAGCCGCCTCTACCTGTAGGACAAAGTGCACCAGGACTTAGATACTTTGCGGTGCCGACTCAATCCATTGACCTTAGTAGGGCTGCTATGAATAAGTGGTATAAGTTCTTAAAGGGGAATCCAAGTAGTGGACAATCCCTCTAAGTCCCAAATCTAAACCAAAAAAGTTCAAAAGTCAACAACAAGATGTCAAACTTTATTCCGCAGACTGGAAGTGGACCTACCAGAACCTGTGGAGATGGCACCTTTGACCATTGAGGATTAGTAAGTTGTAATACTTGCTATTTTAACCCCTTTAAGGATATCTCTGGACTATCCCTTTAAAAAGAGAAGCGCTGTATTAAAAAAAAACGTACTATTATCAACTTCAACGTGGGGCTCTCCAAGGCTCATGGGGACTCGATAGCCGGAGGGATCATCAGATTCCAGGATGCTGACTAACTCCTGCTCCGTCAGGTCCGGGGCCGCTGGGATCTGGTTCGACTTGCAGATGTTAATAAAGATTTTGGTATTTTTGGATGTGCGAGTTTTAATGCAGAAACCTAACACAGAAATAAAAACAAAAAGTGAACAAAAACACAATAAAATCGGCAAAAGTCAAGCAGCATTTACATGTAATCAACTGCATAAGAAATTATGTGACCCCCCACGTTGGTTGCATCATGTGACCGTTGCAGTCAATAAGACCCCACTGCCCCACTGTGGTATCTGTCACATAATATGCACAAAGTAATCTGGATAATAATCAGAGGACGCCCATCTCACCTGGCTGGGGTCTGATCTCTCTGCTTTCTGGTAAGTTCAGTATTCTGCTCTGTATCTCCTGTTTGGCCTGAAATGAGGCAACAAGTGTGAATCAGTGAGTAACATGAACAGGATGGTTCTGCAAACTGATTTTTCCTGCACCAAAATAGTACAACTGTGAGGGGTCTAAAGCCAACAATACACATTAGGTAAATGTTGGAGACTGCCGCGCTCCCGGCAGCTGACGGAGGAGACATTCACCCGGTGATTGCTGGCCTCTCCAATTCATCTTCGTACCTTCATCAGCATCTGTTCATACAGCGCTTCCTCCATGTTTGTGTTCATTTCTGCAGACAGCAGCGACTTGTCAGAGGCCATTTTTTCGGTCAAAGACAGAAGCTCAGAGATCTTGTTTTATAAGAGAAAACCTGAAAAATGAAAATATGTATTAATCTTCTCCACAGACAACGACAAGGGGAGAGTGCGGGAGCCTGACAGCCGACGACATGAGGGGGTGCGGGAGCCTGACAGCCCTCGACACGAGGGGGTGCGGGAGCCTGGCAGCCCACGACAAGAGGGGGTGCGGGAGCCTGGCAGCCCACGACAAGATGGGGTGCGGGAGCCTGACAGCCCACGACACGAGGGGGTGCGGGAGCCTGACAGCCCACGACACGAGGGGGTGCGGCAGCCTGACAGCCCATGACACGACGGGGGGCGGGAGCCTGACAGCCCTCGACGCGAGGGGGTGCGGGAGCCTGGCAGCCCACGACACGAGAGGGTGCGGGAGCCTGGCAGCCCACGACACGAGGGGGTGCGGGAGCCTGGCAGCCCACGACACGAGGGGGTGCGGGAGCGTGACAGCCCACGACACGAGGGGGTGCGGGAGCCTGACAGCCCACGACACGAGGGGGTGCGGGAGCCTGACAGCCCTCGACACGAGGGGGTGCGGGAGCCTGACAGCCCACGACACGAGGGGGTGCGGGAGCCTGGCAGCCCACGACACGAGGGGGTGCGGGAGCCTGGCAGCCCACGACACGAGGGGGTGCGGGAGCCTGGCAGCCCACGACACGAGGGGGTGCGGGAGCCTGGCAGCCCACGACACGAGGGGGTGCGGGAGCCTGACAGCCCACAGCACGAGGGGATGCGGGAGCCTGGCAGCCCACGACACGAGGGGGTGCGGGAGCCTGGCAGCCCACGACACGAGGGGGTGCGGGAGCCTGACAGCCCACAGCACGAGGGGATGCGGGAGCCTGGCAGCCCACGACACGATGGGGCGCGGGAGCCTGACAGCCCACAGCACGAGGGGATGCGGGAGCCTGGCAGCCCACGACACGAGGGGGCGCGGGAGCCTGACAGCCCACAGCACGAGGGGATGCGGGAGCCTGGCAGCCCACGACACGAGGGGGCGCGGGAGCCTGACAGCCCACGACACGAGGGGATGCGGGAGCCTGGCAGCCCACGACACGAGGGGGTGCGGGAGCCTGACAGCCCACGACACGAGGGGGTGCGGGAGCCTGACAGCCCACGACACGAGGGGGTGCGAGACCCTGACAATATTGGGAGTGGGATTCTGCACACCTACAGCTAGCTACTTATTGTCCTGAATGTAGTAATCACCTTGGCACATTCCCATCTTCTTACCTGTAGTACAGACGCCAAACACCACTACTCTGCCTGCAATCACCCAGCTACAGCGTCACCACGCCCCAGCAACAGTGGAGCGTCTAGATTGGAGTTGATTTCTTGAGGGGGAGGAGTGATTTCATGGAATCATGATGTCACCGGAAGGGGCGGGGCCTTCTCAGTCCAGTGGACACTATTCCACCTGCAGCTGCAGCAGTGCGCACATTGTGCCGGGACAGGAGGACTGGTGATGAGGAGCTCGTGTTCTGCGTTGTGCTGTGAGGACTGAGGCGGGGAGAACACAATATTAATTATAATAATTTTTTTTAGGCTGTGTGCCCACTATGCGTTTTTTAAGCGTTTCCGCAGTGGCAATTCCGCTGCAGAAACGCTTAAAAACGCTTGATAGAAGGTCGGCCATGTTCCCCAATGATAATCCGCATGTGCTGTGCACATGCTGTGTAAATTTCCGCTGCGAATTATCATTGCGGAAAAATCCGCTGCACTACCAATTATTTTGCGGAAGCACGGCGCTTTCGCCGCCATTGACTTGCATTAGAACACATGGAATCCGCATCACTGCATCTGTACATGCAGAATCCATGCGCTTCAATGTGCGGATGGTACCCGGGTTTGGAGAAGAGGAGACTGTCCTCCGGACCCGGGTACCATAGAACCTGTAAAAAAAGAATAAAATAAAAAATAAATATTATACTTACCTTCTGATGGCCCCCGGTGTCTTTATCCGATGCGTCCTGGCTTGCCAGCAGCTCGCGATGGTCTGAAAAGGACCTGCCGTGACGTCATTTAGTCATGTGACGGGTCACGCGACCGCTGACGTCGGCAGGCCATCAGAAGGTAATTATATATTTATTTTTTACCATTCTTTTATGGTCACACTATATAAATCCATGCCGGTTGCATGTATTTATATAGTGTGACCAAGTTGTCAAGCACTTTTCAAGTGATGCTAAAATCGCTTGGAAAGCGCTTGTCAACCCGCATGCGGAAATGCAAGTGAAGAACGCTTCACATCAGCAAGTCCCAGGCAGGAAAAAAGCATGTACAATCCGCATGTACAATCCACATGCGTTTTTTCTGCCAGGGAGATGCGGAAACGCTCAAAAAAAATCCGGAGCATTTCTGCATCGTGGGCACATAGCCTTACATTAATTGTATGACTCAATATTGAGCACACGTAACCATCTATACACAGCTGGAGGCCGCACGTAGCCATCTATACACAGCAGGAGGCCGCACGTAGCCATCTATACACAGCGGGAGGCCGCACGTAGCCATCTATACACAGCGGGAGGCCGCACGTAGCCATCTATACACAGCGGGAGGCCGCACTAAGCCGTCTATACACAGCGAGAGGCCGCACGTAGCCATCTATACACAGCGGGAGGCCGCACGTAGCCATCTATACACAGCGGGAGGCCGCACGTAGCCATCTATACACAGCAGGAGGCCGCACGTAGCCATCTATACACAGCGGGAGGCCGCACGTAGCCATCTATACACAGCGGGAGGCCGCACGGCGCCATCTATACACAGCGGGAGGCCACACGGCGCCACCTATACACAGCGGGAGGCCCACAGCGCCCCCCCCAGAGAGAGCAGGAGGCCGCACGGCGCAATCTATACACAGCGGTTGGCCGCACAGCGCCCCCCTCACAGAGACAGCAGGAGGCCGCACGGCGCCATCTATACTCAGCAGGAGGCCGCACGGCGCACCCGACCCCAAAGACAGCGGGAGGCCGCACGGCGCCATCTATACTCAGCAGGAGGCCGCATGGCGTCACCTATACACAGCAGGAGGCCGCACGGCGCCACCTATACACAGCGGGAGGCCGCAGGGCGCCACCTATACACAGCGGGAGGTCGCACGGCGCCACCTATACACAGCAGGAGGCAGCACGGCGCCACCTATACACAGCGGGATGCCGCACGGCGCCACCTATACACAGCGGGAGGCGCCACCTATACACAGCGGGAGGCCGCACGGCGCCACCTATGCACAGCGAGCGGCGCCACCTATACACAGCGGGAGGCCGCACGGCGCCACCTATACACAGCGGGAGGCCCCACGGCGCCACCTATAAACAGCGGAAGGCCGCACGATGCCATCTATACACAGGGGGCCGCACAATGCCATCTATACACAGCGGGAGGCCGCACGGCGCAATCTATACACAGCGGGAGGCTGCACGGCGCCATATATACACAGCGGGAGGCTACACGGTGCCCCCCCCCAAGAGACAGCAGTAGGCCGCACGGCGCCATCTATACACAGCGGGAGGCCGCACGGCGCCCCCCCCCAGAGACAGCAGGAGGCCACACAGCGCCATCTATACACAGCGGGAGGCCGCACGGCGCCCCCCCAGAGACAGCAGGAGGCCGCACGGCGCCATCTATACTCAGCAGGAGGCCGCACGCAGTCACGCACACACAAACATATACAGACATATACATACACGCATAAACACATTTGAAACATAAAAATACATATAAACAGACATCACACAATGACATCTGCCTGCACACACACACACATACATACATATACATACACACACACACACTCACCATCCCCCGACTCGGCTCCAGCTCTTTTCCGGTGCAGCACTGCAGGCCGGGTGCGCACTGCGTGACGTCACAGCTAGGAGACACGGCCGCGCACAGGGCCGTGTCTCCTAGCAGTGACGCGGCCGGGCCAGCACAGGGAAGTTAACTGCTGCAGTGCTGGCCCGGCCGAAGAAGAAGCAGCGGCTGTGTGCCGCTGCTGGGGGAGCGATCCTGGGCCCCCCCCCCCACTGTCTGCCGGTATGTGCCGTGGCGCCGCACATATAATGAGGACAATCTGGCTATAGACACCCCGGAGCCCCCTGGAGGTTCGGGGCCCCGGGCGGTAGCCCAGATCGTCCTCATTATAATCCGCCTATGCTTATATACATGTAACACTCACTACCCCCTATTCCTGTGTATTGCTGTAATATGTAACCTATACTCGTTATCCATCATTATAAATTAAGAAGATTTTCCACTTTATCCGATATATCCACACTCAATCAGTAGATTAGATGTCTGCTGAAGAGGCAATACACATGAACGTCTCCACATCATCCTCCCCGACTGTATCTATATGTGCCCCGTGACCCCCGATCAAGTGTCTCCATCACGTGCTCGCAGCATCACAGGTCACATAGTTTCCTCGTAGCGTTGGTGCGCGTTGTGTATCGAGCCACGCCTCCTCAGCACCCATTGGTTGGTGGAGACATACCTCCATCCTGATTGGCTATAGTTGGCCGTTTAACTCTTAGCTCTTTCCGAATGATGCCACCCCCTGACGAAGACAAGAAGCCGAAACATACGTCGGGTGGACGCCATTCAGGAGTGGGATCTGCATCTGCTATAGCGTGAGTACAATGCACATGTGGTCACCTTTTCTAAAAACGCTTAAAGTGGATACAAATACATATCTGTCAACAGCACATATGCCCAAGTCAGTGCACTACTCTCTACAGGATTCACACCGACATCCAAATAATAAGGGACCAGCCCTTGTATATATACATATACAGGTGCATCTCACTAAATTAGAATATCATCAAAAAGTTAATTTATTTCAGTTCTTCAATACAAAAAAGTGAAACTCGTATAGCCATAATCATCAGCATTAACAGAAATAAACAATAACTGTTTGATGATATTCTAATTTAGTGAGAAACACCTGTATTTGTTCACATATGAGATATATAATTTATGTAGATTTATTCTTTGGAGGCACTTGCACTTTATGTAAAGTTTATGATAATTAAACAATCATATGTACAGATATATCTAGCTAATGATATGTATATATATTTTTATATACTGGATTAATTTGTGACTTGATTCTCTGTATTATCCCTTTGCTGTTCTAATCATGATCCATTCCCACTGGTGTTAATTGTAATTCCTGTCTCGACGTCCCCTTTGCGTATAGTTTTTAATTCCCCCCTTTTTTTGCATTTCCTCCTCTTCCACCTGGTTATCAATATAATAATTATTAGCATCACCCACATGCCTGGACTCTTCTGGTCGATGTCTCCTTTCTGCTATACACTAGAGTGGTATACTATGTGCACAGATACATGGAGTGCCATATACTTCTCAGGAGGTGCGCAGCGTCCACCTCCTCACCGCACAGGCCCACAAGCTCCTCTCCGGCAGGAAGAAGATGCATTCAGGCGGCTCCTACCACTGCAGCAGACGGCAGTGCACAAGTATACAGGGTGCAGTGTGGATGTGTCTGCACCACAGGGATGTGGCCGACCTGCATGTATACATATGCCCCTCTGCAGGGGGGACTGGCCCACCGGAGGATCGGGAAAACCCCGGGTCCCGATGGCCCCGCCCCCTACACCCCTGAACAGAGGGGCCCCCCCGGTTCGCAGCACTGCCGATATGATTAGTGATGGGCCCTCTGCCTCCTCTGCGCAGCGCGACACTGCCGGCGCGTGCGCAGGAGGTCAGTCTCAGTGTGATGACGTCATTGCCCTGGGACTGCTTCCTGTGCGCGCTGTGAAGGACGGACCCTGCGTCGCTCCAGGCAGCGGCTGCAGCTCATCTCGACGCGTCAGTATGAAACGGGGAGGGGAGGGGGGAAGGGATAGGGGGGAGGGGTGACTGGGAGGACCCCTGGCCGGGGCTGGCAGTAAATACTACTGGACAATGGGCATGGTTCTCATCACGAAAACATGGTCGGCGGCTGGAGGCCAGCTGAGCACTTCTCTGACAACTGGGTTCTAGTGTTATTCTGTGCCTGCTCATCTCTGATATTTGTCTGATGGCAAAGATGTAGCAGAGCTGGAGACAGAAGATCCATGGATTACGTCAGAGCGAGGATTTTGTTTTTTTTATTAAAGATGGAGTCCCTACATGTGTTTTGTGTTTTATTTTTATTAAAAAATTGTGTTGTGTTTTTTTCTGTTTACTGGAAATTCATGGTGGCCATGTGTAGTTTGGCGTGATGCCATGAATTTCAGGCTTAGTGCCAGCTGATAATACAAAGCTGGTATTAACCCCATTATTACCCAGCGTGCCACCCCCCACCAGGGCCGTTGGAAGAGCCGGATAAAGTGCCTGGAAATGGCGCTACGATGAATGCGCCAATTCCAGGGGTGGCTGCAGCCTGCCATTTTCAGCGTGGGGGGCCCAGAATGCTTGGGCCTTACCATGCTGAGAATCCCAGCCCCCAGCCCCCCCGATCAAAATATGGCGGGAGTCCACGCATTTTTTTTTTTTATTATTTTTTTAAATAATTTAAAAAAAACATTGGGCTTTCCTGACTTTTGATCGCCAGTCAAGGTAAAACCAGGCAGATAAAGCAGACAGCTACGGGCTGCCACCTCTATCTGCGCTGAGAATCAAAATTTCTGCAGAGCGCTATGTCATTTTTGTTTTATTATTTATTTATTTTCACACTTCTATATGTGTGACAGTCCCAACAGCCAATCACAGACGCTGACACAGAGAATGGGCGTCTGTGATTGGCTGCTTGAGTAACCTGAAAGCAGCCCATACATAGTACCATACTAGAATGTATGGGCTGATTGTTCATTACTCAAACAGCCAATCACAGAAGCCCATCCTCTTTGACAGCATCTGCAATTGACTGTTGGGTCTGTCACATATAGAAGTGTGAAAAGAAATTTTTAAAAATGAATTTTTGATTCTCACCGCAGATAAAGCAGACAGCTACGTACTGCCACCCCCAGCTGCCTGGCTTTACCTTGGCTGGCGATCAAAAGACAGAGAAGCCGAATATTTGTTTTAAACTACTTAACTTTTTTTTTTCCCGCCATATGTTGATCGCCAGCCAGATAAAACCAGGCAGCTGGGGGCTGGGATTCGCAGCATGGTAAGGCCCAAGCGTTCTTGGCCCTCCACGCTGAAAATCGCAGCCCACAGCCACCCTTGAAAATGGCGCATTCATCATAGCACCATTTCCAGGTGCTTTACCCGGCTCTTCCAGCGGCCCTGGTGGTGAGTGGCACCCTGGGTAATAATAGGGTTAGTACCAGGCCAGCTTTGCCTTATCAGCCGGTACTAAGCCCGAAATTCATGGTTTCACGCCAAATTAGACATAGCCACCATCAATTTCTAGTAAACAGAAAAAAAAAAATACAGAATTTTTTTTTTTTTTTATTAAAAATAAAACACATTTAGGGACTCCATCTTTAATAAAGAAAAATCCTCACTCCCAACGTAATCCATAGGTCTTCTGTCTTCATCTCTCTTAGATCTTTGCCATCAGACAAATATGTCTGCTGACAGATGAGCAGGCACAGAATGACACTGGAGCACTGTTACTGTGTAGTACAGTGCTATGTTTCTTTTTTTGTCATTTCATGCAGTGTAGAAATCTTGGGAAAAGTGTGGATTGTGCTCTGGAAGTGATCAGTTATAGCTAACTATGTTATTTTCTGCAGAGATAAGTACTGTATAGAAGATGTGATATATCGGTCTGCAGTTAAAGAACTTCACCTAGAGACATCACTGGTGAGTATGTGTATTACCTATACACACACACACTGACACTATATACAGAGCTCCTGTGCATAATGACACTGGTGATCACTCTATTACCTGTACACTGACACTATATACAGAGCTCCTGTGTATAATGTCACTGGTGATCCCTGTGTTTCCTATACACACACACACACTGACACTATATACAGAGCTGTGCATAATGTCACTGGTGATCCCTGTATTACCTGTACACTGACACCATACACAGAGCTCCTGTGTATAATGTCACTGGTGATCACTATATTACCTGTACACTGACACTATATACAGAGCTCCTATGCATAATGTCACTGGTGATCACTATATTACCTGTACACTGACACTATATACAGAGCTCCTGTGTATAATGTCACTGGTGAACACTGTATTACCTGTACACTGACACCAAACACAGAGCTCCTGTGTATAATGTCACTGATGATCCCTGTATTACCTGTACACTGACACTATATACAGAGCTCCTATGCATAATGTCACTGGTGATCACTATATTACCTGTACACTGACACTATATACAGAGCTTCTGTGTATGTCACTGGTGATCACTGTATTACCTCTACACTGACACTATACACAGAGCTCCTGTGTATAATGTCACTGATAATCTCTACATTATCTGTACACTGACTCTATATACAGAGCTCCTGTGTATAATGTCACTGGTGATCACTATATTACCTGTACACTGACACTATATACAGAGCTCCTGTGTATACTGTCACTGATGATCACTGTATTACCTCTACACTGACACTATACACAGAGCTCCTGTGTATAATGTCACTGATAATCTTTACAGTATCTGTACACTGACTTTATATACAGAGTTTTTTTACATTTTCATTATCAGTCACTATCTGGTGCCATTATGTGCCATGGTCATGGCGTGGCGGTATTTGTCCCTTGTATGTGTTATTATTCAGACAGTCACTATTTTGTGGTAATATGTGGTCTTCTCATGGTGTGGCAGTATATATACCTTGTACTTGGTAGTATTTGATCACTATGTGGTGGTATGTGTTCTGGTCATGGTGTGGCGGTATTTCTCTCTTCTATATGGTATTATTAGTCTAGGTATAGTGGATTGTTGTCAGTCATTTGTTTTTTCGGATATTAAGAATGGGAACATTCTTTATTTGCAATACATATTAAATACTTGGATGTTTAACCTCTCCCTGTGTTGTGACTACTACACAGCAGCAGAGATTTATTGGTTAATAAAGTTGATTCATTTTGAAAGAGTTTGTGGACTTATGTTATTCCTATATACGGTAACTGCATGGTGCTGGTGGGCCCCAAGATTGATTTTTTCCTGGTGGGCCCCAGGTACTCCAGTCCGGCGCTGGTCCCAGTTACCTCCTCATCTGTCCTGCTGTCGGCTGGGAGTCCTGTACAGCGCAGCATGTAGTGTGATGTGAATGCCACACTATGGAGATGCTGCTCCTACTACTGCCAAGTGAGGATCTCACCTCCCCAGTATTGTGCCCTCAGGAGCTCCCACAGGGCATCACAGGCCTTAGTATGAAGCAATTCCACAAGTCTTCTAGTATTGCTTCATACTAAGGCCTGTGATGCCCTGTGGGAGCTCCCTGAGGGCACCATACTGTGGAGCTGAGAGCCTCACCTCATAGGGCCCCATGATCTCTATGTACGATCCCTGACTGGGCCCCATGATCTCTATGTACACCGCTGACTGGGCCCCATGATCTCTATGTACGCCGCTGACTGGGCCCCATGATCTCTATGTAAGCCGCTGACTGGGCCCCATGATCTCTATGTACGCCGCTGACTGGGCCCCATGATCTCTATGTACACCGCTGACTGGGCCCCATGATCTCTATGTATGCCGCTGACTGGGCCCCATGATCTCTATGTACGCCGCTGACTGGGCCTCATGATCTCTATGTACACCCCTAACCTGATTGGCCCCATGATCTCTATGTACGCCGCTGACTGGGCCCCATGATCTCTATGTACGCCGCTGACTGGGCCCCATGATCTCTATGTACACCCCTAACCTGATTGGCCCCATGATTTCTATATACGCCCCTGACTGGGCCACATGATTTCTATGTACGATCCCTGACTGGGACCCATAATCTCTGATCTCTCATGATTTTTTTTTTTATTAAAGATGGAGTCCCTAAATGTATTTTGTGTTTTATTTTTACTGTGTAGTGCGGCACTATGTTGCATTTTGTCATTTCATGCAGTGTAGAAATCTTGGGAAAAGTGTGGCTTGTGCTCTGGAAGTGATCAGTTATAGCTAACTATGTTATTTTCTGCAGAGATAAGTCCTGCATAGAAGATGTGATATATCGGTCTGCAGATAAAGAACTTCACCTAGAGACATCACTGGTGAGTATGTGTATTACCTATACACACACACACTGACACTATATACAGAGCTCCTGTGTATAATGTCACTGGTGATCACTATATTACCTGTACACTGACAGTATATACAGAGCTCCTGTGCATAATGTCACTGGTGATCACTGTATTACCTGTACACTGACACTATATACAGAGCTCCTGTGTATAATGTCACTGGTGAACACTGTATTACCTGTACACTATATACAGAGCTCCTGTGTATAATATCAATGGTGATCATTGCATTACCTGTACACTGACACTATATACAGAGCTTCTGTGTATAATGTCACTGGTGATGACTGTATAACCTGTACACTATATACAGAGCTCCTGTGCATAATGTCACTGGTGATCACTGTATAACCTGTACACTGACCCAATATACTGAGCTTTTTTACATTTTTATTATTTTAGCATTATTTGTCACTATGTGGTGGCATTATGTGCTTTGGTCATGACATGACGATATTTGTCCCTTGTATGTGGTATTATTCAGTCACTATGTGGTGGTAATATGTGGTCTCATGGTGTGTCAGTATTTATACCTTGTATCTGGTAGCATTTGATCACTATGTGGTGGTATTATGTGCTTTGGTCATGGTGTGGCAGTATTTGTGCCTTGTATGTGGTATTATTTGGGCACTATGTGGTGGTAATATGTGATCTGGTCACGGTGTGGTGGTATTTCTGCCTTCTATCTGGTAATATTGGTCTTGGTAGAGTGGATTGTGGTTGGTCATTTGTTTTATCTGATATCAATAAGGGGAAACCTCTTTATTTCCAATAGATATTAAATACTTAGATGTTTAACCCCTCCCTGCCCTGTGACTATTACACAGCAGCAGAGATGCAGTTACAGAGGTTCACCAGAGAAAGCAAGTTGGCATTTAGTGAGATTTTCACCTCTGTATTTATAAGACAAAACCAGGAGTGGGTGAGAAATGCATAAAACATGACCTCGGATTGCTCCACTCCTGGTTTTGTCTTATAAATACAGAGGTAAAAATCTCACCAAATACTCAAGTGCCACAATCTTCTGACAGTGCGGATTCCACCAATAAATAAGTGATCACCTTCCCAACCTGTGCATCGCTGAGAACTTGTTTTCACCAATAAAAACCCTTTAATGCAAACTACAGTAATTGTACATCGCAGTTCTGGATCAGCGTACAGTGATGGGCAGGAGCCGCCAGTATAATGGGTATAACGGCTAACAGGTATTTGCAAATAGCTGAAGGGTGGGTGGGCCCCTGGAGTCAATGTCCCTGGTGGGCCCCAGACACCCCAGTCCGGCTCTGCCCCCGCCCCAGCCCGCCCCTGATTTGTCACGCACGGACCCGAAGCGACTGTGCACTGCGATACACACATCCTGTTGAAATTTCTGCTGGCGTTTACAAGCCCCAACCCCCCCTGGGCCCGGTCGCAGTGACTGCCACTGCGACCGCGGACATTACGCCCCTGGCTACGTGAATCATATGTCCCATTTTGGTGCTCCTCACCATTTGCATGGCACAGTCATGCATGCTTCTCTATCACCATAGCATGCTGCAAACAATCAGGATGGCTTCTGCTACATCTCTATATAAAAAGATAGTATATCTGTATTTCTATGATACGTAGAGTGGATGGAAATCATACATCTTGCTAATATTTATTATATTACATTCATCTGATGCTCTGTAGTAACAATGTAAATTAAATTGGCGACTTAGTGCAGTTCTATTACTATTAGTAAATGTGGCACCTTGTGTTCCACAGAATATCTGAATATTACCTGAATATTTAATCTCAGCTAATGTTCATTTATCTCTTAAATATCATTGGTCAGATGCTGATCACATGACCATTGGTGGTGCATGCATGATGATTCCATATGAAGTGCACTGAGTGACAGTTGTAAGTGACAGTTGGAATTGACCAACAACAGTGGAGGAGATGTCGGCTAAATCTAAGCAAAGCAATAATATGGATATAAAAGAGGAGGAGATTGTGGTGAACAGAGAAAGAGTGAAGACACGAAGACCTTCCCATGACACATCTGATGATGAGAGGAAGTCTTCAGTCAACAGGACAAAACCACCAGTCCAGTAGAAAGAAGTAGAGGAGAACGTGGTGAGGAGAGAAGGAGCGAAGAGACTAAGACCTTCCCATGACACATCTGATGATGAGAGGAAGTCTTCAGTCAACAGGACAAAACAACCAGTCCAGAAGAAAGAAGAAGTGGAAGAAAAGGAGAAGGTAGAAAGTCAGAAGATGGGAGCCAAGAAGAGAGGAGCCATCTTCATCTCATCAGGGGACAAAAAGGAGAAGAAAAGAAGAAGGATTACATTAGGACAGAAACCCATGGATCTAAAGCAGAAGGCTGAAGAAGCTGCAGGAAGCAGCGGTGTTCGGCCAACCGGCTCCAAAAGCACAGTCTCTGATACCATCAAGAGGAGATTATTATTCCATCAAGTGCTTGGCCGGGGATGCTATGGAACGGTCCTGCTGGCGGAAGATTCATCTACCCGCAAACATTTTGCTGTTAAGATCATCGGCAAAAGAGCCCTGCTTGCTGACGGTGATGAGCGTGTGATGGTGGAGCGACGGGTTTTACAGCTGGCATCTGGGAGCCCCTTCCTTGTCCACGCAGACTTTGCATTCCAGACCAAGGTACAGTATTGATTGCTCGATATTAGGAAATGTCACACGTACCACACACTGCTCTGCCTCATGGACCCCACTGATATCATCTTACATTTCAATATAGCATGTCCCAAGGTAACCGCAGACAATAAGATGAATGTGATGACTATACACATGGGATATTGTGGCCCCTACTGTAATCAATAACATTTATGGCGGAGCTTGGTACATTGGGAATCCTTTATTAAAACAGCCTTTTTGCTTATCCCAGCCAATCACAGAACAGCTTTTACTTTTCCAGGTCAGTTAAAACAACCTTAGCTGAGCTCTAATTGGTTAGTATGGGTAACTAGTTTTCTAGTGAGCAGATTTATTAATGAGGCCCAATGTACCCCGCTCTATAAATGATTGAAAATATTAGATGTCATCATAGAGGTCAATGAACTGTAGAAAATCACTTGCCCGGACCTCATGTGTCTAATTGGGTGACTGGTAATATTTGTATCATTTGCAGCATTAGCTGGGCATTATCTTGTGTGTAGGCATCATCGCCATGTAGTAGTCTCTAGCTCATTTCTTTGACACTGTAGAATTTTACATATTATTATCTTGTATAGACATGGGATTTCAGAATAGATTAAATGTATTTGTTATTCTTTGTTATTTCCTGGATGACATTGTATTTTGTGTATACCATGTGGGGGGACGGGACCCTGTGTACACTATATGTCAGGGCTATTGACTTTTGTGCACTTTATATACAATTTGAGAATGTGTTAATATTTTTGTATACAAGTATTATCTGTATCTTAAAGGCTTTTTTTAATTAATGTTGGGACATTTTTATGCACGTGCATCTACTTGTTTTTCATTGCCATGTTTTCTATGTATAAATATACTGGAATAAAGTACAAAATCCACTGTCTTGGAGTGAAATTTCTTCTAACCTCACCAAGTAATGAAAAAGATGGTATCATATTGACCAGGGGCGAGGTGGGCCAGAGGGGCACATGCCCTCCAAGCCGGTGGCCAAGCAGCTGCTTCTTTACAGAATGCAGGGCGGCCCTGTATCTTTCATTGTGTACATGTGCCAGCTGGGCATCTGCAGCCCAGAACAGCCGGCACAGGCCACGTTCTTATGCCTGCCGGAGAGAAGCTTCAGCTGCTGAGCAGTACGAGAGGGCAGACATCTTTGATTCTTGTAAGGCCACAACCCCACTATCAGTATTCGGTCAGTATTCGGTCAGTATTTTTTCACAGGAGTGGGAGACAAAACCAGGAGTTGGTGATAAATGCAGAATTGGTGACTTGTTTCTATTATACCTTTTCTCTGATTGTTACTGACCTGGTTTTGGTTCCCACCCCTGAGAAAATATACTGACCAAATACTGATAGTGGGGCCGTGGCCTTAGCCTGAGCTCCGGATAGTGGTCAGGACAGGAGATTTATACTTTTTGTAGAGTGTGGAAGTGGCAGGATGCTGCTCACCTCCTGACAAGTCCAGGGCCGGATCCTGAATGTTATCTATGGTCGCTCTGCTGAGGATCAGAAAGATTTATTGTAGCAGATGGACCCTTCAAGCAGGTTGGGGTCGTGCTGTCAGTGTGAGATCATCGGCTCTCGATCTGTATGAATGTTCAAATCACATCGGACCTGAGATCGAGACACTTCAGACCTTACTATACAGACCCCTGCCCCAGACTGATCCTGCACCAGCTACAGGGCCAGAGCCGGCATAACCACCCATTGCACCAGGGCAAGTGCCAGGGCCCTGGGCAAGAGGGGGGGGGCCCACTCACAGTTGGGGACACTGGAACGCTATTGGGCCTGTGAGTTGGGGGGGCCCAGTGTAACCCCCCCCCGTGCTTTACGGTGTTTGAAATACTCACCTCTCGTCATACCCTGCTGGCCGCAGGTCCAGTCTCCTCTGCGTCTTCTGACTCTGTGACGTCTCAGTGTTGAAGAGACAGGACCTGTAGCCAGCAGGGTATGAGGAGAGGTGAGTATTTTATTTATTTTTTATGTATGGAGCCCATTCTCTATGGAGCATTATATGGGGCCCATTCTCTATGGAGCATTATATGGGGCCCATTCTCTATGGAGCATTATATGGGGCCCATTATTCTGCATGGAGTAATATATGGGGTCAATTATGGTGTAATGAGCATTATATGGGGTTCATTATTGTGTATAGAGCATTATATGGGGCCTATTGTTCTTTATTGAACATTATATGGGGTCCATTATTCAGTATGGAGCCCATTCTGTATAGAGGACTATGTGGTGCCCATAATACTGTATGGAGTACTATGTAGTGCCCATAATACTGTATGGAGGACTATGTGGTGTCCATAATACTGTATGGAGGACTATGTGGTGCCCATAATACTGTATGGAGTACTATGTAGTGCCCATAATACTGTATGGAGGACTATGTGGTCCCCATAATACTGTATGGAGGACTATGTGGTCCCCATAATACTGTATGGAGGACTATAATGTACAGTCTAAAATGAAAACTTTTGAATCCCCCCTTGACACGCCCCATGCACTGTGAGGATTCGCCGGTTTCTGAGCTATTATAGAATTTACAATAGATATTGTAATGTAAGAAGTACCGTATTTTTCGGACTATAAGATGCACCAGACCATAAGATGCACCTAGGTTTTAGAGGAGGAAAATAAAAAAATAAAAATTTAAGCCAAAAATGTGTTCATGATGCACTTTTAAGGGGGAGGGGGTCTTCTGCTGACACTGGAATAGGGGTAATGTCCCCCAATTCTGACAATATCCCCCATCCTGGTATATATGCCCCCCTCCTTCCTTTTATACGTGGTCCCCATCGTGGTATGCATGGAACCCCTCACCCCTTTCCCGGTATGCATGGCACCCCTCATCCCTATCCCGGTATGCATGGCACCCCTCATCCCTGTCCCGATATGCATGGCACCCCTCATCTCTGTCCCGGTATGCATGGCTCCCCTCATCCCTGTCCCGGTATGCATGGCTCCCCTCATCCCTGTCCCGGTATGCATGGCACCCCTCATCCCTGCTCCAGTATGCATGGCACCCCTCATCCCTGCCCCAGTATGCATGGCACCCCTCATCCCTGTCCCTGTATGCATGGCACCCTTCATCCCTGTCCCGGTATGCATGGCACCCCTCATCCTTATCCTGGTATAGTGGTATGCATGGCACCCCTCATCGCTGTCCTGGTATGTATGGCACCTCTAATCCCCATCATGCTGCACATGGCCCCCTCAGCGTTACCCTGGTATGCATGGCACCCCTCATCCCTGTCCCGGTATGCATGGCACCCCTCATCCCTGTCCCGGTATGCATGGCACCCCTCATCCCTGTCCCGGTATGCATGGCACCCCTCATCCCTGTCCCAGTATGCATGGCACCCCTCATCCCTGTCCTGGTATGCATGGCACCCCTCATCCCTGTCCCGGTATGCATGGCACCCCTCATCCTTATCCTGGTATAGTGGTATGCATGGCACCCCTCATCGCTGTCTTGGTATGTATGGCACCTCTAATCCCCATCATGCTGCACATGGCCCCCTCAACGTTACCCTGGTATGTATGGCCCCCTCAGCATTACCCTGGTATGTATGGCCCCCTCAGCGTTACCCTGGTATGTATGGCCCCCTCAGCATTACCCTAGTATGTATGGCCCCCTCAGCGTTACCCTGGTATGTATTGCCCCCTCTTCCTTATCCTGGTATGCATGGTCCCCCTAATCCCTATCATGCTGCACATAAAAGAAAATAAACACTGATACTCACCTTTCTTCTCTCCTCCAGCGCCGCGTCCTGTCTGCCCGTACTGATCTCTCCATGTGAGCCGCGCATGACATCACTGCCATGCGTGGCTCACAAGGAGAGATCAGCTGCCAGAAGTCACTGCTCCCCATGCCGGGACTGTGTGCGCTGGGAGCAGTGACTTCACTCTCTTTCATAGCCGGCACACACCGTAGCCGCGCTGCGGCTCCTGCTACTGCCAGGCTATCGCGTGTGCCCGCTTATTAAAGGGCATGAATATTCATCCCCTCACCATGCCCATGGGCGTGGAGAGAGGTTGAATATTCATGCCCTTTAACAGCGGGCACAGGCGATTCTGGCAGGAGCCACAGCGCGGCTACACTGTGTGCTGCTAATAAGGAGCATGAATATTCATTTTCTTTAGCAGCGGGGACAGTGTAGGCTGCAGCGGGCGGCTGCTGCCTCCTGTGCCCCGCTCCTCTACCGCTCCACCCACACCCCACATATATATACCCCCCAACATTTGGACTATAAAACGCACCCCCCATTTTCCTCCAAAATTTTGGAGGGAAAAAAGTGCGTCTTATAGTCCGAAAAATACTGTAAGTGAAATCTTTGGCATTGTACTATATCTATATTTCTCCGCCTTATCTGTGCATCATGAATTGTGGTATGTGTTAAAGGGGCCACTGAGACTATTTGAGCCTACGAAAACCTGGAGCCGGCCCTGTACAGGACATCACAGATTATATCTATACTGCCATCTATACAATGTGATGTCTGGTAGTCGGTGCAGGATCAGTCCAGGGCATATATGATCTAATGTCAGTGCACAATAAAGTACATACTGTACATTGCTGACATACTGTGACTACAGACATCAGATCTTATACAGTATATATATTGCTGTATGTATATACATGTATATGACTGTAGATACCACCAAAATGAAACAATAGGTGCTTATTGATGCTAAAATAAATATTGCAAAAATTAAAAGACAATTCTACAGAGTATAACATTGGAGGACCCCAAGTCACCAACACATGAGTATCACATATATAGAGACAGTAGTGAATATATATATACTAGATGGTGGCCCGATTCAAACGCATCGGGTATTCTAGAATATGTATGCGGTACACCGGGCGCAATCAGCACAGCGGTGTTTAAATTTGGCGCCAATATCGCTTATTGGTCCCGGCCGCGACCAATCAGCGAATTGTATTAGTGAGGACCGGGGAGCGGCGCTGCGGGAGATGACCGGCTGCTCGCAGCAGAAGTATCCCGACCGGCGGCGCCGCTCCCCGGTCCTCCCTTCACACTTGCCGTCGGGAGAAAAGCGGCCCTAGCCGCTGATCTCCTGACGGTAGCCGCATGGAGGTCAGCGGCGCCGCCGGTCGGGGTACTTCGGCTGCATCGCCGCTGACCTCTGTGAAGAGCGGTGTTTAAATTTGGCGCCAATATCGCTGCTTGGTCGCTGCTGACGGCCGCGAACAATCAGCGATATTGTCGCCAAGTTTAAACACCGTTGTGCTGATTGGTCTCGGCCGCCGGCCCCGACCAATCAGCGATATTGGCGCCAATTTAAACACCGCTGTGCTGATTGGCGCAGAGCAGTGTTTAGACTTGGCGCCAATATAACTGATTGGTCGCCGCCGTCGGCAGCGATCAATCAGCGTCGTATTAGTGTGGGCCCGGGAGCGGCGCTGCTTATGCGGGTACTTCCGCTGCTAGCAGCTGGGAGATGACCGGCTGCTCGCAGCAGAAGCATCCCGACCGGTGGCGCCGCTGCTCCCCGGTCCTCCCTTCACACTTACCATCGGGAGATCAGCGTCCTAGCCGCTGATCTCCCGACGGTAGCCGCATGGAGGTCAGCGGCGCCGCCGGTCAGGGTAGTTCTGCTGCGATCAGCCAAGAGATGACCGGCTAGCGCCGGTCATCTCCCGGCTGCATCGCCGCTGACCTTCGTGCGGCAGATGAGCCGCTAACGGCCGCCATCTTTTTTCTGAAATCCCGCGTCGCTGATTGGCCGCGGCCGGACCAATCAGCGACGGGGGATTTTCTAGACAGACAGACAGACGGGATAAGACAATTATATATATTAGATATATGCCTATAACATGGTTGCCAAAAAAAATCCTAATGATTGCACGCATATGTAGCACAATGTGAATGTTAATCTATATATATAATCGTCTTATCCCGTCTGTCTGTCTGTGTGTCTGTCTGTCCAGGAAATCCCGCGCCGCTCATTGGTCCGCCAGCGGCCAATCAGCGCCGTGGGATTTCTGAAAAAAGATGGCGGCCGTTAGCGGCTCATTTGCGAGACCGAGCTCAGCGGCGATGCAGCCGGGAGATGACCGGCGCGAGGCGCTCATCTCCTGGCCGGTACCAGCTGAAGGAACCCGACAGCCGGACCCATCTGCGGGACTGAGATGCATCCGGGAGATGAGCGGCGCGAGGCGCTCATCTCCCGGCCGGTATCAGCGGAAGGACCGCCGGCGCCGCTGACCTCCATGCGGAAGGGAGGACCGGGGAGCGGTGCTGCGGGTCAGGATACTTCTCCTGCGAGCGCCCGCTATGTCCCGGGTTCTCGCAGCGTAAGTAGCCGCACAGGCAGCGCCGCTCCCCGGTCCTCACCAAGACGATTCGATGATTGGTCGCGGTCTTCGGACCCGACCAATCACTGATCTTAGCGCAAAACTTAAACACCGCTGTGCTGATTGGTCGCCGACGCTGCCTGCGACCAATCACCGATTTGGGCGCCAAATTTAAATATCGGCCGCGGCCAATCAGCACAGCGGTGTTTAAATGTGGAGCCAAGATCGGTGATTAGTCGCGGCCGATATTTAAATTTGGCGCCCAAATCGGTGATTGGTTGCGGTCAGCGTCCGCGACCAATGAGCACAATAGTGTTTAACTTTGGCACCAAAATCAGTGATTGGTCGCGGGCCAAGACAGCGACCAATCACCGATTTGTGCGCCAGATTTAAATAGCGGCCGCGACCAATTGGATGTCAGCGGCGCTGCCTGTGCGGGTACTTCCGCTCCGAGAACCCGGGACATGAGCGGGCGCTCGGAGCAGAAGTATCCGGACCCGCAGCGCCGCTCCCCGGTCCTCCCTTCACACCCTAGCCGCTGATGTCCCCACAGTATCCGCATGGTGTTACAAAGGTCCGGACATTTGTGTTAAAAATCGCTGATTGGTCGCTAGCGCTGCCCGCGACCAATCACCGATTTGGGCGCCAAATTTAAATATCGGCCATGACCAATCAGAACAGCGGTGTTTAAATGTGGAGCCAAGATTGGTGATTGGTCGCGGACGATATTTAAATTTGGCACCCAAATCGGTGATTGGTCGCGGGCAGCGCCAGCGACCAATCACCGATTTTTAGCACAAATGTCCGGATCTTTGTAACACCATGCGGATACTGTGGGGACATCAGCGGCTAGGGTGTGAAGGGAGGACCGGGGAGCGGCGCTGCGGGTCGGGATACTTCTGCTGCGAGCGCCCGCTCATGTCCCGGGTTCTCGCAGCGGAAGTATCCGCACAGGCAGCGCCGCTGACATCCATGCGGCTAGGGTGTGAAGGGAGGACCGGGGAGCGGCGCTGACATCCAATTGGTCGCGGCTTCTATTTAAAAGTGCCGCACAAATCGGTGATTGGTCGCTGTCTTGGCCCGCGACCAATCACGGATCTTGCCGCAAAAGTTAAACACTACGGTGCTGATTGGTCGCGGACGCTATTTAAATGTGGCGCCAAAATCGGTGATTGGTCGCGCCCTACGTCGGCGACCAATCAGCACAGCGGTCTTTAAATGTGGAGCCAAGATCGGTGATTGGTCGCGGCCGATATTTAAATTTGGCGCCCAAATCGGTGATTGGTCGCGGGCAGCGCCAGCGACCAATCAGCGATTTTTAACACAAATGTCCGGACCTTTGTAACACCATGCGGATACTGTGGTGACATCAGCGGCTAGGCTGTGAAGGGAGGACCGGGGAGCGGCTCTGCGGGTCGGGATACTTCTGCTGCGAGCAGTCGCTCATGTCCCGGGTTCTCGCAGCGGAAGTACCCGCACAGGCTGCGGCGCTCCCCAGTCCTCACTAATACAATTCCGCTCCCCGCTCCTCACCAATACGATTAGCTGATTGGTCGCGTGCGGAGAGCGCGACCAATCAGTGATCTTGGCGCTAAAGTTAAACACCGCTCTGCTGATTGGTCGCGGCTGCTGCCCGAGACCAATCACCGATTTGGGCGCCACATTTAAATAGCGCCCGCGACCAATCACCGATTTGGGCACCACATTTAAATAGCGGCCGCGATCAATCACTGATCTTGCCGCCACATTTAAACACTGCTGTGCTAATTGGTCGCGGACGCCAGCCGCAACCAATCTCGCTGATTGGCGCCAAATTTAAACAACGCTCTGCTGATTGGTCGCAGAGTGCAGCCGCGACCATTCAACGAGATTGGTGCCAAATTTAATCAACGCTCTGCTGATTGATCGCGGTCGCTGGCCGAGATCAATCAGCAGTATTGGCGCAAAATTTAAACAACGCTCTGCTGATTGGTCGCGGTTGTCGGCCGTGACCAGTCAGCAGTATTGGCGCCAAATTTAAACCTCACTCTGCTGATTGGTCGCGGCCGGTGGTTGCGACCAATCTTCGTTTTTTGTGCCAAATTTAAACAACGCTCTGCTGATTGGTCGCGGTCGCTTGCCGCGACCAATTAGCAGTATTGGGGCCAAATTTAAACACCTCTTTGCTGATTGGTCGCGGTCGCGACTAATCAGCGATTTTGGCGCCAAATTTCAACCCCGCTCTGCATCGCTCTGCTGATTGGTCGCGGTCGCCGGCCGCGACCAATCAGCAGTATTGTCGCCAAATTTAAACACCTCTTTGCTGATTGGTCGCGGTCGCGACTAATCAGCGATTTTGGTGCCAAATTTAAACACGCTCTCCAGTCCTCACTACCACGGTTCGCCGATTGGTCGCGACCGCCGCCCGCGACCAATCAGCGCTTTTGGCCCAAAATTTAAACACCGCTTTGCTGATTGGTCACGGCCGCCATCCGCGACCAATCAGCGATTTTGGCGCCAAATTTAAACAATGCTCTGCATCGCTCTGCTGATTGGTCGCGGTCGGCGGTCGCGACCAATCAGCAGTATTGGCGCCAAATTTAAAAACCGCTCTGCTGATTGGTCGCGACTAATCAGCGATTTTGGTGCCAAATTTAAACACGCTCTCCAGTTCTCACTAACACGGTTCGCTGATTGGTCGCGGCCGCCGCCCGTGACCAATCTCCGATATTGCCGCCAAATTTAAACACCGCTTTGCTAATTGCGCCCGGTCGGCCGCATACATATTCTAGAATACCCGATGCGTTAGAATCGGGCCACCATCTAGTCTATATATAGTTGACAATAACCAATAGGAAATGTAAGTGTTTTTAGAACTACTAAGAAGATAGCTTCTTACACTCACAAGCCCAAGTGAGTACACATATATAGTATATAATATTAAGCTCTATAAAGAATCTCCTATAAAATAATACATTCAAAATGGAGGAGCAGTAGTTACAAGGCAACTTAAATGTCCAAGTGAGTAAATGTGGGATGTGGTCCTATGTGCACCAATGTACCTTTCGTCCTTGCTTCATCAGGGGCCCCCAAAACATCCATTTTGGATGTTTTATTTTATAGGAGATTCCTTATAGAGCTTAATATTATATACTATATATGTGTACCCACTTGGGCTTGTGAGTCTATTGTGGTATAGCGACAAGCTCGGCTGTATGCGTAGGTAAAACACAAGATACTGTCTCTTTAAATTCTCATGTTAGTTTATTTAGCAGTCATAAACTACCCTTGAGTCCATAAATAAAAACACAGCCCATTCAGCTAAAGAGACAAAACAAAATGCAAAACTTTCAGAACTTTCAGCAGAGTCCTTATCTCGGCCAAGGTCTGGCCACTCACAATTAGCTACACACAGGTTGATCACAGCATGTGCTAGCTCCTTCCTAGAACAAAGTTTCCCCAGGTACTGAACACACCTGAGTGTCAGGGCTGACTATTTAAAGCCCAGACACTCCCCTGATTGGAAGGATGGTGGATAACGTTCCTCCCTACACTTTCATTATCCACTGAAAACATTCCCTTGTAAATATCGTTCTATTAACTCTCTCTGCACCTACTTCTGCATGAGAACTTGTATGTTTTCACATCACTGAGTCTAAGAGTCTCAGCGACACATACCTCCCTTCTGACACACTACCAGTGACTTTGTCACACTATGAAGATATCCTTTTAGTACTTCTACAGACGCTTACATTTCCCCTTAGTTAATGTCAATTATATAGATTAACATTCACATTGTGCTACGTATCTGTGCAATCATTAGGATTTTTTATTTTTGGCAACCATATTATAAATATATATATATAATATATATATACAGTACAGACCAAAAGTTTGGACACACCTTCTCATTTAAAGATTTTCTGTATTTTCATGACTATGAAAATTGTGCATTCACATTGCAGGCTTCAAAACTATGAATTAACACGTGTGGAATTATATACTTAACAAAAAAAAGTGTGAAACAACTGAAAATATGTCTTATATTCTAGGTTCTTCAAAGTAGCCACCTTTTGCTTTGATGACTGCTTTGCACACTCTTGGCATTCTCTTGATGAGTTTCAAGAGGTAGTCACCGGAAATGGTCTTCCAACAATCTTGAAGGAGTTCCCAGAGATGCTTAGCACTTGTTGGCCCTTTTGCCTTCACTCTGCGGTCCAGCTCACCCCAAACCATCTCGATTGGGTTCAGGTCTGGTGACTGTGGAGGCCAGGTCATCTGGCGTATCACCCCATCACTCTCCATCTTGGTCAAATAGCCCTTACACAGCCTGGAGGTGTGTTTGGGGTCATTGTCCTGTTGAAAAATAAATGATGGTCCAACTAAAGGCAAACCAGATGGAATAGCATGCCGCTGCAAGATGCTGTGGTAGCCATGCTGGTTCATTATGCCTTCAATTTTGAATAAATCCCAAACAGTGTCACCAGCAAAGCACCCCCACATCATCACACCTCCTCCTCCATGCTTCACGGTGGGAACCAGGCATGTAGAGTCCATCCGTTCACCTTTTCTGTGTCTCACAAAGACACGGTGGTTGGAACCAAAGATCTCAAATTTGAACTCATCAGACCAAAGCACAGATTTCCACTGGTCTAATGTCCATTCTTTGTGTTCTTTAGCCCAAACAAGTCTCTTCTGCTTGTTGCCTGTCCTTAGCAGTGGTTTCCTAGCAGTTATTTTACCATGAAGGCCTGCTGCACAAAGTCTCCTCTTAACAGTTGTTGTAGAGATGTGTCTGCTGCTAGAACTCTGTGTGGCGTTGACCTGGTCTCTAATCTGAGCTGCTGTTACCTGCGATTTCTGAGGCTGGTGACTCGGATAAACTTATCCTCAGAAGCAGAGGTGACTCTTGGTCTTCCCTTCCTGGGGCGGTCCTCATGTGAGCCAGTTTCTTTGTAGCGCTTGATGGTTTTTGCAACTGCACTTGGGGACACATTCAAAGTTTGCCCAATTTTTCGGACTGACTGACCTTCATTTCTTAAAATAATGATGGCCACTCGTTTTTCTTTACTTAGCTGCTTTTTTCTTGCCATAATACAAATTCTAACAGTCTATTCAGTAGGATTATCAGCTGTGTATCCACCAGACTTCTGCACAACACAACTGATGGTCCCAACCCCATTTATAAGGCAAGAAATCCCACTTATTAAACCTGACAGGGCACACCTGTGAAGTGAAAGACATTTCTGGTGACTACCTCTTGAAGCTCATCAAGAGAATGCCAAGAGTGTGCAAAGCAGTCATCAAAGCAAAAGGTGGGTACTTTGAAGAACCTAGAATATAAGACATATTTTCAGTTGTTTCACACTTTTTTGTTAAGTATATAATTCCACATGTGTTAATTCATAGTTTTGATGCCTTCAGTGTGAATGTACAATTTTCATAGTTATGAAAATACAGAACAATCTTTAAATGAGAAGGTGTGTCCAAACTTTTGGTCTGTACTGTATGTGCTCATTTCTACAGTGGGGAAAATAAGTATTTGATACTTTGCCGATTTTGCAAATTTTCCCACCTACAAAGAATGGAGAGGTCTGTAATTTTTATCGTAGGTCACTTCACTTGTGAGAGACAGAATCTAAAAGTAATCCAGAAAATTACTTTGTATGATTTTTACATAATTCATTTGTATATTATTGCATGAAATAAGTATTTTTATACAATAGAAAAACAGAACTTAATATTTGGTACAGAAACTTTTGTTTGCAATTACAGAGGTCAGACGTTTCCTGTAGTTCTTGACCAGGTTTGCATGCACTGCAGCAGGGATTTTGGCCCCCTCCTTCATACAGATCTTCTCCAGATCTTTCAGGTTTCGGGGCTGTCACTGGGCAGCATTGAGTTACAGCTCCTTCCAAAGATTTTCTATTGGGTTCAGGTCTGGAGATTGGATAGGCCACTCCAGGACCTTGAAATGCTTCTTACGGAGCCACACCTTAGTTGCCTTGGCTGTATATTTCGGGTCATTGTCCTGCTGAAAGACCCATTCTTGACCTTTGACCTTTCTCAGAATTATCTCATGAGGCGAGATCTTGCATGGAGCCCCAGATTAAGGAAGATTGACAGTCAACAATCTATTTAGCTATAATATATGACGCGCTCCCTGGGCCGTGGGGTACTCGGTGCAGGGCCGGTCGGTGCAGGGGAGATATCACAGTGGCGGTGACCCAGTCCGTGACCCAGGGCGGTCAATAAAAGGAGATATTTACAGGGGATATATAGTTTTTATATACAGTTCGTGACGCCACCTGTGGTATGCGGCTATATGGAGCCGCCGCTGCGGAGCAGGTCCTCTGGAGCTGGTGTAAATGCAGCAGAGTTGGTTTACCCCTCCACAGGTAGAGCTTAGCTCCAGGGCTGTGCTGAAATGTTATGGATGTTGCTGTTGCAGTTGTAGTGCAGGGGGTGATGGCGCGGCCAGAATAATTCACAGAGACAGTGTGGTGCAGTCTTCAGGGTTTACTCACAGTTGTTTAGTTCCTCAGGTTACACTTTCTGGACTACGACCTCCCACATCGCGCTGCTTTCACCAGGCAGGGGTGCAGCAAACTCCCAGGTGTTTCAAGAGTGCCTGACAGGACCCCGTTCTATATGACCTTCTCAGCCGTCTTTCTGCGCTGGCCCTCACCCTTCTTGCCCTGTGCCTCGCCAAACAATGTCCCTGATCGGTATCCTCGGATCTTTCTGGGCAACCTGGAGTTCCCTGGATCCTATGTGGTTACCTTTTTGGCGACTTGAGTGCGGATGTGGCAACTGCACCCTGAAAGTACAGAAGCCTCCGGTTCCTAGTTGAACTTTGTAATTCTCACTAGTTAGGGGCCGGTCCCCTCTGCGGCTTGATCCCTCCACCGCCTGGCAGATTCGGGCATACAGGTGGCCTCCAGCACTGCCCGTACCCCTGGGATCCCTTCCATGCTCCTGGAGTCTTTCTCCTGCTCCTCTCTCTCTCTCTTCAGTCTTGGGCCTCTCTGGCTAGGCCCTCCTCCTGAGCAGAGCTCCTACAGAGCTCCTGCTCCCAACTCTTCCTCTCACTGAAGAACCCTTCTAGATTGTTCCAGCTTCTTTTTATAGCACTTCTTACTGAGCTCCCCTGATTTACTTCCTCCACCCACGCCCACTACATGGTTCCTCCTATTTTGGTTCCCCCCACTCCAGCCAGGGACAGGGCTCAGAAGGGAAGCGACGCATCTTGCCCCTCCTGCTGGTCTGGAGTAGTGTAGTGTTGGATGCAGGTGTTAGGGTCCCGGGCAGCGCTCTATCCTTACCTGAGAGTGAGATACCACACCTCTGGGTGAGATGCAGTACCTCTGTGGCGACTTAACCCACAGGGGCGCAACATATACACACATATATAATTCTAGACAATCGTGTTAAAAATTATGGTCGGCTTCCAGAAAAAAAGAGATCTCCCAGACAAGTAAGCAAATGTCCCGGGCACAGCCAAAGTCTACTGAAACCTCTTGAAAAGCTGCTTTTCTAATACTTCTTGTATGAGAACCTGAGATGCTACGTTAACCACTTCGCGCCAGAGCCTGTTTTTGCCTTCGTGACCGAGCCAATTTTTTCAATTCTGACCACTGTCACTTTATGAGGTAATTACTCTGGAACGCTTCAACGGATTCCCCTGATTCTGAGATTGTTTTTTCGTGACATATTGTACTTCATGATAGTGGTAAAATTTCTTCGACAACACTTGCGTTTATTTGTGAAAAAATCGGAAAATTTTGGAAATTTTGCAATTTTCAAACTTTGAATTTTCATGCCCTTAAATCAGAGAGATACAGTACAGACCAAAAGTTTGGAGACACCTTCTCATTTAAAGATTTTTCTGTATTTTCATGACTATGAAAATTGTACATTCACACTGAAGGCATCAAAACTATGAATTAACACATGTGGAATTATATACTTAACAAAAAAGTGTGAAACAACTGAAAATATGTCTTATATTCTAGGTTCTTCAAAGTAGCCACCTTTTGCTTTGATGACTGCTTTGCACACTCTTGGCATTCTCTTGATGAGCTTCAAGAGGTAGTCACCGGAAATGGTCTTCCAACAATCTTGAAGGAGTTCCCAGAGATGCTTAGCACTTGTTGGCCCTTTTGCCTTCACTCTGCGGTCCAGCTCACCGGAAACCATCTCGATTGGGTTCAGGTCTGGTGACTGTGGAGGTCAGGTCATCTGGCGTAGCATCCCATCACTCTGCTTCTTGGTTAAATAGCCCTTACACAGCCTGGAGGTGTGTTTGAGGTCATTGTCCTGTTGAAAAATAAATGATGGTCCAACTAAACGCAAACCGGATGGAATAGCATGCCCCTGCAAGATGCTGTGGTAGCCATGCTGGTTCAGTATGCCTTCAATTTTGAATAAATCCCCAACAGTGTCACCAGCAAAGCCCCCCCACACCATCACACCTCCTCCTTCATGCTTCACGGTGGGAACCAGGCATGTAGAGTCCATCCGTTCACCTTTTCTGCGTCGCACAAAGACACGGTGGTTGGAACCAAAGATCTCAAATTTGGACTCATCAGACCAAAGCACAGATTTCCACTGGTCTAATGTCCATTCCTTGTGTTCTTTAGCCCAAACAAGTCTCTTCTGCTTGTTGCCTGTCCTTAGCAGTGGTTTCCTAGCAGCTATTTTACCATGAAGGCCTGCTGCACAAAGTCTCCTCTTAACAGTTGTTGTAGAGATGTGTCTGCTGCTAGAAGTCTGTGTGGCATTGACCTGGTCTCTAATGTGAGCTGCTGTTAACCTGCTATTTCTGAGGCTGGTGACTCGGATAAACTTATCCTCAGAAGCAGAGGTGACTCTTGGTCTTCCCTTCCTGGGGCGGTCCTCATGTGAGCCAGTTTCTTTGGAGCGCTTGATGGTTTTTGCAACTGCACTTGGGGACACTTTCAAAGTTTGCCCAATATTTCGCACTGACTGACCTTCGTTTCTTAAAGTAATGATGGCCACTCGTTTTTCTTTACTTAGTTGCTTTTTTCTTGCAATAATACAAATTCTAACAGTCTATTCAGTAGGACTATCAGCTGTGTATCCACCAGACTTCTGCACAACACAACTGATGGTCCCAACCCCATTTATAAGGCAAGAAATCCCACTTATTAAACCTGACAGGGCACACCTGTGAAGTGAAAACCATTTCCGGTGACTACCTCTTGAAGCTCATCAAGAGAATGCCAAGAGTGTGCAAAGCAGTCATCAAAGCAAAAGGTGGCTACTTTGACGAACCTAGAATATAAGAAATATTTTCAGTTGTTTCACACTTTTTTGTTAAGTATATAATTCCACATGTGTTAATTCATAGTTTTGATGCCTTCAGTGTGAATGTACAATTTCCATAGTCATGAAAATACAGAAAAATCTTTAAATGAGAAGGTGTCTCCAAACTTTTGGTCTGTACTGTATGTCACACAAAATAGTTAATAAATAACATTTCCCACATGTCTACTTCACATCAGCACAATTTTGGAACCAAATTTTTTTTTTGTTAGGAAGCTATAAGGGTTAAAAGTTGACCAGCGATTTCTCATTTTTACAACAAACTTTACAAAAACATTTTTTTAGGGACCACATCTTATTTGAAGTCACTTTGAGGGGCCTTTATGACAGAAAATACCCAAAAGTGACACCATTCTAAAAACTGCACCCATCAAGGTGCTCAAAACCACATTCAAGAACTTTATTAACCCTTCAGGTGGTTCACGGGAATTTTTGGAATGTGGAAGAAAATAATGAACATTTAACTTTTTTTCACAAAAAATTACCTTAGAGCCAATATTTTTTAATTTTCGCAAGGGTAACAGGTAAAAATGGACTCCAAAATGTGTTGTGGAATTTCTCCTGAGCACGCTGATACCCCATATGTGGTGCAAAACCACTGTTTGGGCGCACGGCATGGCTCGGAAGGTAAGGAGCGCCATTTGACTTTTTGGATTGGAAATTTGGCTGGAATCGATAGCGGACGCCATGTTGCATTTGGAGAGCCCCTGAGGTGCCTAAACAGAGGAAACCCCCAACAAGTGACCGAATTTTACAATCTACTCCTCTGTATAAATTAATCTAGTGGTGGGAAAATAAGTAGATAGGTAAATGGTCACTAAGCCCATAGATGAATTCCCAGAGAGGTGTCATTTCCAAAATGGGGTCACTTCATGGGGGATTCTGCTGTTCTGGCACTTTTCAGAGGCGCTAAGTACCATAACTAAAGAATCCCCCCTGAAGTGACCCCATTTTGGAAATGACACCCGTCTGGGAATTCATCTATGGGTTTAGTGACCATTTTAACTCAATGGATGATTACCAGAAACAAGCACACAATGGAAGGTGTAGATACTGGAGAACCCTCCCTCTCCACCCTTGGAAATTAAGTGAGCTCTACTTGAATGTGTCATTCACTAAATGAACCAAATGTTTGAATGACAAAATGGGATACATTTTTACAGTTTAAAAACGTGGTTCTGTGTGGAAGATTTTAAAGCAGTCAGTGACGCATAAGGCTGGCAATGATGGGCATTGTGGGCAATAGTAGCGGGTATCACGCCTCATTCCTCTCTTAGTACATACACGACATCTTTTCTGGGGGTTCCTTCTCGTTTCCGTTGCTGGAATAAGTGCAATAAAATGTCGCTCAGTGAGTCTTTTCACGTCCTCAGATTCTAATGGATGAGCGGGGCTAACACTTTCAAAAACAAGATTTTCAATTACCTTTTCTTGATAATCAAGAAAAGGATCTGAATTTCCTGCTTTTTTGTACAACACAAAAGGATTGTATGTGGCCACCTGAAACAAATAAATAACCAACTTTTTATACCAGGTATAGGACTTTCTTGATACCTGGTATGGCTGTAGAACCTGGTCTGCAAGGTCCACACCCCCCTTGTGTTTGTTGTAGTCAATGACTGACACAGGTTTTTGCTTCGGAGTGGTGGATCCTAGTTCTACAGTGGCCCTTGTGGCATCTGTGTGGATCGAGCTGAGGACAAAAATATCCCTCTTATCCCTATACTTCAGGGCAAGCAGCTCTCCGTTGCGTACAGCCCCTGACTGCCCCTTTTGGAACTTTTGGTTGACCAATGGTTGTGGAAACCCCTGACGGTTTTTACGAATGGTCCCACAAGCTCCGATGTTGTGTTCAACCAGACTTGCTGGTGTAATAATTGTCCACATATAGATTGTAGCCTTTTTGAAAAAATGGACTTATCAGCTCCCAAACAATTTTTCCAGATGTCCCCAGATAAGTAGGGCATCCTGGTGGGTTTAGTTGGCTATCTTTCCCCTCATACATGTGAAAAGCGGATGTGTATCCGGTTGAACTTTCGCACATTTTATAGAGCTTTATTCCAAACCTTGCCCTTTAAGATGGGATAAATTGCTTGAGGTGCAGTCTTCCTTTGAATTTTTACAAGGGACTCATCTATAGAAATATTTTGTGTTGGGGTGTAGAGGCTTAAGAATTTTTCTGACAAATTTTCAATGATGGGTCTAATTTTATATAACCTGTCATGTTCTGGGGCATTTCTGGGCAGGCATTGACTATTGTCGTTAAAATGCCAAAACCGCATGAGCATTTCATAACGGGTCCTAGGAAGAACGACTGAAAACATAGGGGTGGCTTGAACAGGGTGGTTGGATCAGTAGGATCGAATGCTCGGTTTTTTAACAAGCCCCATGGCAAATGTAAGTCCTAAATTTTTTTTGATTTCCGGGACATTAGTTGGTGTCCATAAATTTGCCCTAGCATAGTAACATCGGGGATTCTGGCTTAGGAATTGGGACGCGTATAAATTTGTTTGCACAACAATATGCTCTAGCAAGCTGTCTGTAAAAAACAAATTAAAAAAATGAATTGGTCCAAAATCTTCCACCTCCACATTTATACCAGGAATGGCGTTGAAATCAGGGCTGAATGGAGCAGCCGAATCCGAAGCCTCCCATCTGGGAAATGCTATATCACGTGGCAAAGCCCCTTGTACACTGGCATGCGCCAATTCACTAGTAGCAGGGACAGCGCTTGTACTGGGCAGTGTTCCCTGATTTGGAGACGTTTCTCCAGTAGCGCTATTTGCCCCTATTGCTGTACTGGTCCTTGGGCTTGAGGATGGACCAGAATCACTGCTCATTTCTGAGCTCTCAGTGTCGCCGCTACTAAAGCCCTCAAAATCCACATCTCCATCTGAGATTGCGCTGTCATCAGTGTCAGAACATAGCAGGGCATACACCTCCTCTGCGGTATAAGTCTGACGGGCCATTTTATTTGTTTTTATATTTTTTGACTGGACTGGACTGACCGGACTGGACTGACCGGACTGGACTGACCGGACTAACTGGACTGGACTGACCGGACTGACTGGACTGGACTGACCAGACTGGACTGACCGGACTGGACTGACTGGACTGGACTGACTGGACTGGACTGACCGGACGGAACTGGACTGGACTGACTGGACTGGACTGACTGGACTGGACTGACCGGACGGGACTGGACTGACCGGACCGGACTGACTGGACTGGACTGACTGGACTGACCTGACAGGACTGACTGACCTGACCTGAGAGGAAGGACTGACTGACTGACAGGACTGACTAACCCTAACCTAACTCTTACTTTCTTTTTTTCTACTTTCACAGTGGCAAGGCTGACACAGCTCTTGTCACACTGTTTCTCCTCTGCTCTCTCACTGAGATCGGAGGGAAACAGTGTATTTATCAGGCAGATCGCCCTCTCTGATTGGCTGGTGTGATGCTGACATCATCGAGACCTGAGCCAATCAGGTCTCAATGAGGTCAGAGGTCACAGCATCAGGATCCCCTCGCTGCTAAGGTATGTGGGGGTCTGGATCACCGACCACCGGTGTCACTATCTTTTAAATGCCGCGATCGCTATGGATCGCTTCATCTAGAAGATAGGAACAGGTTAACATCATGGGGACCTGATCCAATCAGGTCTCCATGATCTTACATGTCAGAGCTATCGCTCTGCACCGGAACCGCAGCGCTTGCAGGACCCTGGGGGTTCTGAGCGCTGCGGGACCACCCACCGTTTTTAAATGGCGCTGCACAGAGCCCAGGCAGCGCTGACGTTTATGTACAGTGGGCGGTCCTGAACCGGTTAACAGATGGAGCATCATGTCCTTCAGACCACCACTTTTATGGCCTGGTATTATTGTAGCTTGGATTAGGGTATACAACAACCATGCTTTGTGCACTGCAGTCTACACTCGTCCAGTCCAGTCGGGCCTCCCTGACTGTTGGTTAGTAAGATAGGTGTAAGTATTTTCTGTATGATATATTATTCTGCTGATACAACTAGTGAGACCTCCGGGCACAAAGATTTCATTCTTTTGTCTGAGTTAAATGCTTTGAAAAACATGATTCAATCCGAGCACCATATCTAAGGAGTCTCGCCACGTGAAGCTAGTTTCATGAAAACGTGCCTCCATTTTTTACTTATTAAAGTGTTGTACAAGGTCTGACCTCGTGTTTTTACCATAAACCAGAATCATTTTATAATAAATCTGCCAGATGCTGCGGGGGAAGAGATACTGGCACCATGCCTGCCCTGTGCATCAGTAATCACAGGACACCCCTATAAATATCTGACATAAAATGACATTGAACATTAACTGAACAAAATGTACAGCAATTCTTTCTATCTCTGTATGCCCCTGAAGTAAATCATTCTACATATCCGCATATTTAAGTGACCCTCCACAGGAGCATCATTATGAACCCTAAGGTGTCATTACAGGGGTCTCATGGTCATCAGCTAGAACATTGAAACAAATGATGGGACATGTGAAATGTAATCCTTCTTACATGGGACATGTAGACCACCTTCCATTTATCCTGCGGCCTATAGTTATACGGAGCTATTCTGTAGTAGGTGTGTAGATATTGTGATCTTTTGGCCACTTTACCTGCATACATATCTACTTCTGTATTTCTGTGCTCCAGCTCTGTGTGCTGCTTGGTCTGGAATACGTGAGCTGCGGGGACTTTAACACCTTCCTTCTGGAGAAGGGGCGGCTTGACATCCCCAGCGCAAGGTACATTTTATGTTACCTACAATCCTGATCATAACTGTATAGAAATGTCTAGCATTGATCCGTTCACTTCCCTGCTGTATTATCTGCCTTTGGGTTCTGGTGTTTTTAATATAAAAATATTGTAGATTGCAGCGAAATTAACCAGAACATTGACAGAAATCTGAGTGGCCTCATTATTCTTCAGTGGGATCTGGCAGGATTTGTTGTATGTTCTGCATATGGTCATCTTGTTCTAATCGTCTAGTCAATGTAGATAATATTGGCTGGAAGCAATATCTTTGTGTTTCTTGTCTTCTCCTCAGGAAGCTACACTCATTCATGTCTTTCTGTCAGATTCTATGCCGCTGAACTGGTCTGTGGAATCCAGTACCTCCACTCCAAGGGCGTCATCCACAGAGACCTCAAGCCCGAGAACATCTTGGTGGCTGAAACGGGCCATATTAAGATCACAGATTTCGGTCTCGCAATTGACAACATGCATGGAGACCGAACAGCCACCGAATACGCTGGGACTGCAGGTTACATGGCTCCTGAGGTGGGATAATAGTGCTTTCCTATTTAGTTTTCACTAAAATTACAGTCCATGGGAATGTTAACATTTTGACCTCTCTGTTCTCTCTTCCATGATAGATTTTTGCTGGCGAGGAGTATAACGCCGGAGTAGACTGGTATTCTCTTGGCGTCATCTTAAAAGATATGGTTACCAGTGAGTGTACGTTCCATCTGACACTCGATGAGGCATCCTCCGGCATTGATGACATCATTAAACAGGTCAGTATAATTCCAGGTTATTAGTACTATGGGTTGTACAATATTCATTTAAATGGTGAAGTTGTGAGAATGTTTTATTGCCTCTACCGCTTACCTTCATGGGTTTTACTTTATTGTTTTTAGCTCCTACAGAAAGATCCTGCCAGACGCTTAGGAGTCCATGGTAACATCCGAGAGCACGTGTTTTTCCAGTGTATTGATTGGGTCTCTGTGGAAGCCCTGAAAGTGCCTCCACCTCACATCCCTGTAGTAAGTATATGACCAGATCACATTGCACCTCTGTTAAGTATTAGTTAGCGCTGACACTTAGGCTGTGTGCCCACGATGCAGAAATGCTCAGGATTTTTTCCTGAGCGTTTCTGCATCTCCCTGGCAGAAAAAAACACATGCGGATTGTACATGCGGATTGTACATGCGGATTGTACATGCGGATTGTACTTGCGGATTGTACATGCGGATTGTACATGCGGATCGTATATGCGGATTGTACATGCGGATTGTACATGCGGATTGTACATGCGGATTGTACATGCGGATTGTACATGCGGATCATACATGCGGATCGTACATGCGGATCGTACATGCGGATCGTACATGCGGCTCGTACATGCGGGTTGTACATGCATTTTTCCTGCCGGGGACATGTGGAAATGGAGCGTTATTCACTGACATTTCCGCATGCGGATTGTACATGTGGATTGTAAATGCGGATCGTACATGCGGATTGTACATGCGTTTTTCCTGCCAGGGACATGCGGATGTGAAGCGTTCTTCACATGCATTTCCGCATGCGGATTGACAAGCGCTTTCCAAGCGATTTTAGCATCACTTGGAAAGTGCTTGTGACAACTAGGTCACACTATATAAATCCATGCAAACTGCATGGATTTATATAGTGTGACCCGAGAGAGTGGTTAAAAATAAAAAAAAACAAATGTATACTTACCCTCCGATGGCCCGCGCTGGCTTGCTTTGCTCGGTGCTGGCACTTTGCAGTGGATTGAAAGACCTGCCGATGTCAGCATCGCATGACCCGTCACATGTCTCTGACGTCAGCGCAGGTCCTTCAATCCACTGCAAAGTGCCGGGAAGCAAGTAGGAGCGCAGCGCGGGCCGCCGGAAGGTAAATATACATTTATTTTTTATTTTATTCTTTTTTTACAGATTTTTTAATGGTGCCTGGGTCCGGAGGAGAGTCTCCTCTCCTCTAGTCCTGGGTACCATCCGCACATTAGAACGCACCAATTACGCAAGTACAGATGCAGTCTTGCGGAATTGGCGCGTTCTAATGCAAGTCAATGGCGGCGATAAACGCAGCATTTCCGCAAAATAATTGGTAGTGCTGCGTTTTTTTCCGTAATGATAATCCACAGCGGATATTTCCGCAGCATGTGCACAGCACATGCGGATTATCATTGCTGCCCTTCTACCATGCGTTTTTAATGCGTTTCCGCAGCTGCAAAAATGCTGCAGAAACGCATTAAAAACGCATCGTGGGCACACAGCCTAACATTGGAAAATCAACATCATCCAGAGCTGCTGGTCCTGGTCTGATGGTCCAGATCATTTCATATCATCCTTCTCCAGAACGTTTGAGATTTTGGTAATAATTATTTTTTTGTTTGTTTTATAGCCATCTAAAGCTCATCACAGTTCTCGACCACACCATCTGGAGAAATTAGAAGCAGCAGAGGCCAAAAAGTCACCTCTATCAGCAAAGGACCAGGCCATGTTCAAGGGATTTTCTTTTGTCAACTTGGAAACCCTTGACAAGACACCAGCTCCATAGTCATCAGAGCCAGCTGTCTTCCTCAGCCTCCAGTAGACCTTGAAGAACTGAAGATTGGACATCACTTTGATGATCATCTGAAAGCACTGCTGGAATGAAGATGACCATGGATACGACACTGAGGGACCCAAAACACAGACCCCAAAGATGAAGAAGCCAGACAATGTAATCATGCGCTGGCAGTAAGTATAAGCGCCACAACATCTGCGCTTCACTATACTCATAGGCATGTGCAGAACATTTTACACTAACCGGTAATTGGATTTCCTCTTGCTCATGACAGCTCCATCTTTCGGTGCTGTCTTGGGGTAAGAAGAAATAACATGGTGTGCGATGGCCGGCTATTAAGGGGAGGAAGGAGGCCGGATTTTTTTTTTTTTAAAAACAAACATCATTGCACATGTCTATGATCATTTTTATCATTACCGGTAGTAAGATTTCCTCACACTCATGAAAGTGCTGTCATGGGTGTTGGGAAGAGGTGTGTGATGGCCGGCTATTAAGGGGAGGAAGGAGGCCGGATTTTTTTTTTTTAAATGATCAGTTAATAATGAAGATAAGCATAGCAATGACAGAGGATCCCAATATATGACACCATAGACAGAGATGCCAGCAGATCTACTCCTATTCTGGCAGTAAGTATAAGCGCCACAACATCTGCGCTTCATGATACTCATAGGCATGTGCAGAACATTTTACACTACCAGGTAATTGGATTTCCTCTTGCTCATAACAGCTCCAGTCTTTGGTGCTGTCTTGGGCTAAGAAGAAATAACATGGTGTGCGATGGCCGGCTATTAAGGGGAGGAGGAGGCCAGATTTTTTTTTAACTAACATTGCACATGTCTATGATCATTTTTACCAGTAACAGTAGTAAGATGACTCCTGAGACCCAGCAACAAAATTTCCCCAAAAAGTCCCATGTAATAACGACAACATACAGAATTTAACCAAAACTCCTTTTAATGGTTAGAGGTCGTTCACAGCCAAAAAGGACGTGCTCAGCGCGTAACTGGTATAAAACCCGGTTAAGGCACTATTGGCCAGCTGAAACGGGTACAAATCCATATTCCACTGCCGGACTCCCGGCACATATCATACTTCGTACTGGAGAAAAACATCAAGATAGAGCAAATGACTGCTGCTGTGACTTAAATACAGAACAACCAAATAATACCACCAAAACACACTGTACATGGGAAAAAAGGGGAGGGGTGGTAGGAAACGCAGACTGCGGGTCCCATGCTTGTGTGGAGAGAGGCTGGAAGAGGCAGGTGACAAGCCCAGGGGATGGGGGAAGACTCGGTTACCCGGGCCTTTAGCCTTAAGTAGGTCGCGGTGGTCGGCTCCCGGGCCCGTACTCTGGGGTCTCTCTTTAAAAAGGCGTTGATAGATGTTAAGTTTATAAAAGTTCGTGACGCCACCTATGGCTTCTGGTGAGGATCACCAGCGCTGCGCAGTCCACTGAGGCCGATGATAAGGCAGCTGGATGGTATAGCTCCCCACAGGTGGAGCTAGGCCTCAGGGCAGTGTATGACGGGGTATGCAGGACAGAGAGACTCAGCCGCGTCAGAGCCAGAACAGGGACAGACACGATAGTCACTTCAGTACCTTTTACTGATGGAAATTCAGGCACTCCCCAGAGCACTGTAGGGTGAAGGGTGTATGTCCGGATCCTCCCCAATGAGCGGGTTTTGGGCCTCCTGTTCCTTGCCTCTACGTAGTAAGTTTCTGACCTGCCTGGAGCTAGGCCTAACTTTGTCTCTGTCCTGCGCTGGCTGACCTTGTGGTAGGGCCTTCTCTTGGAGTGCATGCTCCCAACCTACGGGGCCTATGTGTCTCCTGGCTCTGGTAGGTATCAGCACTTTAGCGATCCTGGGACTTGTAGTTCTCCAGGGATTCCGGTTATATCTTACTGGGTCGTGGATATCCCGGTAAGCTTCGGACCCGGTGTCCGGTAAATTCTTCTTCGGGGTGAGCTAGTTAAGCTCCTCTGCCCCCTATGTACTAACTCTCTCTACTCGCCTTCGGCCTACTCGGGCCCTCAATAGGCTACTCACACTAATGGCAGCTTGCCGCGCTTCACCGATCTTATGGCGCCGGCACACCTAAGCTCACTATTCTGAGCTACGACTCAACCGGGCTCAACTCTGTATTCAGGCTTGCACTAACTGAACTCTCCAGAGGAGTTGCGGAGTCACTGAGCTCCACTGCAGACTGACCTGTTTCTGTGTCTCACTCTGCAGGAACTGACTGCCTGGCTCCACCTTCCCTTCTTTATATATCCCTAATGGCTCCCTCTGGTCGTCTGAGGTGGAAGGTGGAGATGTGTGAATGGTTATGGGGGCCTCTTGTGGAGGAATCCGTCAATACACCCTTCTAGGATCTGTGATACCAAGCACAGCTGGGCTTCACACAGGGTCTGGACTTATAAAGAGGGGAAGAGGGAGGAAGAAGAGGATTATTGGGTGAAAGCCAGGAGGAGAGGAGAAAAAGAACATGGGACACACAATTTAACCCCTTCAGCAGGGCACAGCAGTCAAGGGGCATTCAATTAAAGATTGACGTGCCCTGCAGACTGCTGAGACCCAACAACAATATTTCCTCAAAAAGTCCCATGGAATAACGACAACACACAGATCTTAACCAAAACTCCTTTTAATGGGTAGAAGTCGGTCACAGCCAAAAAGGACGTGCTCAGTACGTAACTGGTATAAAACTCAGTTAAGGCACTATTAGCCAGCTGAAACGGGTGCAAATCCATATGCCGCAGCTGGACTCCCAGCGCAAGTCAGACTTCGTACCGGAAAAAAACATCAAGATGGAGCAAATGACCGCTAAGGAGGAGCGGAGTATTTATACTGCGCTCCGCCCCCCACCCATTTGGTAAAAAGCTTGTTCTATGCTATCCTGGAGACCGGAGAGAAAAATATCCAGCCCTATTTCCGTCAGATGGACTCCATCGGGTAGCATAAGACTGGAATTGTCTCCCTCAAGCTGGTGATGCCTCATGACCACTCCGGCCTTAAAACGGATAAAGCGGGACAAGCGGGCATTAAGCGTGCGCACAGAACGTTCAACTGCCGCCGCATCTCTCGCGCCCTGCCATGCAACACGTGACATGACCTCTGACCAAATCAGAGTAAGCTCTGGAAAAAGTTTGTGGAATTTATCCACGTCGGAGCGCATGATTGTGAGGAGCTCCGCTAGGTGAAAGGAGCAGAGATCATTCCCGCCCGCATGCAGGACTAGAATTAAGGGAGAGGAAGCAGTCTCAGCTATCCGCACCACCTCGGGAAGAACCTGAGGCCAGGTCAAGCCTCTTATTCCTCTCCAAAAAACGTTGATGCCGTGGAACCCAAGACCTCTGCCACCTGGTTGACGTTCTGCTCTTTGGGATGCCCAGAAGATGTAAGAGTGGCCCAGTATCCATACTGTGTGTTTTACACCAACTATGAAGAGATAATAAAGTTAGTGAAGCAATAAATTCGGTCTGATGTATCTTGCAAAACAGGAGGAACGCCATCTACCAATGCGCTGGATCTCGGAGTTAGGCAAACCAGCACGGGCTGCTTCGGTAGCAGCTGCTATCCTAAAGGAGTACGTACCAAATACCTTGAGAGGAAGGCCTACGAAAGCTAAACATTTCCAAAAAAGGGATTGAAATTGAAAAACCGTAAGAGGAGAACCATCCTCATGTGAGAAAAAGGAGTCACCAGATCGCCAGAACGATGAGTAATTATTAACAAGCGTTAAAGGACAAATAGGACCGGGGATGGTAAGAAGGGGAACCCATGAACAAATACCGGACGGGTCAACTTTGGATTTCCGAAAGTGGATACGGAGACCTCGGTCACAGGGAGTGACACCATCATACTGGAGTCCTCCTGAAGTGCGCTTGGATGGGGACACCAATTCACTAATGCGCAAAGCACCAAACCAAAAAACGCGAGTCAAAAAGCGGCAGAGAGTAGAGCAGACTTGAAAGGAGAAGAGCGGACAGCGGGAGTGGGTTGATTAGGCGGGTAAGTAAACTGAAAGAAATGGGCCGTCTGTTCCCCTGACGAGTGTGCTCCCTCCTCCAACCCATAATAGCCTGCCGAATGATGAAAACCTTAGTAACATCGTTCCAACCTAAGAGGTGAAAATAAACACCGAGATCAGATAGGCAGTTCTGTGCAACGGCTCCTGAAACACCCATGCTGCGCAAGTAAAGTAAATATTCGATTGTGACCTCCAGACGGGCAGCGTCGGATGCTGCTGCTGATCTATCCCCAAATAAGTTATGCCACTCATTCCATGCCTTACCGTAAGAACGCCATGTAGACGAGGCCACTGAAGATCTCACCAACTCCATCAATCTTTCTCTACCACCTCCCACATGAGGGATGGGCATGGATGCCCCTCTGGTTTGGCCGCGGGGAAACATTCCCGGAATTTCTGCCAATCGAAACGAGAAAGAGAATCAGCAATGACATTATTTGTACCCGGAACATGGCGGGCTTAAAACCAGATGTTTAAACTTAAGCATTTTAATACCAGGAATCTGAGTAATTTGATAACCAGGGGAGATGAGGATGACAAGTGATATATGGCGTGTACATTACTCATATTGTCAGTCCAATAACAGATCCGTTTATCCCTGAGGGATGGGCCCCATAAAGAAATGGCTGTGATGATAGGAAATAACTCTAACTAAGTAAGGTTTTTAACCCAGCCCTCAGTGCGCCAAGATTCCGGCCAAGGTTCGGCACACCATTGGTCTCCAAAAATGACACTGAAACCAGTAGATCCAGCGGCATCGGAAAAAAGGGAGAGATCCTCATTAGTCAATTCCGATAACTAAAAGCATGTATATCCATTATAGGACAAGAGGAACTCCTTCCCAACCAGCAAGTCTGCTTTCAAAGGAGGTTTTATCCGAATTCTTTGATGGGGAAGCTTGATGCTTTTGGTCGAGAGGGATAAACGTCTGGAAAAATTCTCCCCATAGGCATTACTGTGCAAGCAAAGTTAAGGAGGCCTAGCATGGACTGCATTTGACATAGTGTTACTTTGAGGACAGAACAGAATCCTTCAATCTGGGACAGCAATTTTGAATTTTTTTCTGAGGGAAGGTGAAAAACCATGGCAACGGAATCAATCTCAATTCCTAAAAAGGATAGCGAAGTAGTAGCAAAAGTTTTTCCACTGGATAAGGGAACGCCAAAATACGACGCGGAAAAAATAAAATTGTCCAGCAAAAATTGACAGGACCTGGAATCTGGTGGTCCCACAAAAAGAAAATCGTCAAGATAATGGATTATAGCGGAGGAACCTGTTTCATACTTGACCACCCATTCTAGGAAAGAACCAAATAATTCAAAATAATAGCAAGAGATGGAACAACCCATGGGAAGGCAGGTAGATCTCACATCACTGTTACTTTCTGAGTAGCAACGTCTTCGGAAAGTTTATGAAGCTACATTTACAGAAAACATGGGTCCACTGGCTTTACTAAACGCCATCTACAAATTCGAGCTTCAAGATTTGGAGAGGTGTGTATTGTAAGAATTTTTATCACCCAACCACTTTGAGTAGCAGAAGGAGAGATAGCATTAGCAAACTCTCAAGAACTATCTGCATTCTACAATGACGGAACAACGGTTAAACAGCCGAGCCCTTCTGTCAATTGAACATGAGCTCGCCAGACACCTGAATATTAAAGACCTGATTAAGGATTTTTCTAACCAGCAGGTAAAACGACTGCTTGTTCCATACATGTAAATTTGCATCTTCACATCTTCTACATTGCAGCCAGTTTTACATTAGTGTGTTATTGCCATGTATGTTCCCCTGTATTATGGATGAGTGTCCTAGCCTGACTGCGGGATTACTGACCCAAAGTCCTAGCATTAGACAGATGTAACAGATCGGATAGTAATGTTTCAGTTCTGAGACCTGCACCTGACTGACCCTGCGATGCACTATCGGTACCCCAGATGGGAATACCCATTTAATATTAGGGCTCAGTTTTTAGGATAGATCGCACTATTGTTTGTTGTTCTTGAATTTATGGAAATACGTCTTTATTATTATGGTTCATTCCTTAGATCGTTGTTTTAATATGTTTTCTGACCTCACAAAATGACCTTATTTTCATTGTATTAATTGGTTATACGTTTTGTCTTTGTTTTGTTACATTATAATTTTGCACTTTACATAATTGACCAAAGGATTTAACTAAATGACTCTTATGAAAAATAGATTTAATTAGCGAAATGTTTAGTGGGAATGTTTTACAAAACTTTTATGTTAAGGGCATTGACCATGCTCTGGTTATTCTTAACCAATGTGTGTGTGAGATGAATAAAAGGCCCTTAATGCAGAAATTCAACATAGAAATATAGTCTATTTCCCATATTTCGTATTTAGTGCCGAAGTTCAAGAAAGACCATAATACTAAGTGCCTTATCATCATCTCAAACACATTGGTCAAGAATAACCAGAAAATTGGCAATCCTTTTAATCATAGTTTAACGTTTTGGAAGAATTTACTTTAAAGTTTGTCACCCCTTATATCATAAATAATAAATAAACAGAAATTGCTTTTCTAATAGAATAACACGTCCAGAAGAGATTCCTTTTCATCAGTCACCTCATTATCATAGCCAGCAGGATTACAATGAGAGATAACAGAATCCACCATTCACATTAGGTCGTGTCACAGCTCACCTCTTCCCCTTTCCTGCACAATGACATCTGCATGTCACTAAACATGAGAACATGTATAGAAAACTCTCCCTAGGAATTAGAGTCCCCTATTTTGTCTTGTGATATATATACATCCATATGTCTATTGTTCATATCTCCAAACAGGCAAGACAGCAGATTGCCATAAATGTACAGAAAGCAGGATACAATAATCTGAAGTCAGAAATACAGATTATAAAAAATTATCACAATCTGGTTTCAATTAGTTTAAAAAATGTACGTCACTCATTCCCTTAAAGAAAAATAAGCAAAATATACCTAAAAAGAATATTGGATAGTTTAAGAAATGTTTAATAGGTTAGAGTAGAGTAGGGCCCTGCCAAAAGAGTCTACCTTGTCGTGGTGGCAGGCTTAAAAAATCTTTTGGCCAAAACAAAAGCTGATGGCTGTGTATGTGATATGGTGTTCGATGGGAACTGTTTATGTGTGATTGGTGAAACCGAGGTGCAGAAGCAGAGTTTTTCCAAGAGTGGGAGGTGGGACGGTGGAAAGTTTGAGGGGTGGAGGCGGGGCTGGTGTGGAGTCTTAAGGGTGCCCGGAAATGTTGCCAGTATGGGGTGCTGAAATTCCTGGTGGCAGCCCTGCTTCAGTATGTAGCAAAAATCACAGTCTCCTACTCTCCACAGGCATGTGTTCAAAGGAGTATGTTACGGATCCGGGTGGTGGAACCTCTGTGCTGCGGTGCAAGGAGGGACCAGAGGGGCGTAAGTAGCTGTCAACTCGGACTGACCAAGGTCATACGGCGGCTCAATCGACTCCGTGACCAGGGAAGGACCGAGCAGAGAGACCAGGTGCTACTCTGGGACCGAACTTGTATGAGAGCAGGTGACTTCCACGGGTCAGAAGGCAGGGACTGACCGGTACAGCAGATGAGCACGGCAGGCAGGCTGACGGGTGATCCGGGTAGGCGGGTGTTCAGAAAACCTCAAGCTGTCATGACAACCCATTGGCACCCCACAATCATGATGCAGGGACAGTTAGAACAGTGTGCCCCACCTGGACCAGTCGCTGTAAATTCTGCCATCACAGATTGTTAGCGGCATATAACAGGTTAACGGCCGCTTCCCTCCACTCGCAACTGTTAGAGGCAGATGATGGCTGAATAATGCAGCCATCATTTGTCGGCTCAGTTCCCAAGTCCACATCAAAGAACGGGACCTGGGATTTGTATTATTTTTTTCTATGAACCGTTTTGTTTTTTACTTTTTTTACTTTAGTCCCTTTACAGAACGTGAACCTGGTTGAGCTTTATTGCACCATGCTGCGAGGCATGATTTACAATTACAGCTGTGGGGGCCATTGTGTAGAGTTGGTTGACTAAAAGAGCCCCCTACCTTTATTTGACAACCTAGATGCCACTGATACTATAGGTTGCTGCATCAAAGGAGTTAATTAAAGATAACAACTAGGATCAAAGACATTGACTGCTCAGTTCCTGCAGGAGCCCCTCAGTGATCCAGCTGGAATAGTGCCAGCACCGGAGGTGAGTATAGCTCCTATTATTTTACTTTGTGGAAACATAGTGATTGAGAAGGGTTGGTCCTAGTAGTGAACATCAGAGAGAGACTTGCGGCCTAGCCGGAAAACCCAGTGATCCCCGCTAGGGCCAGAGCTTCATAGAGAACTTACATGGAAACTCACACGACTGGGCACACCACCTTTGTGAAGAGAACATTAACGTTAAATAGTGAAAGACTTTCTCTGCTATCCCAAGCTTACTGATATTAGTTCTACTGTTGATTTGCCTTGTTACTAACACTTTATAGAGTATAAAGTATATACCGTATATACTCGAGTATAAGCCAACTGTTTCAGCACACTGAACTCATCATGTTTCCTTCATCTCGCATATTTTCCCCACCTGATCTTTCTATCACAATAAATGACATCACACTTTCCCCTGTCCCCGGAGTAACCCTTGACTCTGCCCTGTCCTTCAAACCCCACATCCAAGCTCTTGCCACCTCCTGTGGCCTCCAGCTCAAAAGTATTCCCAGAATCCATCTTTTCCTCAACCCTCAATCTATTAAACTGCTTGTTCATGCCCTCATCATCTCCCGCCTCGACTACTGCAGCACCCTCCTCTGTGGCCTACCTGCTAACACTCTCGCACCCCTCCAGTCCATCCCCAACTCTGCTGCTCGACTAGTTCATCTCTCGCCTCATTATTCCTCTGCTACCCCCCTTTGCAAATACCTTCACATGCTAATAATAATAATAAAAAGTAATTTTTCATTTAACTTTGCATGAAGCCCTGTGGGTTATACAAAATTTCTGAATACGGTTTTGAATATTTTGAGGTGTATACATGACATATAGATCCCTCAAAATCTTTTCAAATGTGTAGATGGTCCTGAAAAACTGAGGGATGGGACATTTCATTGGCATACAAAATTCAAAGTTCAAAAATGAGACTTTTTCTAAATATTTGTCAAATTTCCGATATTTTTTATATAAATGTCTATCATATTGACCTAAATTTACCACGAACATAAACTACAATGTGTTAAGAAAAAAATTATTACCACATAAAATGGCACATATTAGTTTAAAAAATTTGGCTTGGTCAGGAAAGTAAAAAGTACCTTAAGTGGGAAGGGGTTAAAGAGATATTCCCAATATATGTAATAACTCTGAAGTGGAGCAGACTCCACAATACAAACTGTTTATTTTATTAAAATAAATACATTTCTTAGACCTGATGAGGCTTGTTTGGTTGCATTAAAAATCCACTTGCTTTTGAGCCGAAACATTGGCACCTGTTCACACGGGCCAATAAATACACCATTTTTTATGTAATTTTCTATTAAGTGCTACCATCTTTTTTGCTTACTTATATGCCGACACTGGGGTATCGTGTGCCGGGACCCTTGGAGCTCTCACAGCCATAAAAACTGAACGGCCGTGCAGTCCCTCCGCCTCTTATTGGACGTGCTGGTGAAGGTGCGTACGCAATGACATCATCGCGTACGCGTCTGCATAGAGGGCCAAGATGCCAGTACAGAAGTGCAGCAGCAGGGGATTATATGAAAGGTTAGTATCAATTTATTTATTTTTAATAGAATTAATTAAATGGTCTTGGGGGAGAGCACATGATGAACTGGGAGTGGAGGTTGGGGAAAGCACTTGGAGAATAGGGAGTGGGGGAAGGGGAGAGCACATGATGAATTCGGAGTGGGGCGGAAGAGAGCACATGGTGAATTGGGGGTGGGGAGAGCAAATGATGATTTTGGAGTGGGGGTGGGGAGAGCTCATGATGAACTGAGAGTCGGGGTGGGGAGAGCACATGGAGAATTGGAAGTGGGGGGTGAGGAGAGCACACGGTGAACTGGAATTAAGGGGTGGGGAGAGCGCATGGTGAACTGGGAGTGGGGGGTGGGGAGAGCACATGGTGAATTGGGAGTGAGGAGTGGATAGAGCACATTATTAATTGGGGGTGGGGAGAGCACATGGTGGGTGGGGAGAGCAAATTATGAATTGAAGGTGGGGGTGGAGAGAGCAAATGGTGAATTGCGAGTGGGGGGTGGGGAGAGCACATGGTGAATTGGGGGTGGGGAGAGCAGATAATGATCTGGGGGGTGGGGAGAGTACATGGTGAATTGGAAGTGGGGGGTGGGGAGAGCATATGCTGAATGGGGGGGGTGAGGAGAGCAAATGATGAATTGGGAGTGGTTGGGGAGAGCAAATGATGAATTGGGAGTGGGTGGGGAGAGCAAATGATTAATTGAGAGAGGTGAGTGGGGAGAGCAAATTGTGAATTGGGAGTGTGGAGAGCACATGGTGAATTGGGGATGGGGAGAGCAAATGATGAAGTTGGGGTGGGGAGAGCAAATGGTGAATTGGGAGTGGGGGGTGGGGAGAGCAAATGGTGCATTGGGAGTGGGGGTGGGGAGAGCTAATGGTAAATTGGGAGTGGGGAGAGCAAATGGTCAATTGGGAGGGAGCGATAGTGAGAGCTAATGGTGAATGAGGAGTGTGGAGAGCACATGATGAATTGGGGGTGGGAAGAGCAAATGGTGAATTGGCAATAGGGGGTGGGGAGAACTAATGGTGAATGGAGCAAATAGTGAGTGGGGGGTGGTGAGAGCAAACGTTGAATTGGAAGTGGGGGGTAGAGAGCAGATGGTGAATTAGGAGTGCGGGTGGGGAGAGCAAATGGTGAATTGGGAGTGGAGGGTGGGGAGAACAAATGGTGAATTGGGAGTGGGGAGAGCAAATGATGAGTTGGAAGTGGGGAGAGCAAATGGTGAATGGGGAGTGGGGATGGGGGGAGCAAATGGTGAATTGGGAGTGGGGGGAGCAAATGGTGAATTGGGAGTGGGGTGGGGAGAGCTAGTGGTGAATTGGGAGTGGGGAGAGCTAATGGTGAATTTGGAGTGGGGAGAGCAAATGTTGAATGGGGGGTGGGGAGAGCTAATGGTGAATTGGGAGTGGGGGAGAGCAAATAATGAATTGGGAGTGGGGGAGAGCAAATGATGAATTGGGAGTGGGGGAGAATAAATGATTATGAATACAGGTTGGGAGAGAGCACGAACATGACATAATGAATTGGAGTGGAGGGGTTCATGTAAATATAATGAATTGGGGGAGCGGGAGGTACAGAGTGGGGGGTGTTGAGGATGCAGGAGTGTGACTGGTAATGAATTGGGAAAGAGTACAGGTGCTATTTAATTTATATATTTATTGGGTGGAGAAAGTGGCTATTTACAGTTAGTGGGGGGGCCGTGGTGGATTACAATTTGTATTTGGAATGGTGGGTTGCATAATAACTAATTATATATTAATGGTGGGTGCACATCTGTATTCAGCTGCGTAATGTAGAAATTGGGGAATGTGCTCTAGATAACTGTGTGCTATTTTATGCAGAGACGAGTCCTGGCTGGAAGAAGTCGGTCTGTGCTGGATGAAAGTGAAAAAAAGCGAAGATGAAGGACTTCAACTAGAGACGTCACTTGTGAGTCAGTGTGTTCTCTGTACAATGACACTATATACTAATGTACAGAGCTCCTGTGTATGTCACTGGTGATCACTGTATTACCTGTACACTATACACTATATGCAGAGCTCCTGTGTATAATGTCACTGGTGATCACTGTATTACCTGTACACTATATACACAGCTTCTATTTATAATGTCACTGGTGATCACTGTATTACCTGTACACTGACACTATATACAGAGCTCCTGTGTATAATGTCACTGGTGATCACTGTACACCGTCTACTATGTAGAGAGCTCCTGTGTATAATGAAACTTATGGTAATATTAGTATTTTTTTTTTATTATTAATGATCAGTATTGTATTATTTGGTCACTATGTGGTGGTAATATGTGGTCCGGTCATGGTGTGGCGGTATTTGTCCCTTACACTGTGTGCAAAATAATTAGGCAAGTTGTATTTTAGAGGATTATTTTTATTATTGATAAACAACTATGTTCTCAATCAACCCAAAAGACTCATAAATATCCAAGCTTAATATTTTTGGAAGTTGGAGTGGTTTTTTTTTTAGATTTGGCTATCTTAGGAGGATATCTGTGTGTGCAGGTAACTATTACTGTGCAGAATTATTAGGCAACTTAATAAAAACCAAATATAATCCTATCTCACTTGTTTATTTTCTCCAGGTAAACCAATATCAGTGCACAAAATTTAGAAATAAACATTTCTGACATGCAAAAACCAAAAAAAATAGTGATCATTATAGCCACCTTTCTTTATGATGACACTCAACAGCCTTCCATCCATAGATTCTGTCAGTTGCTTGATCTGTTTTCGATCAACATTGCGTGCAGCAGCCACCACAGCCTCCCAGACACTGTTCCGAGAGGTGTACTGTTTTCACTCCCTGTAGATCTCACATTTTATGATGGACCACAGGTTCTCTATGGGGTTCAGATCAGATGAACAAGGGGGCCATGTCATTATTTTTTCTTCTTTTAGACCTTTACTGGCCAGCCACGCTGTGGAGTAGTTGGATGCATGTGATGGAGCATTGTCCTGCATTTAAATCATGTTTTTTTTGAACGATACCGACTTCTTCCTGTACCACTGCTTGAAGAAGTTGTCTTCCAGAAAGTGGCAGTAGGTCTGGGAGTTGAGCTTCACTCCATCCTCAACCCGAAAAGGTCCCATAAGTTCATCTTTGATTATACCAGCCCATACCAGTACCCCACCTCCACCTTGCTGGCGTCTGAGTCGAAGTGGAGCTCTCTGCCCTTTACTGATCCAGCCTCTGGCCCATCCATCTGGCCCATCAAGAGTTACTCTCATTTCATCAGTCCATAAAACCTTTGAAAAATCAGTCTTAAGATATTTCTTGGCCCATTCTTGACATTTTATCTTATGTTTCTTGTTCAAAGGTGGTCGTTTTTCAGCCTTCCTTACCTTGGCCATGTCCCTGAGTATCGCACACCTTGTGCTTTTTGATACTCCAGTAACGTTGCAGCTCTGAAATATGGCAAAGCTTGTGGCGAATGGCATCTTGGCGTCTTCACGCTTGATTTTCCTCAATTCATGGGCAGTTATTTTGCGCCTTTTTTGGCCAACACGCTTCTTGCGACCCTGTTGGCTATTTGCCATGAAATGCTTGATTGTTCGGTGATCACGCTTCAAAAGTTTGGAAATTTCAAGATTGCTGCATCCCTCTGCAAAACATCTCACAATTTTGGACTTTTCAGAGCCAGTCAAATCTCTCTTCTGACCCATTTTGCCAAAGGAAAGGAAGTTGCCTAATAATTAAGCACACCTTATATAGGGTGTTGATGTCATTAGTCAACACCTCTCCTCATTACAGAGATGCACATCACCAGATTTACTTAATTGGTAGTTGGCTCTCAAACTTATGCAGCTTGGAATAGGACAACATGTATAAAAAGTATCATGTGATCAAAATACTTATTTGCCTAATAATTCTGCACACAGTGTATATGTGGTATTATTTGGTGACCATTTGGTGGTAATATGTGGTCTGGTCATGGTGTGGTGGTATTTGTTCCTTGCTTGTGGTATTATTCGGTCACTATGTGGTGGTAATATGTGGTCTGGCCATGGTGTGGCGGTATTTTTTCCTTGTATGTGGTATTATTTGATCACTATGTGGTGGTAATATGTGGTCTGGTCATGGTGTGGCAGTATACCTTGTATGTGGTATTATTTGGTGACTATGTGATGGTAAATTGTGGTCCGGCTATGGTGTGATGGTTTTTGTTCCTTGAATGTGATATTATTAGTCATTTTAAAAAATGTATGTGACACATTCCTTTAAAGAAAAAGAAATAAAAATATACCTAAAAAGAGTATTGGATACATTAAGAAAGGTTTAATAGGTTAGAGTAAAGTAGGGCCCAGCCAAAAGAGTCTAACTTGTCGTGGTGGTTGATTAAAAAAATCTTTTGGCCAAAACAAAAGTTGCTGGCTATGTATATGATATATGGTTGAGTGGAAACTGTAAATCTGTGATTGGTGAGGGCCTGGTGCAGAAGTGGAGTTTTTCCAAGATTGGGTGGTGGGACTGTGGAAGTTTCGAGGGGTGGAGGTGGAGCTGGGGTGGAGCCTGGGCGGAGTCTCAAGGGAGCTTGAAAATGTTGCCAATATTGGGCCCTGAAATTCCTGGTGGCAGCCCTCTATCTATCTATCTGTCTATCTAAATAACAAAGTAAGGCTATGTGTGTTGTGATCTGCAAGAAGAAATAAGGAAAGATAGGGGAAAGCTGTCCCTACAGTAAGACTAAGCTGAATCCCTACGATGTAGCGGGCTGCGTGTTCCTAGTGAACAGACCCACCTTTTTCTTTGGCTAGTCTGAACGAAGACCTATAGAATTAAGGAAGGGCTCCTAAAGAACTAAGGACTGGGACAAAAATGGGACACTTCCTAAACAGAAATTGTTGTAGAACACAAAAGACAAATTGACAAAAAGTACTAGAGGTCCAAGAGGACCAAGCAAACTGACAGAGCTAGGCACCGAAGCACCAGGCTAGCAAAACAGTCAAACTACACTGAAGTCCAGCAAAGCCAGAAGGGCAGAGCTGGAATATATAGGCAGATGGTCATGTGACCACAAAACACAAGATAGCAAAAACTAACAGGAGGTTTCTAACAGTACCCCCTCTTCTATGAGGATCCTCCGGATCCTCCAGGCCCAGGCCTATCAGGAAAGCTCCTGTGGAAAGCTTTAACAAGCCTAGGAGCAGAGACATCATCCGTCCTTACCCAGGAGTTGTCTTCGGGACCGAAACCCTTCCAGGAGACAAGATACTGTAATTTCCCTCTATGCCATCTAGAATTCAAAATACGAGAAATTTCATATTCGCTGTCTTCCACCACAGGAGGAACTGTGACAGTGGCGTCCCTATTAGATACGTCAGCCTTTTTCAAGAAGGAAACATGAAACACAGGATTAATCTTCCAGGAAGTAGGGACATCCAACCTAACAGCAGACGAGTTAACAACCTGAAGCACTTTAAATGGACCCACAAACTTAGGACCCAGTTTTTTAGAGGGAATCCTCAAACGCAGGTTCTTCAAGGACAACCAAACCATGTCACCCACAGTAAACAAAACCTCTTTACGTTTCCTGTCAAAATACTTCTTGGACTTTTTGTTAGCCTCTTGAAGGTTACAACGTACATTAGTCCAAACTCTCTCTAAATCACCGGAAAAATTCTCCTCCTCCGGCACCGCCGACCCCAATTTGGAGAAAGAACCAAAAGACGGATGTCTCCCAGTACAACAAAAAAAAAGGAGAACACCCAGCAGAGGAGGATGTATGACTGTTAAGAGCAAATTCTGCGAGAGGCAGAAACTCCGACCACACCTCTTGATTGTCCGCCACAAAGCAATGCAAAAACTGCTCAACATCCTGGTTCTTTCTTTCAGTCTGTCCATTAGACTCAGGATGATAACCAGACGAAAATGACAAATGGACTCCCAACCTGTCACAAAAAGCACGCCAAAAGCGAGCCACAAACTGAGGTCCTCTATTAGAAACAATATCCGTGGGAATGCCATGGAGCTTGACAATCTCCTTAACAAATGCCTTAGCGAGTGTCTTGGCGCAGGGCAACTTAATGAATGGAACCAAATGACACATCTTACTAAAACGGTCCATGACCACCCAGATGACAGTAAAACCCTCGCACACAGGAAGATCAGTAATAAAATCCATAGTGAGATGCGTCCAAGGCACACTAGGAACCTCCAGAAGACAAAGCAACCCCGCAGCAGGAGTATGTGAAGCCTTTGACCTAGCGCACACAGTACACTGACGCACCCACTTGATGACTTCCTTCTGCCATCCAGGCCACCAAAAACTGCGACTGATCAGTCTCTTAGTCTCCGAAATTCCTGGATGACCTGCCAACAGAGACTCATGACACTCCACAAACAAATCTCTCCTAAAGGCTCCAGGCACGAACAACCTCCCATGGGGAGTGTTAGATGGAGCATCTTCTTGAGCTTTCAGAATCCCATTCTCCAAAACGGAGTCCAAAGCCGCCACCACAACTCCTTTCTGTAAAATGCTCTCCTCCTCCTCGGCACCGACCGTAGGAGAGAAGCTGCGAGATAAAGCATTGGCTTTAACATTCTTAGTACCAGGGAAATAGGTAACAGAAAAATGAAACCGAGAAAAAAAAAGTGCCCACCTAGCTTGACGGGCATTCAAGCGCTTGGCAGCATCCAGATAAATCAACTTCTTATGATCTGTGAAAACCTGAATAGGAAATCTAGCGCCTTCCAAAAAATGACGCCAATGTTCAAACGCGAGTTTAATAGCCAGCAGCTCCCAATTTCCAACATCATAATTCAGTTCGGTTTCCGAAAAATTTTTCGAAAAGAAGGCACAAGGATGTACTCCACCCTTGTTCTCCTGAGACAAAACTGCTCCGACCCCCACCGATGAAGCATCGACCTCGACCAAAAAAGGCTTGGTCTCATCAGGCTGCATAAGGATAGGGGCAGAACTGAACCTCTCTTTGAGATACTCAAAAACTTCAATGGCCTCAGTAGTCCACTGGGCCGTATTCGCACCTTTCCTGGTGAGATCGGTTAGAGGTTTAACAATTACAGAAAAATTCTTAATGAATTTCCTGTAATAATTGGCAAAACCCAAAAATCTCTGTAGATTTCAAACCAATAGGCCTAGGCCATTCCTGCACAGCCTGAACCTTCACAGGGTCCATCTCAAAGCCATCGCTGGAGACAATGTAGCCCAAAAAACTAATTTTCTGCACAGTGAACTCACATTTCTCCAGATGAGCAAAGAGTGAAATATCACCCAATAACTGCAAAACTTCACTCTGCCAATGGGACTCCAGATCTGGTGAATAAATCAAAATGTCATCCAAGTACACAACCACATTCTTACCAATCAGAGGTCTCAGGATGTCATTAATAGGGTTCTGAAAAAATGCAGGTGCATTGGTAAGACCAAAAGGCATCACCAGATTCTCAAAATGACCTACCGGAGTGTTAAAAGCAGTTTTCCATTCATCACCCTCCTTCACACGTAACAAATTGTATGCCCCCCGGAGATCAATTTTGGAGAACCACTTGTCTCCCACTAACTGGTTAAACAAGTCAGGAATTAACGGTAATGGGTAGGAATTGCATACGGTAATCTTATTAATTTCACGAAAATCCAGACATGGACATAAACCGCCGTCCTTTTTTTTAACAAAGAAGAATCCGACTGCCACAGGCGACTTAGAAGGTCTAATGCAGAGGTCCCCAACCGCCGGTCCGCGGACCAGGACCGGGCCGTTGGGGTTTTTCAGCCGGTCCGCGGGGAGAGGGGGCCCCTCCAGCCTCTAGCAGGGCCGCCATCAGGGCATGACTGCCCTGACTCCAGTATGGGGCCCGGCCGGTAGGAGCCCCCTCGGAGCCCCCCTCTTGTGCGTCTCTCTCCTCATGGGGCCCCCGGCCGCATGCTAAGCGCCGGGTCCGGGACATCTTAGCGCTGCGCTGCTGCGGCAGCACCTTCATGATTCCCCTGACTTCCGGTCATGTGACGGCACCGTCACATGGCCGGAAGTCAGGAGAACCTGGTGTCAGCGATTTGGACGAGCGCCAGGATTCTGCAGGGATCGCATGGGGGTAAGTATAACAAGTTTTATTTTTTTTTAAATACAATTAACTAGGAGTGGGGGGAATGGGAGATGCACATGGGGGGAGGGGAGAGATGAGGGATGCACATGGGGGAGGGGAGAGATGAGAGATCCACATGGGGGGGAGGGGAGAGATGAGAGATGCACATGGGGGAGGGGAGAGATGAGAGATCCACATGGGGGGGAGGGGAGAGATGAGAGATGCACATGGGGGAGGGGAGAGATGAGAGATCCACATGGGGGGGAGGGGAGAGATGAGAGATGCACATGGGAGGGAGGGGAGAGATGAGAGATGCACATGGGGGGAGGGGAGAGATGAGAGATGCACATGGGAGGGAGGGGAGAGATGAGAGATGCACGGGGGGGTGAGAGATGCACGGGGGGGTGAGAGATGCACGGGGGGGATGAGAGATGCACGGGGGGTGGATGAGAGATGCACGGGGGGGTGAGAGATGCACGGGGGGGATGAGAGATGCACGGGGGGTGGATGAGAGATGCACGGGGGGGTGAGAGATGCACGGGGGGGTGAGAGATGCACGGGGGGATGAGAGATGCACGGAGGGGATGAGAGATGCACGGAGGGGATGAGAGATGCACGGGGGGTGGATGAGAGATGCACGGAGGGGGATGAGAGATGCACGGAGGGGGATGAGAGATGCACGGAGGGGGATGAGAGATGCACGGGGGTGAGCTGCACATGGGGGGGTGAGAGATGCACGTGGGGGGGTTATGTTTACATAACTTTGTTGCCTTATGAAGGGCGGGGGGGGGCCCCCAAAAATTTCTTGCACAGGGGCCCACTACAGTCTGTGTCCGCCCCTGGGATGAAGTAAATGCAGCTGAACAGCAGCTGTCAGGACAGCTGCCCTGTCCTGCTGCAGGGCGTGATGGGGCCTCAGTGATGCGGCTCCTGGCACAGCACATTATGTGGGGCTCCTGGCATAGCTCCTGGCGGGGACCTGGTCTACACTATATGATAAGTATGCACTAAACTCCAAATCCCTCCATTACCCCGCCCCCATTTGACCAAAGCCCCGCCCACCCCACCCCCTCCTTGCTGGGCCATGGAAAAATGATCTTGCTTCAAGCCGGTCCCTGGTGCAAAAAAGGTTGGGGACCACTGGTCTAATGTGACCAGCAGCAAGGCTAGTCTCTATGTACTCCTCCAAGGCCTTTCTTTCAGGGATAGTCAGATTAAACAAGCGACTTTTGGGAAGAGTAGCACCCAGAACAAACTCAATGGCGCAATCATAATCCCTATGAGGAGGTAAAACTTGCGACTCCTCCAAAAAAAACCTCCAAAAATCTTGAATAGGTACAGGTAATTCCACTTTTTCCACAGCCGCAGAGCGACCATTACAACATTTATCATAGCACTTCGGACTCCAAAACTTAATCACATTAGTAGACCAGTCCAATAAAGGATTGTGCAGGTTTAACCAAGGCAATTCTAGAACAACTGGAGAGGGTAAATTATCCAAAACAACCAAGTCCAAAATTTCTTGGTGAACTCCATTGATAATGAGAGAAAATGCAGCAACCTTGTGAGTAATACATTTCAAAGGAGTGTTATCAATTGCAACCACAGAAATAGGTGATGACAAAGGTTTGGATTTCAATTTAAGGTTTTCCAAAAACCCTTTATCAATCACATTAAGTGCTGAACCACAATCCACAAATACCTGAAATTCAATCAAATCTCCCTGCAGAGTAGTACTCCCAGAAAGAAATACTCCTGCAGAGCATAAACAAGCTATACGGGCGTAACTGACCTTTTTTTTTCTTTACTTAAACGACGCTCACAATACTTAATCAAATGGTCACCTTTACCACAATAAAGACACAATCCCTCGGCGAATCTCCGGTCTTTTTCCTGAGAGTGGAGTGACATCTCCCCAACCTCCATCGGTTCCCCGCCGTCAGTGCAGATTTTCTGGGGACTAGGACCTGACATTACAGGAGTCTTTACGTCATTGAGCCTGCACCTCAGTCTCCTGTCTATACGAACAGCTAACTGCATAGCCTCCTGCAGAGTCTCAAGTGCAGGGAATGCAATTAGCATTCCCAGAGGATCTTGGTCTCAAACGAAAATATAACAAATAAGCATTTTTAAAGGAAAAAAATCTTGCTGTTTACCATAAAAAACATCAGGCAGTCCTACCTTCGGTTCCACAAAATGCGCTCCAGGACAGCTACTCACATGTTGCTGAAGCTCGGCCACCTCCAGAGACAATCCTTGCAGGCGTTGAGCCAACTCCTGGACGGAAACCATACTGATCCCTGAATTTCTTTCCTTTTAGTTTTTTTTTTGGGCTGGACTTACTGTTGTGATCTGCAACAAGAACTAAGGAAAGATAGGGGAAAGCTGTCCCTACAGTAAGACTAAGCTGAATCCCTACGATGTAGCGGGCTGCCTGTTCCTAGTGAACAGACCCACCTTCGTCCTCGGCTAGTCTGAACGAAGACCTATAGAATTAAGGGAGGGGTCCCTAAAGCACTAAGGGCTGGGACAAAAATGGGACACCTCCTAAACAGAAATTGTTGTAGAACACAAAAGACAAACTGACAAAAAGTACTAGAGGTCCAAGAGTGCCAAGCAAAATGACAGAGATAGGCACCGAAGCACCAGGCTAGCAAAACAGTCAAACAACACTGAAGTCCAGCAAAGCCAGAAGGGCGGAGCTGGAATATATAGGCAGATGGTCACGTGACCGCAAAACACAAGATAGCAAAAACTAACAGGAGGGTTCTAACAATGTGCCCACGATGCAGAAATGCTCCGGATTTTTCCTGAGCATTTCTGCATCTCCCCTAGCAGAAAAAACGCATGCGGATTGTACATGTGGATTGTACATGCGGATTGTACATGCGTTTTTACTGCCAGGGACATGCGGATGTGAAGCGTTCTTCACATGCATTTCCGCATGCGGGTTGACAAGCGCTTTCCAAGCGATTTTAGCATCACTTGGAAAGTGCTTGACAACTTGGTCACACTATATAAATCCATGCAAACAGCATGGATTTATATAGTGCGACCAGAGAGAGTGTCAAAAAATAAAAAATAAATATATACTTGCCTTCCGATGGCCCCCGGTGTCTAGCTTCACCGTCCCGGCTGCCGGCAGATCATGTTACACTGAAGGACCTGCCGACGTCAGTGTCGCGTGACCCGTCACATGACTATGACGTCAGCGCAGGTCCTTCAGTCCATCGAACTGCCGGCATGAGAGGAGGAGCGCATCGGGGGCCGCCAGAAGGTAAAAAATAAATATATACTTATTTTATTCATTTTTTTTTACAGTTTTCTATGGTACTAGGGTCCGGAGGAGAGTCTCCTCTTCTCTAGACCTGGGTACGATCCGCACATTAGAACGCATGGAATGCGCATCTACATATACAGTGATGCGTAATCCATGCGATCTAATGCAAGTAAATAGCGGCGAAAACGCAGCACTTCCGCAAAATAATTGGTAGTGCTGTGTTTTTTTCCGCAATGATAATCCGCAGCGGAAATTTCCGCAGCATGTGCACAGCACATGCGGATTATCATTGGGGAACATGGCAGGCCTTCTACCATGCGTTTTTTAAGCGTTTCTGCAGCGTTTTTGCCGCTGCGGAAAAGTTTAAAAATGCATCGTGGGCACACAGCCTTATGGAGACCAATCTCTGTGATGGGGGAAGGGCACTAAAATAGTGTATGTCCTACACAACAAACTACCTGCTTGAAGACTGAAGACCGGGATACAGAGCCACCGAATACAAGAGACACAAGTAGTGTCTGACTGGTGCCAGAGACCCCCACTGTCCAACTTTAGGGCCCCACTTCTCAACTACATGCAAATGTGACATTATCCTCAATCACAAATTTATATAACAATGAACTGGGTAGATTGGTAAATGAATAAGATGCTACCTTTGCCTGCACATAGTGAGTAAAGTTTATTGTGCCAAGTACTGCTCATATAAGAGGGTGGTGGCCACTCTGCACAGGGGCCCACTGGAGGATTCTCCTGTTCTCCTGTCGGCCAGTCCAAGCCTGAGCACAGAGCTGGCACAAAAATGCTCCCATCCCATCCAAAGTTCTGGCCAGAAGTGGTCTTCAATTAAGAATTGTAATCAAAAACAATATCTTAGTCATAGAAACAAGAATGCAGAAAAATGTCAGCCTTGGCTATGGACTAATGAGCAAAAATGTGAAATATTTGCCGTTCACAGAAAACAGTTAGTTTGTCAAAGGGCTGGAGAGTGGAACAATATAGAGGGTCTGCAAGCAACAATGAAGTATGGTGAAGGTGTAAGGGACGAGACAAGGGGCTCCTCGTTGTGTGCACATATTACTGATTCAGCTGATGGCACCTTCAGACTATGTTCTGCCACAGTTGGTGAGACACTGGGACTCTTTAACTCCGCAAAGAAGAAGACAGACATGTTTACGAAAATAAACTCTCATTTACTAGGTCTGGAAAAAATGTACAATGGGTAGCAGGAATAATGCTTTAAACTTTCCTCTGTATAGTATGACAGAGGTTCACACTTGATGGTTGAGGACGGTGGCGCAATACTTGTGTAGAACTTTGCAAATGAACAACAAGCTCCACCGAGGGCCTTCATATTCCCAGTACAGGGCTACATGGGTCGATGTATTGCGCTGTGACCATTGTACCAGCCTGACTGATCCCATATTTCTTCACAAAGACCTCCAGGTCTGGCTAACACTGAGACTAGCTTTAAAATGATTTATTTTTCAGTGGGTGCCCCAACTTGCCTTTGGTATGGAGTACTGCTGCCACTGTTACTTGAATGCTGAAATGTATTCCCTAGTATGTCTGCTCTTCACACACACAAAATTATGGCTAGATCCGATTGAAGTTGTCCTTTCTTCTCTGCAGCTCTACTCAGACTATTAAAACAGGAACTAACTCCTGGTGCCCACTTACTCCTCCCCAAACTATGGGCTGGCCCTACAGTTAACCATGTCCACCCCTGTACAGAGGAAAACTGGAGCCTACATAAGGATAAAACACATAAAACCACAGGTCACACTAACTATACAGTCAGGAGTCTTCAGAGAGGGTGTTCAGACATCTTCTACACCATTACAGAGGGACCTGGCATATTTGGAACTCCAGTTCAACAAATGGAGTTGGGGATTTGGTCATCATTAATGGTGTCTTCAATGCAGAGAAATATAGCAGATAATTATTAGTGTTGAGCGAGTATGTTCTGTTAACCCTTTTGGCGAGTATGACAACTTTAATACATGTGAGGAATGTGTAATAAATAGACATTCCTTACATGCACTAAAGCTGTCAAACAGTCGCAAATCATGCACACGGGAGTGATTCAAACATAACACCGAGCAGCTGTAACTACTCGGTGCTCGGCCCAAGCATACTCGCCGAAAGGGTTAACAGAACATACTCGCTCAACACTAATAATTATCCATCATGCAATACCATCAGTTAAGCGTCTGACTGGCTCTAAATTTATTATTCAGCAGTGTTATGCGCTAACGCAGAAAGACCCAGGAAGACTGGCACCAAACCAGCAAATCCGCAGGGACAGACGCACTTGGCGCAAGCTGCCCAGCTAGGTGAGTTCTTTAGGGCCGGGAACACTTTTCACTCAGCTCCCAGTGATGGAAGGGGGACTTTGGCAGAGCCTTCCCAGGCCCACTGTCGCCAGCCAGCTGGCGTCTGGTGACACAGCCGGTGCCTAGTCAAGAACCAGGTGGGTATCTCTGTAAGAACACCTAGGAAAAATTAAAAGGGAAAGAGAAGACTCCTAAGACAAAACGCTAGAAAGATAACAACTAATAATGATAGCACCCCTCACCACCACAGCACATTGAAACTGTAATAAACAGCAAAGGACTGAGCAGGGAACAGGGTTAAATAGCCCACCTAATGATCAGGTGTTGAATACCTCCCAATCATCCCAAGACAACCACTCCCTGCTAACTTGCACAGCAGCTTGGACCCAATCCCACCACTGCCTAGTGCCAGACACCGCAGTATCGTGTGTTGCCTGGCAACCGGGGGAACACAGCATCCCATGTTAACCGGGCATTATATCAGTGGGAGATACGGTGTCCCGCGTCCTCACAAATCCTACTACTCCAGAACGAATGGCTCCATAAGATTGAGACGGTTTTCCGGCATGCGTAGTAGCTTCGCCTGCAGAGTCAGGACAATGGTGACCCCTGCGACCGGAGTAGCGTAGCACTGGACTTGATCCATTCCCAGGTGGGAGCACAGAACCACAATACCTAACAAGTAGGACAATGACCCCAAACATAAAGCCAATGTGACTAAGTACTAACTACAGTATAAAAAAGAACAACGAACCTGGAAGTGATGATATGGCCCCCACAGAACACTGATCTCAAAATCATCAAGTCTGTCTTGGATTACATAGAGAGACAGAAGTATTTTTGTCCAAGCCTACATCCACAGAAGATCTGTGGTTATTTTTTAGTGAGCCAAGATATTGGGAACAGTCTCCTTGTTGAGGTTCTTCACAAAACTGTATGCAAGTGTACCTGATGCTTTGATGTTGTTTTGCAGCAGTTTTCCATACCTGTTTAAAAATATTGCACAGTACTGTATGTACCCATTTGACTGACTGGTTATAGCTGCATGCAGTGGCGTAACTAGAGTCTTATGAGCCCAAGTGCAAGATCTGGACCGGGCCCCCCTTCCATCTTGAATAAATTATTATATTATATTATATATATATGCGCGTCCTCCATCCTGGTATATACCGTATATCACTCATCCTGGTATATATGTCCCTCATCCTGGCCCCATCCTGGTAGTTATATCGCCCATTCTGGTATATGTCCCTTACCCCGGGCCCATTCTGGTATATACAGTATATCCCTCATCCTGGTATATTTTCCCCATTCTGCTACTGTTCTTTAATGTATAGAAGAAAATAAACTATGCTCATCAGGGGCGTACGTAAAAGTCACGGGGCTCCATAGATGAAGTATAATGGACATCTCATAGTCCTTTATATTGTATAATACATCCCATAGTCCTCCATATAATACACTGCACAGCCCATAGTCATCCATATTAGCATAATACACAGCCCATATCCTTCATACAATATAATACACAGCCATTAGTCCTCCATAAAGTATAATGTACAGCCCATAGTCATCCATGTAGTATAGTGCACCCCATAGTCATCCATAAATTATAATGCACAATCCATAGTCATTCATAACGTATAATGCACAGCCCATAGTCATCCATGTACTATAATGCACCCCCATAGTCATCCATAAAATATAATGCACCCCATAGTCATCCATAAAACATAATGCACCCTATAGTCATCCATAAATTATAATGCACAGCCCATAATCATCCATGTACTATAATGCAGCCCCATAGTCATCCATAAAGTATAATGCATCTCCATAGTCATCCATGTAGTAGTGTGGCGCCCCTGAGGGTTCGGTCGCCACAGAGGTACTGCACCTCACCCAGAGGTGTGGTGTCTCCCTTCTCTCAGGTAAGGAGGGAGTGCTGCACGGAACCCCAACACCTACATCCAACACTACACTACCCCAGGCCAGCAGGAGGGGCAAGACGCAATGTAGTTTTCTGCTGAGCTCTGACCTTGGCTGGGGTGGGGGGAACCCAAAGTTAGGGGGAACCAGTAGTGGGTGTGGGTGGAGGAAGTAGTTTATGGGAGCACTCATACAGTAGATATATAAAAAGGTAGACATCTTAACAAGAGCAGGGAGTTGAGGAGTGTGCTTCAGAGGAACAGTCTGGGAGCAGAGTCTCTGTAGGAGCTCTGCTCCACTACAAGGGCCCAGGACTGAGGCCCAGGAGGGGAGCAGGGAGTAAGCTCTGTTCTGCAGAAGGGATCCTAGGGGAGTACAGCGAGTGCAGGTGGCACCCGTACACCCCGAACCTGCCAAGTGTCAGGAGGATCTAGGTCGCAAGAAGGGGACCAGCCCCTGGCCCAGTCGTGCAGCTTCAGGCCTCGGCTGGAAAAACTGGAGGCTTCTGACTTCTATAGCCAGGAGCCAAACCCCCACTTCAATCCAAGTAAGGTCAAGCAGGTCTGTGCAACTCCGACAGACAGGGGGGACCTCGCAGCCACCCGAACAGGATTCACAGTGGGAAGCGCAGGGCAGGAGGGAGTAAGACCCAGCGTGAAGTTGGTCTAGAGAGGTACATAAGAAAGTGGGGTTCTGCCAGGTACACCCGAACTGCCTGAGGAAGGACTGAACCCCTGCCCGGTGAAGGCGGCGCGACGCGGGAGGCTTGCACCAGTACAGTGCACCTGTGGACTGTCTAAGAACTGTGAGTAAATCTTGGATGACTGCACTGAGCTGCCTCCGCTCCTTTCTTTCGCCGGTGCCATTTCCCTCCCTGCACTACAACGCCCAGCGCACCTCCATTTATTCTACACAGCCCTGAGGCCTGCTCCACCTGTGGGGAGCCGTTCCATCTCAAGCTGCCATATCATCTGCCTCAGAGGACTGTCGCAGCGCTGGTGATCCTCACCAGACACCACAAGTGGCGTCACGACAAATCCCCTATAAATATCCCCTTTTTGCACTGACCGACCTGGGACACGGCAACGGGCCAGCCACCGTGATCTCTCCCCCGAAAGCAGCCATAAGGCCCGGCTGCCGAGTACCCCACGGCCCTGGGGGCGAGTCACTAACATGACCACTGATTTAAAATAAATCAATAAATAAATAAATACTCACCTGGCCCTCGCTCTCCCGCCGTGCAGCGTTCTCTTGTAAAGCCGGCAGCTGACTTTGGCAGGCGACAGGAGTGTATGACGTCACTGCCATGCTCGCCTTCACATGCATGCCGACGTCAGCCGCTGCCTCTGATAGGCCATCAGCATGTATTGTCGCCAGGGACTCTCTGGCACAAAGAATTGGCCCATGATTGGCAATCTATATTGGCTCTGATTCATTAAAGGGGTGGTCCAAAACCAAATTTTATTTTACTCCTAAATCTCTAGCTATTTAATGTCATAATCTGATCTTTTTTTCTAATATACTTTAATTTAAAATTCCCTATCCTTCCCTCACTACTCTGATTTATTTATATTACTTTCTCTTTGATGATGAAACGAATCGTCATCAGGGGGCAGAGGCTACAGTCATTGCCACAGCCTTTGCCCACTCCCTGAAATGAAGCGTCATTAGTGGCCACCGTTTCGGGGGCTGGGCTAGTCCCTGCTTTACCGAGCATGTGTTGGTTGTCAGTTCTGATATATGCTCAGTAGATTCCGGTCACTGTGCACTGTTCTTCTTCTCACCCATTAGTATGGGTGAAATCTGCAGCAAAAACTCTGAAAGAATTGACATGCTGCAGATTTAAATCTGTAAGGAAAAAATAAGCAACATGTGCATGAGACTTCAGGATTCTCTTTCACTCTGCTGACATCCGGAAACCCTTCAGGTTTTGTGACAAATCTGGGCAGAAAAATCTGCAACGTCTGCACAGGCCCTCACACATACAGGATAATATATGATTTATATGATTGACTGATTTGATATACTGTTATACATTATACACATTGTATGTATATACAGATATATGACAGTGTGTATAATGTATAACAGCTGATGTCTGTATTATTCTTTATACTATAGGGTAAACACTAAGAGAGTACACATATGGATATTAATAAAAGAATTACGTTAATTGTTATTATGTATTGTAAGATGGCAGCCGGACAGGTCCTTGAGGGGAGATATGCGTTACCAAGGTTAGTAGCTTCGGTGATATAAACCCAGAGAGAGTTAATTGGGCGTATCAGGGCTGGTTTTTACGAGCAGTCATTAGAGTTGGGAAGGATTGGCTGCTCACATATCCCCACCCAAGGGCCTGTGTATAAAATGGAGACCAAGTGTCTCATTCAGTGTCTGTGGCTGGAGGTGTGGAGACCTCCAGCGTGTCTGTGCTACAGGACACTGACCGTGAGCAGGTGAACCTGCAGTATTGTATGGACTAGTTATGTTCTATTTTGTTACTTTGTGCCGGACAAGGCTGTCTTTTGTTTACTTTGCAAGTGCGGTTTATTAGGTCTGAATAAACTTGCCTTGGACATTTTTAAAGAAACAGTATCCTGTGCCTACCTCTAACGCGGCTGAGTGAGTACAATTCTCTACAGTATATATATGTATTAATATTATCTTTTTAGTTTTTCCTCACGTTCACCTTTTCCCCCTCCCCAACCCTCCCGTCCACACCTCTCCCCTCCTTTTTTTCCTTCCCTTCCCCTTTATTAATTGGTCACATGTTAGTGAAATTTTATTATTTTATATATTTTTCACCCTTTATTTATTGTTCACATGTCACTGCACTTTTATATATTTATATAAACATATTCACTATTGATTTTCACGATTTCGATATATGTATTAAAGGGGTTTTCCCACAAACAGAAGTAATTGTAATGAATGGCTGTGTCTGATGGTGTACAGAACATGGTCTGATCATACCACATCTCCTGGGCAGGGGAGGAAGCAAAGGAGTATACAGACATTACAGCAGGGAATAACAGAGGATTCATTTTGTGAGGGAAAATATAGTTTAAATCAGGCAGTGAAATGTTTTACCTCAGAAAATGAATCCTCTGCGATCCCCGGCTGTAATGTCTGTATTGTCTTTTGCTCCCCCCCTGCCCAGGAGCTGTGGTATGTTCCGTACAGGGTCAGACACAGACAATGATTCAAATGAACTTTTGTTTCTGGGAAAACCCCTTTAATAATGACTTAGTATTTATTCCCCCTTTTTCTCCATCTATTATAATGGTTATTTTTAGTCTAATTCATTAATCTTTGTATTGTATATGGGGACTAATATCCGTATAATATAAAGTATATATTATTTATTTATCACCTGATCACACATAATAATTTATGATATTCTTTATATTCTTATATACATGTAACACTCACTACCCCCTATTCCTGTGTATTGCTGTAATATGTAACCTATACTCGTTATCCATCATTATAAATTAAGAAGATTTTCCACTTTATCCGATATATCCACACTCAATCAGTAGATTAGATGTCTGCTGAAGAGGCAATACACATGAACGTCTCCACATCATCCTCCCCGACTGTATCTATATGTGCCCCGTGACCCCCGATCATGTGTCTCCATCACGTGATCGCAGCGTCACAGGTCACATAGTTTCCTCGTAGCGTTGGTGCGCGTTGTGTATCGAGCCACGCCTCCTCAGCACCCATTGGTTGGTGGAGACATACCTCCATCCTGATTGGCTATAGTTGGCCGTTTAACTCTTAGCTCTTTCCGAATGATGCCACCCCCTGACGAAGACAAGAAGCCGAAACATACGTCGGGTGGACGCCATTCAGGAGTGGGATCTGCATCTGCTATAGCGTGAGTACAATGCACATGTGGTCACCTTTTTTAAAAACGCTTAAAGTGGATACAAATACATATCTGTCAACAGCACATATGCCCAAGTCAGTGCACTACTCTCTACAGGATTCACACCGACATCCAAATAATAAGGGACCAGCCCTTGTATATATACATATACAGGTGCATCTCACTAAATTAGAATATCATCAAAAAGTTACTTTATTTCAGTTCTTCAATGCAAAAAAGTGAAACTCGTATAGCCATAATCATCAGCATTAACAGAAATAAACAATAACTTTTTGATGATATTCTAATTTAGTGAGAAACACCTGTATTTGTTCACATATGAGATATATAATTTATGTAGATTTATTCTTTGGAGGCACTTGCACTTTATGTAAAGTTTATGATAATTAAACAATCATATGTACAGATATATCTAACTAATGATATGTATATATATTTTTATATACTGGATTAATTTGTGGCTTGATTCTCTGTATTATCCCTTTGCTGTTCTAATCATCATCCATTCCCACTGGTGTTAATTGTAATTCCTGTCTCGACGTCCCCTTTGCGTATAGTTTTTAATTCCCCCCTTTTTTTGCATTTCCTCCTCTTCCACCTGGTTATCAATATAATAATTATTAGCATCACCCACATGCCTGGACTCTTCTGGTCGATGTCTCCTTTCTGCTATATACTAGAGTGGTATACTATGTGCACAGATACATGGAGTGCCATATACTTCTCAGGAGGTGCGCAGCGTCCACCTCCTCACCGCACAGGCCCACAAGCTCCTCTCCGGCAGGAAGAAGATGCATTCAGGCGGCTCCTACCACTTCAGCAGACGGTAGTACACAAGTATACAGGGTGCAGTGTGGATGTGTCTGCACCACTGTGATGTGGCCGACCTGCATATATACATATGCCCCTCTGCAGGAGCGGACTGGCCCACCGGAGGATCGGGAAAACCCCCTGTGGGCCCCGATGGCCACGTCCCATGCCCCACCCCTCTACACCCCCTGGGCCCTGTACAGAGAACAGAGGGCCCCCCGATTCGCTAATCATGTCGGCAGCACTGCCGATATGATTAGTGATGGCCCCTCTGCAGCAGTCTCCCTGCTCTGCCTGCTGCCGCAGTGCCCCTCTGCCTCCTCTGTGCAGCGACACTGCCGGCGCGTGCGCATAAGGTCAGTCTCAGGGTGATGACGTCATCGCCCTGGGACTGCTTCCTGTGCGCGCTGTGGAGTACGGACCCTGCGTCGCTCCAGGCAGCGGCTGCAGCTCATCTCGACGCGTGACTATGAAAAGCAGGGGCCGGGAGGGGAGGAAGGGATAGGGGGGAGGGGTGACTGGGAGGACCCCTGGCCGAGGCTGGCAGTAAATACTAATGGGCAATGGGCATGATTATCATCATGCCCATTGCCTAGCATGTCCTGCTGCCAGCCTCTGGTTACTGGTACTATGCCTAGCAGCAGGTACTACCACCAGGGGCTGGCAGGACATGCTGGGTGGGCATGATAGTACCAAGGAGGCTGGCATGACATACTAGGCATGAATCATGCCTGCCTAGTGTGTCTTGCCAGCCTCTGTGGTACTATCATGCCCACCTAGCATGTTCTGCCAGCCACTGGTGGTGTGGTAGTCAGGGCCGGCGTCAGCATCTGGGCAAGTGCCGGGGCCCTGAGTAGACGGGGGGCCCACTCGCCATCGGGCTCCCTGCCGGGCTATGGGTGGAGAAGAGCAGTGCCATCGCCCGCCCTTCTCCCCCGCTTGCTCAGGGCCCCTGCAGCCGGATACTTACCTCTCCTCGTGCCTCCGCAGATCCACTGTCTTCCTGCTGTGCGCTCCCTGTGACGTCTCAGGTCAGAGGGTGCGGTGACGTCTTTACACCGCACCCTCCCCTGAGCCGTCACAGGCAGCGCAGAGCGGGAAGACGCCAGCGACGCTGAAGTGCAGACCTGAGCAGCGGCAGCAGGTGAGGAGGAGGGAGGTGAGTATTTGATTTTTTTTTTTCAATGTATGGAGGCATGGGGCATTATATGGGGGGTGACAGCCTGCATGGGGCATTATATGGGGGGTTAACAGCCTACATGGGGCATTATATGGGGGGTTAACAGCCTGCATGGGCCATTATATGGGGGGGTGACCTCCTGCATGGGGCATTATATGGGGGAGGTGACATCCTGCATGGGGCATTATATGGGGGGTGGCATTATGCATGGGGCATTATATGGGGGGGGAGTGATATCCTGCATGGGGCGTTATATGGGGGGGAGTGACATCTTGCATGGGGCATTATATGAGGGGTGACAATCTGCATGGGGCATTATATGGGGGGGAGGGACATCCTACATGGGGCATTATATGGGGGGGAAAGGGACATCCTGCATAGGGCATTATATGAGGGGGAGAAGTGACATCCTGCAAGGGGCATTATATAGGAGGTGACATCCTACATGGGGCATTATAAGGGGGCCAGTATCCTGTATGGAACATTTTATGGGGGCCAGTATACTGTGTGGAGCGTTATATGGGGGCCAGTATCCTGTATGGAGCGTTATATGGGGGCCAGTATCCTGTATGGAGCATTTTGGGGGGGCCAGTGTCCTGTATGGAGCGTTATATGGTTATATGGGGACCAGTATCCTGTATGGAGCATTTTTTGGGGGCCAGTATCCTGTGTGGAGCGTTATATGGTTATATGGGGACCAGTATCCTGTATGGAGCGTTATATGGGGGCCAGTTCCCTGTATGGAGCATTCTTGGGGGGCCAGTATACTGTGTGGAGCGATTCGCCGGTTTCTGAGCTATTGTAGAATTTACAATAGATATCACTCATGTAATATAAGAAGTGAAATCTTTGCATTGTACTATACTTATATTTATCTGCAGTATCTGTGCATCATGAATCGTGGTATGTGTTAAAAGGGGCCCACTGAGACTCTTTCGCCCGGGGCCCAGAAAAACCTAGAGCTTGCCCTTTGTGGTACTATCATGCTAGTACTACTACCACCAGTGGCTGGCTGGCAGGACATGCCGGGTGGGCATGATAGTACCACAGAGGCTGGCAAGACATACAAGGCATGAATCATGCCCAGCATGTCCTGCCAGCCACTGGTGGTACCATCATGCATGCCCATTGCCCAGCCACTGGTGGTGTGGTACTATCATGCTAGTACTAACACCAGTGGCTGGCTGGCAGGATATGCCATGTGAGCTTGAATGCTAGTACCACAGAGGCTGGCAGTACATACTGGGCAATGGGCATGATAGTACCAGCAGTAGACTGACTACGCGGTCTCCAGGGCTCCGTCTCCCCTTCTCGCTGCTGTTAGGCTGGGTTAACATTGCGTTTATGCTATGCGTTACAACGCATCCGTTGTAAATCAGCGCAGACGCAATGTACTGTAGACTTGCATTGCAAAAATAGGCATGCGTTTGAAAGTATGCATTATTTGCAACGCACAGGAAAACATGGTCGGCGGCTGGAGGCCAGCTGAGCACTTCTCTGACAACTGTGCTCTAGTGTCATTCTGTGCCTGCTCATCTCTGATATTTGTCTGATGGCAAAGATGTAGCAGAGCTGGAGACAGAAGATCCATGGATTACGTCAGAGCGAGGATTTTTTTTTTTTTATTAAAGATGGAGTCCCTACATGTGTTTTATTTTTATTAAAAAAAAAATTCTGTGTTCTGTTTTTCTTTTTTTCTGTTTACTAGAAATTCATGGTGGCCATGTCTAGTTTGGCGTGACTCCATGAATTTCAGGCTTAGTGCCAGCTGATAATACAAAGCTGGTATTAACTCCATTATTACCCAGCGTGCCACCCCCCACCAGGGCCGTCTGGAAGAGCCGGATAAAGTGCCTGGAAATGGCGCTACGATGAATGTGCCAATTCCATGGGTCGCTGCGGGCTGCCGTTTTCAGCGTGGGGGGCCCAGAATGGGCCTTACCATGCTGAGAATCCCAGCCCCCAGCTGCCTGGTTTCACCAGGCTGGCGATCAAAATATGGCGAGAGCCCACTCATTTTTTTTTTTTAATTTTTTTTTTAAATAAAAAAACCATTGGGCTTTCCTGACTTTTGATCGCCAGTCAAGGTAAAACCAGGCAGATAAAGCAGACAGCTCCGGGCTGCCACCTCTATCTGCGCTGAGAATCAAAATTTCTGCGGAGCGCTATGTCATTTTTGTTTTATTATTTATTTATTTTCACACTTCTATATGTGTGACAGTCCCAACAGCCAATCACAGACGCTGACACAGAGAATGGGCGTCTGTGATTGGCTGCTTGAGTAACCTGAAAGCAGCCCATACATAGTACCATACTAGAATGTATGGGCTGATTGTACATTACTCAAACAGCCAATCACAGATGCCCATCCTCTTTGACAGCATCTGCGATTGGCTGTTGGGTCTGTCACATATAGAAGTGTGAAAAGAAATTTTTAGGGTATGTACACACGATGCAGAAATGCTCAGGATTTTTTCCTGAGCGTTTCTGCATCTCCCTGGCAGGAAAAAACGCATGCGGATTGTACATGCGGTTTCCTGCCAGGGACATGCGGAAATTAAGCGGTCTTCACTTTCATTTCCGCATGCGGGTTGACAAGCGCTTCCCAATCGATTTTAGCATCACTTGGAAAGTGCTTGTCTACTTCACACTATATAAATCCATGCAACCGGCATGGATTTATATAGTGTGTGAATGTCAAAAAATAAATATATACTTTACCCTCTGATGGCCCCCGGTGTCATAGTAACTTAGTAACATAGTTTGTAAAGCCGAATAAAGACTTGCGTCCATCAAGTTCGACCTGTTAGTTCTGTAATTGCTAAAGTTGATCCAGAGGAGGGCAAAAACCCCAAATGATTTGGCCAATCTTCACCTGAGGAAAAATTCCCTCCCGACTCTGAAACCAGCAGTCAGAATAAATCCCTGTATCAACCTACTATTTTATTCTATTTTTAAGTATATGCTGAAATCTGCCTGGTATCTAGAAATGCATCCAGTCCCCGCTTGAACTGGTGTAGTGAATCCGACATTACCGTCTCCTCACTCAGTGAATTCCATATTCTCACTGCTCTTACCGTAAAGAACCCCTTCCTATGCTGGTGCTGAAACCTTTTCTCTTCCAGTCTTAGTGAGTGCCCTCTTGTTACCGTAATATCCCTCCTTTTGAACAAATCCCGGGCAAGATCTCTATACTGTCCCCTAACATATTTGTACGCATTTATTATGTGCCCCCTCAACCTTCTCTTTTCCAGGCTGAATAGTCCTAGTTTTGCCAACCTCTCTGGGTATTGCAGTCCCTCCATTCCCTTTATTAATTTTGCTGCCCTCCTTTGTACCTTTTCAAGCTCATTTATATCCTTTCTATATATTGGGGCCCATAACTGAGCACAGTATTCCAAGTGTGGTCTGACCAGTGCTTTGTCCAGTGGAAGAACAATGTTCTCATCCTTTGCAGCTATACCTCTTCTGATACATCCCATTACCCTGTTTGCCCTTACAGCAGCCGCCTGACTTTGGGCACTCCAATTTAGTTTGCTATCAATCAAGATGCCCAAGTCCTTCTCCATCTCTGAATTCCCCAATGATTTCCCATTCAGTGAGTACTGGTGACTTCCATTTTTCCTTCCCATATGTATGACCTTACATTTCTCCTCGTTAAACCTCATTTGCCATTTAATGCTCCACCTACCCAGCTTATCCAAATCCCTCTGTAGGTCTGCACTGTCCTCTTTTGTATTAATTGTTTTACATAACTTTGTGTCATCTGCAAATATTGATATTTTACTATTTATCCCGTTGACTATGTCGTTAATAAAGATATTAAATAACATTGGGCCTAGTACAGACCCCTGTGGTACCCCACTAGTGACGCTTACCCAATCTGAGTATATTCCATTTATAACCACCCTCTGCCTTCTATCCTTTAGCCAGTTAGCTACCCACTTGCAGACATTTTCCCCCAGCCCCATCATTCTCATTTTGTATACCAACCTATTATGTGGCACGCTATCGAAAGCTTTTGAGAAGTCGAGATACACGACATCCACTGGTTCCCCCTGATCTACTCGAGAGCTAACCTCCTCGTAGAAGTCAATCAGCTTTGTTTGGCAGGAACGATTCCTCATGAATCCATGTTGGTTCGGGATTAAAAGATTATTAGCATCAAGATGCTCCGTAATTGCCTCTTTAATGAAGCTTTCAAAAATTTTGCCCACAACGGACGTCAGACTCACCGGCCGATAGTTTCCGGCGTCACTTTTCACTCCCTTTTTGAATATTGGCACTACATTCGCCTGTCGCCAATCAAGTGGCACAGACCCAGTCTCAACAGAGTCCTTAAATATAAGATATAACGGTCTGTCTATCACATTACTTAGTTCCCTTAGTACCTGTGGGTGTATGCCATCAGGTCCTGGTGATTTGTTTATTTTAATGTTACTGAGGCGTTTCTGTACCCCAGCTTGGGTTAGATTTGTCATACTTAGTGGAGGATTAAGTTTGTCACTTCTCATTTCTCCTGTTAGTTCGATTTCCTTTGTGAAAGTTGTCGAAAAAAAATTATTTAATAGATTAGCTCCCAACTCTAATGACTGCTCGTAAAACCAGCCCTGATACGCCCAATTAACTCTCTCTGGGTTTATATCACCGAAGCTACTAACCTTGGTAACGCATATCTCCCCTCAAGGACCTGTCCGGCTGCCATCTTACAATACATAATAACATCATTATCATCATGCCCATTGCCTAGCATGTCCTGCTGCCAGCCTCTGGTTACTGGTACTATGCCTAGCAGCAGGTACTACCACCAGGGGCTGGCAGGACATGCTGGGTGGGCATGATAGTACCAAGGAGGCTGGCATGACATACTAGGCATGAATCATGCCTGCCTAGTGTGTCTTGCCAGCCTCTGTGGTACTATCATGCCCACCTAGCATGTTCTGCCAGCCACTGGTGGTGTGGTAGTCAGGGCCGGCGTCAGCATCTGGGCAAGTGCCGGGGCCCTGAGCAGACGGGGGGCCCACTCGCCATCGGGCTCCCTGCCGGGCTATGGGTGGAGAAGAGCAGTGCCATCGCCCGCCCTTCTCCCCCGCTTGCTCAGGGCCCCTGCAGCCGGATACTTACCTCTCCTCGTGCCTCCGCAGATCCACTGTCTTCCTGCTGTGCGCTCCCTGTGACGTCTCAGGTCAGAGGGTGCGGTGACGTCTTTACACCGCACCCTCCCCTGAGCCGTCACAGGCAGCGCAGAGCGGGAAGACGCCAGCGACGCTGAAGTGCAGACCTGAGCAGCGGCAGCAGGTGAGGAGGAGGGAGGTGAGTATTTGATTTTTTTTTTTCAATGTATGGAGGCATGGGGCATTATATGGGGGGTGACAGCCTGCATGGGGCATTATATGGGGGGTTAACAGCCTACATGGGGCATTATATGGGGGGTTAACAGCCTGCATGGGCCATTATATGGGGGGGTGACCTCCTGCATGGGGCATTATATGGGGGAGGTGACATCCTGCATGGGGCATTATATGGGGGGTGGCATTATGCATGGGGCATTATATGGGGGGGGAGTGATATCCTGCATGGGGCGTTATATGGGGGGGAGTGACATCTTGCATGGGGCATTATATGAGGGGTGACAATCTGCATGGGGCATTATATGGGGGGGGAGGGACATCCTACATGGGGCATTATATGGGGGGGAAAGGGACATCCTGCATAGGGCATTATATGAGGGGGAGAAGTGACATCCTGCAAGGGGCATTATATAGGAGGTGACATCCTACATGGGGCATTATAAGGGGGCCAGTATCCTGTATGGAACATTTTATGGGGGCCAGTATACTGTGTGGAGCGTTATATGGGGGCCAGTATCCTGTATGGAGCGTTATATGGGGGCCAGTATCCTGTATGGAGCATTTTGGGGGGGCCAGTGTCCTGTATGGAGCGTTATATGGTTATATGGGGACCAGTATCCTGTATGGAGCGTTATATGGGGGCCAGTTCCCTGTATGGAGCATTCTTGGGGGGCCAGTATACTGTGTGGAGCGATTCGCCGGTTTCTGAGCTATTGTAGAATTTACAATAGATATCACTCATGTAATATAAGAAGTGAAATCTTTGCATTGTACTATACTTATATTTATCTGCAGTATCTGTGCATCATGAATCGTGGTATGTGTTAAAAGGGGCCCACTGAGACTCTTTCGCCCGGGGCCCAGAAAAACCTAGAGCTTGCCCTTTGTGGTACTATCATGCTAGTACTACTACCACCAGTGGCTGGCTGGCAGGACATGCCGGGTGGGCATGATAGTACCACAGAGGCTGGCAAGACATACAAGGCATGAATCATGCCCAGCATGTCCTGCCAGCCACTGGTGGTACCATCATGCATGCCCATTGCCCAGCCACTGGTGGTGTGGTACTATCATGCTAGTACTAACACCAGTGGCTGGCTGGCAGGATATGCCATGTGAGCTTGAATGCTAGTACCACAGAGGCTGGCAGTACATACTGGGCAATGGGCATGATAGTACCAGCAGTAGACTGACTACGCGGTCTCCAGGGCTCCGTCTCCCCTTCTCGCTGCTGTTAGGCTGGGTTAACATTGCGTTTATGCTGTGCGTTACAACGCATCCGTTGTAAATCAGCGCAGACGCAATGTACTGTAGACTTGCATTGCAAAAATAGGCATGCATTTGAAAGTATGCATTATTTGCAACGCACAGGAAAACATGGTCGGCGGCTGGAGGCCAGCTGAGCACTTCTCTGACAACTGGGTTCTAGTGTTATTCTGTGCCTGCTCATCTCTGATATTTGTCTGATGGCAAAGATGTAGCAGAGCTGGAGACAGAAGATCCATGGATTACGTCAGAGCGAGGATTTTGTTTTTTTTATTAAAGATGGAGTCCCTACATGTGTTTTATTTTTATTAAAAAAAAAATTCTGTGTTCTGTTTTTCTTTTTTTCTGTTTACTAGAAATTCATGGTGGCCATGTCTAGTTTGGCGTGACTCCATGAATTTCAGGCTTAGTGCCAGCTGATAATACAAAGCTGGTACTAACCCCATTATTACCCAGCGTGCCACCCTCCACCAGGGCCGTTGGAAGAGCCGGATAAAGTGCCTGGAAATGGCGCTACGATGAATGCGCCAATTCCATGGGTCGCTGCGGGCTGCCGTTTTCAGCGTGGGGGGCCCAGAATGGGCCTTACCATGCTGAGAATCCCAGCCCCCAGCTGCCTGGTTTCACCAGGCTGGCGATCAAAATATGGCGAAAGCCCACTCATTTTTTTTTTTTTATTTTTTTTTTAAATAAAAAAAACCATTGGGCTTTCCTGACTTTTGATCGCCAGTCAAGGTAAAACCAGGCAGATAAAGCAGACAGCTACGGGCTGCCACCTCTATCTGCGCTGAGAATCAAAATTTCTGCAGAGCGCTATGTCATTTTTGTTTTATTATTTATTTATTTTCACACTTCTATATGTGTGACAGTCCCAACAGCCAATCACAGACGCTGACACAGAGAATGGGCATCTGTGATTGGCTGCTTGAGTAACCTGAAAGCAGCCCATACATAGTACCATACTAGAATGTATGGGCTGATTGTACATTACTCAAACAGCCAATCACAGACGCCCATCCTCTTTGACAGCATCTGCGATTGGCTGTTGGGTCTGTCACATATAGAAGTGTGAAAAGAAATTTTTAGGGTATGTACACACGATGCAGAAATGCTCAGGATTTTTTCCTGAGCGTTTCTGCATCTCCCTGGCAGGAAAAAACGCATGCGGATTGTACATGCAGTTTCCTGCCAGGGACATGCGGAAATTAAGCGGTCTTCACTTTCATTTCCGCATGCGGGTTGACAAGCGCTTCCCAATCGATTTTAGCATCACTTGGAAAGTGCTTGTCTACTTCACACTATATAAATCCATGCAACCGGCATGGATTTATATAGTGTGTGAATGTCAAAAAATAAATATATACTTTACCCTCTGATGGCCCCCGGTGTCATAGTAACTTAGTAACATAGTTTGTAAAGCCGAATAAAGACTTGCGTCCATCAAGTTCGACCTGTTAGTTCTGTAATTGCTAAAGTTGATCCAGAGGAGGGCAAAAACCCCAAATGATTTGGCCAATCTTCACCTGAGGAAAAATTCCCTCCCGACTCTGAAACCAGCAGTCAGAATAAATCCCTGTATCAACCTACTATTTTATTCTATTTTTAAGTATATGCTGAAATCTGCCTGGTATCTAGAAATGCATCCAGTCCCCGCTTGAACTGGTGTAGTGAATCCGACATTACCGTCTCCTCACTCAGTGAATTCCATATTCTCACTGCTCTTACCGTAAAGAACCCCTTCCTATGCTGGTGCTGAAACCTTTTCTCTTCCAGTCTTAGTGAATGCCCTCTTGTTACCGTAATATCCCTCCTTTTGAACAAATCCCGGGCAAGATCTCTATACTGTCCCCTAACATATTTGTACACATTTATTATGTCCCCCCTCAACCTTCTCTTTTCCAGGCTGAATAGTCCTAGTTTTGCCAACCTCTCTGGGTATTGCAGTCCCTCCATTCCCTTTATTAATTTTGTTGCCCTCCTTTGTACCTTTTCAAGCTCATTTATATCCTTTCTATATATTGGGGCCCATAACTGAGCACAGTATTCCAAGTGTGGTCTGACCAGTGCTTTGTCCAGTGGAAGAACAATGTTCTCATCCTTTGCAGCTATACCTCTTCTGATACATCCCATTACCCTGTTTGCCCTAACAGCAGCCGCCTGACTTTGGGCACTCCAATTTAGTTTGCCATCAATCAAGATGCCCAAGTCCTTCTCCATCTCTGAATTCCCCAATGATTTCCCATTCAGTGAGTACTGGTGACTTCCATTTTTCCTTCCCATATGTATGACCTTACATTTCTCCTCGTTAAACCTCATTTGCCATTTAATGCTCCACCTACCCAGCTTATCCAAATCCCTCTGTAGGTCTGCACTGTCCTCTTTTGTATTAATTGTTTTACATAACTTTGTGTCATCTGCAAATATTGATATTTTACTATTTATCCCGTTGACTATGTCGTTAATAAAGATATTAAATAACATTGGGCCTAGTACAGACCCCTGTGGTACCCCACTAGTGACGCTTACCCAATCTGAGTATATTCCATTTATAACCACCCTCTGCCTTCTATCCTTTAGCCAGTTAGCTACCCACTTGCAGACATTTTCCCCCAGCCCCATCATTCTCATTTTGTATACCAACCTATTATGTGGCACGCTATCGAACGCTTTTGAGAAGTCGAGATACACGACATCCACTGGTTCCCCCTGATCTACTCAAGAGCTAACCTCCTCGTAGAAGTCAATCAGCTTTGTTTGGCAGGAGCGATTCCTCATGAATCCATGTTGGTTCGGGATTAAAAGATTATTAGCATCAAGATGCTCCGTAATTGCCTCTTTAATGAAGCTTTCAAAAATTTTGGCCACAACGGACGTCAGACTCACCGGCCGATAGTTTCCGGCGTCACTTTTCACTCCCTTTTTGAATATTGGCACTACATTCGCCTGTCGCCAATCAAGTGGCACAGACCCAGTCTCAACAGAGTCCTTAAATATAAGATATAACGGTCAGTCTATCACATTACTTAGTTCCCTTAGTACCCGTGGGTGTATGCCATCAGGTCCTGGTGATTTGTTTATTTTAATGTTACTGAGGCGTTTCTGTACCCCAGCTTGGGTTAGATTTGTCATACTTAGTGGAGGATTAAGTTTGTCACTTCTCATTTCTCCTGTTAGTTCGATTTCCTTTGTGAAAGTTGTCGAAAAAAAATTATTTAATAGATTAGCTTTATCCTCATCTTTCTCTATGATTTTGCCTTCCTCACTTTTTATCGGTCCAATATTATCCGATTTAATCCTTTTACTATTTATATACGTAAAGAACAGTTTGGGATTTGATCTACTTTCCCTAGCAATACGTCTCTCTGTTTCCTCCTTCGCTATTTTTATTTGTTTTTTACAGGTTCTCGTTTTTTCCTTGTAACACATTACTGCTTCCTTACTGTTTTCCTGTTTTAATCTCTTGAATGCCTCTTTTTTGCTATTTAACGCCCCTTTTACGTTCTTGTTCAACCATATTGGTTTCCTCTTGTTTCTGGCCCTTTTATTCCCATACGGTATATACCTCTCGCACTGAGTATTCAGAATTCTTTTGAAGGTTTCCCATTTACTATTCGTATTCCTTTGATTAAGAACTTTGTCCCAGTCAATAAGTTGAAGGCTTTCTTTCAGCTGATCAAACTTCACCCTCCTAAAGTTTAATGTTTTTGTTGTTCCCTTATTGATAACCCTACTGAAGGGCATTTTGAAGTCGATAATATTATGATCGCTATTACCTAGGTGCCCCCCTATCTGTACCTCAGTTATTCTATCAGGCCTATTAGTCAATATTAAGTCCAACACGGCCTTCCCTCTCATTGGTTCCTGCACTAGTTGGGAGAGATAATTATCCTTAATATTTGTCAAGAACCTTTTTCCTTTCTGAGATCTACAGGTTTCTGTTTCCCAGTCAATATCCGGGTAGTTGAAATCCCCCATTACAATCACTTCATTATGTTTTGCTACTTTGTCTATTTGTCCTAATAGCAGATTCTCATTCTCCTCTGTTATATTAGGTGGCTTATAGCAGACCCCCAGTAATATTTTATTATTATTTTTAGTTCCCTCTATCTCTACCCACATGGACTCGACCCCCTCTTCTCCCTCTCCTATATCTTCCCTTAGTCTGGGCTTTAGACATGACTTTACATATAAGCAGACTCCTCCGCCCTTCCCCTGTTTCCGGTCCCTTCTAAATAAACTATAATCTGTTAAATTTACCGCCCAGTCGTAGCTATCGTCTAGCCAAGTCTCTGTTATACCTACGATGTCATACCTCTCCTCCGATATAAGCGCCCGCAGCTCATCCGCCTTATTGGTCAGGCTTCTTGCGTTGGTCAGCATGCAAGATAAAACTTTGGGGTTATTTAGCATCCTATTCTTCTCTAACGATCTAACTGTACTATCCCCACCCCCCTCTCCACCCTCATTATATTCACTTCTCCCCTCCCCCCTTGCTTGCCTCACATCCCACCTATTTCCTTGGTTCCCCCCCCTCCCCGTCTCTAGTTTAAAAACTCCTGCTTCGCTCGGTCCCGGCTACCGGCAGTGAAGACTGAAGGACCTGCCGACGTCAGCGTCACGTGACCCGTCACATGACTCTGACGTCAGCGAAGGTCCTTCTTCATTCAACCGCGAAGTGCCGGGAACCAAGCAGTAGCGGTGCGCGGGCTGTCAGAAGGTGAGTATATATATATATATATATATATATATATATATATATATATTTTTTATTTTTTTTTTTTAATGGTACCTGGGTCTGGATGAGAGTCCTCTCCTCCACACCCGGGTACCATCCGCACATTAGACCGCATGAAAAGCGCATCAACATATACAGTGATGCGTAATCCATGCGGTCTAATGCAAGTCAATGGCGCCAAAAAAGCAGCGTTTCCGCAAAATTAAATGACATGCTGCGGATTTTTGAGCGCAGCGTTTACGCTGCGGAAAAATCCGCATCATGGGCACAGCACATGCGGATTTCAATTGGGGAACATTGCTGCCCTTCTGCCATGCGTTTTTCATGCGTTTCTGCGGCGTTTACGCAACTGCAAAAACGCCGCGGAAACGCATGAAAAACGCATCGTGTGAACTCAGCCTTAAAACGATGTAGCGCTCCGCAGAATTTTTGATTCTCACCACAGATAAAGCAGACAGCTACGTACTGCCACCCCCATCTGCCTGGCTTTACCTTGGCTGGCGATCAAAAGACAGAGAAGCCGAATATTTGTTTTAAACTTACTTAACTTTTTTTTTTCCCGCCATATGTTGATCGCCAGCCAGATAAAACAAGGCAGCTGGGGGCTGGGATTCTCAGCATGGTAAGGCCCAAGCGTTCTTGGCCCCCCACGCTGAAAATCACAGCCCACAGCCACCCCTGAAAATGGCGCATTCATCATGGCACCATTTCCAGGTGCTTTACCTGGCTCTTCCAGCGGCCCTGGTGGTGAGTGGCACCCTAGGTAATAATAGGGTTAGTACCAGGCCAGCTTTGTATTATCAGCTGGTTCTAAGCCCTAAATTCATGGTTTCACACCAAATTAGACATAGCCACCATCAATTTCTAGTAAACAGAAAAAAAAGGACAGATTTATTTTTTTTTATTAAAAATAAAACACATTTAGGGACTCCATCTTTAATAAAGAAAAATCCTCACTCCAACGTAATCCATAGGTCTTCTGTCTTCAGCTCTGCTAGATCTTTGCCATCAGACAAATATGTCTGCTGACAGATGAGCAGGCACAGAATGACACTGGAGCACTGTTACTGTGTAGTTAAGTGCTATGTTTCCTTTTTTGTCATTTCATGCAGTGTAGAAATCTTGGGAAAAGTGTGGATTGTGCTCTGGAAGTGATCAGTTATAGCTAACTATGTTATTTTCTGCAGAAATAAGTCCTGTATAGAAGATGTGATATATCGGTCTGCAGATAAAGAACTTCACCTAGAGACATCACTGGTAAGTATGTGTATTACCTATACACACAAATTGACACTATATACAGAGCTCCTGTGCATAATGTCACTGGTGATCCCTGTATTACCTGTACACTAACACTATACACAGAGCTCCTGTGCATAATGTCACTGGTGATCACTGTATTACCTGTACACTGACACTATACACAGAGCTCCTGTGTATAATGTCACTGGTGATCACTGTATTACCTGTACACTGACACTATACACATAGCTCCTGTGTATAATGTCACTGCTGATCCCTGTATTACCTGTACACTGACACTATATACAGAGCTCCTGTGCATAATGTCACTGGTGATTACTGTATTACCTGTACACTAACACCATACACAGAGCTCCTGTGTATAATGTCACAGGTGATCACTGTATTACCTCTACACTGACACTATATACAGAGCTCCTGTGCATAATGTCACAGGTGATCATTGTATTACCTCTACACTGACACTATATACAGAGCTCCTGTGCATAATGTCACTGGTGATCCCTGTATTACTTCTACACTGACACTATACACAGAGCTCCTGTGTATAATGTCACTGGTGATCCCTGTATTACCTGTACACTGACACTATATACAGAGCTCCTGTGCATAATGTCACTGGTGGGTGATCACTGTATTACCTGTACACTGACACTATATACAGAGCTCCTGTGTATAATGTCACTGGTGATCCCTGTATTACCGGTACACTGACGCTATACACAGAGCTCCTGTGTATAATGTCACTGGGGATCACTGTATTACCTGTACACTGACACTATACACAGAGCTCCTGTGCATAATGTCACTGGTGATCCCTGTATTACCTGTACACTGACACTATACACAGAGCTCCTGTTTATAATGTCACTGATAATCTCTACATTATCTGTACACTGACACTATATACAGAGCTCCTATGTATAATGTCACTGGTGATCACTGTATTACCTCTACACTGACACTATATGCAGAGCTCCTGTGTATAATGTCACTGGTGATCCCTGTATTAGCTGTACACTGACACTATATACAGAGCTCATGTGTATAATGTCACTGATAATCTCTACATTATCTATACATTGACTATATACAGAGCTCCTGTGTATAATGTTACTGGTGATCACTGTATTACCTCTACACTGACACTATATACAGAGCTCCTGTGTATAATGTCACTGATAATCTCTACATTATTTGTACACTGACTATATACAGAGCTCCTGTGTATAATGTTACTGATAATCTCTACATTATCTGTACACTGACTATATACAGAGCTTTTTTACATTTTCATTATCAGTCACTATCTGGTGCCATTATGTGCCATGGTCATGGCGTGGTGGTATTTGTCCCTTGTATGTGGTATTATTCAGACAGTCACTATGTGGTGGTAATATGTGGTCTTCTCATGGTGTGGCAGTATATATACCTTGTACTTGGTAGTATTTGATCACTATGTGGTGGTATGTGTTCTGGTCATGGTGTGGCGGTATTTCTCTCTTCTATATGGTATTATTAGTCTAGGTATAGTGGATTGTTGTCAATCATTTGTTTTTTCGGATATTAAGAATGGGAACATTCTTTATTTGCAATACATATTAAATACTTGGATGTTTAACCTCTCCCTGTGTTGTGACTACTACACAGCAGCAGAGATTTATTGGTTAATAAAGTTGATTCATTTTGAAAGAGTTTGTGGACTTATGTTATTCCTATATACGGTAACTGCATGGTGCTGGTGGGCCCCAAGATTGATTTTTTCCTGGTGGGCCCCTGGTACTCCAGTCCGGCGCTGGATAGAGTAACAAATAGATAAATAGATAGATATGAGCTAGATAGATAGAGATAGATATTAGATAGAATCTGCCTTATGTAGCAGCTTTTTGGCTACATTGTGTCTTGCTGTCGCGCTCTTTGGCCGACCACATCCAGCTTTACCTTGTACACAGACAATCTGTCTTACACCATTGTTCTCACTTATAACCTGCTCGGCACGGGTGAGATGTACTCTGTGTGTAGGACGAGTGACCTGCACGGTACACTGGCTCTAATTACTGAAGGTGGAAACTTGTGATCCAGAGAATTTGGCAGGGTATTTATTATACTTGCTAAATAAAGATCGAGAAGGGATTACTATCAAAATAATTACTATCACTCATTGGGGGGTTTATGGTTATCATGACAAGTACTTAATTCAATTCCTTCTTCACAAGGGACCCCATCTCTGGATCTTCATCACTAATTACCCTGTGTTTTACAGTCATGAAGTAATACATGTGGTGGACAGGATTATTAGACAAGGTAAATATGATTGGCACACATGATGCACTCCACTGAATTCACTGAAGATCCTGCACCTGGGGAAGAAGCTATAGGGGGACAGAAGTAGGGGGGACACCTCTTCCTCTGGGCTTGTAAGGGCCCAAAGGCCACTCTGCCCACAAGATGACCTAAGTGGTATCTGTGCGGATAATTGATTGGCATCACTGTAAATTCCTGTTATTATCTATTTCTATATGATTATCATATGTTATCCAAGTTCTCTGTTTACTGTCAGTAAATGCAAAATAATTGCCTGAATCCATATAGGATTAGAAACATACAATATGCAATACTATATATACAGTGTATACGAATAAAATGTAATATCTACAAGAAATGATGGCAAGAAGAGTATGCACTGCACATCTGCGGGGAGCACAAGGCAATGGTGCATCTGAGACACGGGAGAGGCAGGGGACGGATTTGAAGGCCGGACTTCATGACTACTTACAAAAAGTTCAATGATATATACAGTTGAAACCAGAAGATTACATACACTCTATAAAAAGACACATCTGCATGTTTTTATCAATATCTGACACGAAATCAGAATAAACCTTTCCTGTTTTAGGTCAGTTAGGATTACCATAATTTTTAATATTTGCCAAATGCCAGAATAATGAGAGAGAGAGAGAGAATGTTTTCAGGCATTTTTATTACTTACTGCAAAGTCAAAAGATTCCATACATTTAATTAGCATTTAGTACCATTGCCCTTAAACTGAATGACTTGGGTCAAACGTTTGGGATATCCTTCCAAAAGCTTCTTACAAAGTTTACATACACTAAGATTACTATGCCTTTAAACAATTCTGGACTGCCCATATGACAATGTCATGTGTTTGGAAGCTTCTGATTTTTTTTTTTTAGTTAATTAGAGACACACCTGTGGATGTATTTTAATGCACACCTGAAACACACTGCTTCTTTGTGTAGCATCATGGGAAAGTCTAAAGAAATCAACAAAGATATCAGGAAGAGAATTGTGGACTTGCACAAGTCTGGCTCTTCCTTGGGTACAATTTCAAGATACCCGAAGGTGTCTCGTTCATCTATACAAACAATTATACTCAAGTACAAACAAAATGGGAATGTCCAGCCATCATACCGCTCAGGAAGGAGACGGGTTCTGTGTCCCAGAGATAAACGTGCTTTGGTCCGATATGTGCATATCAACCCAAGGACCAAAGCAAAAGACCTTGTGAATATGATGGCGGAAGCTGGTAAGATTGTGTCAATATCCACAGTGAAACGAGTACTGTATCAACATGGGCTGAAAGGTCACTCTGCCAAGAAGAAGCCATTACTCCAAAAGAAACATAAAAAAGCCAGATTAATGTTTGCAAATACACACAGGAACAAAGACCTTAATTTTTGGAGATATGTCCTGTGGTCTGATGAAACTAAAATTTAACTTTTTGGGCATAGTGACCATCGTTACGTTTGGAGGTAAAAGGGAGAAGCTTGGAAGCCTAAGAACACCATCCCAACGGTGAAACACAGTGGTGTCAGCATCATGTTGTGGGGGTGTTTTGCTGCAGGAGGGACTGGTGCACTTCACAAAATAGATGGCATCATGAGAAAAGAAGATTATGTGGCAATACTGAAGCAACATCTCAAGACATCAACCGGGATGTTAAAGCTTGAGTGGAAATGGGTCTTCCAAATGGACAATGACCCGAAGCATACTGCCAAAATGGTAACAAAGTGGCTTAAGGATAACAAAGTCAATGTTTTGGAGTGGCCATCACAAAGCCCTGATCTCAATCCTATTGAAAATGTATGGGCAAAGCTGAAAAGACAGGTGCGAGCAAGGCGACCTACAAACCTGGATCAGTTACACCAGTTTTGTCAGGAATGGGCCAAAATTCCGACCAACTATTGTGAGAAGCTTGTGGAAGGATATCCCGAACGTGTGACACAAGTCATTCAGTTTAAGGGCAATAGTACCAAATACTAATGAAATGTAGGGAAACTTACGTCTTGGCCGTAAGTAATAAAAATACCTTAAAACATTCTCTCTTTCTCTCTCATTATTCTGGCATTTGGCAAATATTAAAAATTATGGTAATCCTAATTGACATAAAACGGGAAAGGTTTATTCTGTTTTCATGTCACATACTGAGAAAAACCATGAATATGTGTCTTTTTATATAGTGTATGGAAACTTCTGGTTTCAACTGTATGCAGAAACTGACAATTTATACATTAACACACACGCATGCATATATATACACTGCGCAAAAAAATAAAGGGAACACTTAAACAACAGAATATAACTCCAAGTAAATCAAACTTCTGTGAAATCAAACTGTCCACTTAGGAAGCAACACTGATTGACAATCAATTTCACATGCTGTTGTGCAAATGGAATAGACAATAGATGGAAATTATTGGCAATTATCAAGACACACTCAATAAAGGAGTGGTTCTGCAGGTGGGGACCACAGACCACATCTCAGTACCAATGCTTTCTGGCTGATGTTTTGGTCACTTTTGAATGTTGGTTGTGCTTTCACACTCGTGGTAGCATGAAACGGACTCTACAACCCACAGAAGTTGCTCAGGTAGTGCTGCTCATCCAGGATAGCACATCAATGCGAGCTGTGGCTAGAAGGTTTGCTGTGTCTGTCAGCGTAGTGTCCAGAGACTGGAGGCGCTACCAGGAGACAGGCCAGTACACCAGGAGATGTGGAGGGGGCCGTAGGAGGGAAACAACCCAGCAGCAGGACCGCTACCTCTGCCTTTGGGCAAGGAGGAACAGGAGGAGCACTGCCAGAGCCCTGCAAAATGACCTCCAGCAGGCCACAAATGTGCATGTATCTGCACAAACGGTTAGAAACCGACTCCATGAGGGTAGTATGAGGGCCCGACGTCCACAGATGGGGGTTGTGCTCACAGTCCAACATCGTGCAGGACGCCTGCCACAGAACACCAGTCCAGATCTGGGAGGAGATCCCACAGGAGACCATCCACAACCTCATCACGAGCCTGGCCAAGGGGTGCAGGGAGGTCATACCGGCACGTGGAGGCCACACACAATACTGAGCCTCATTTTGACTTGTTTTAAGGACATTACATCAAAGTTAGATCAGCCTGTAGTGTGTTTTTCCACTTTAATTTGGGGGGTGACTCCAAATCCAGGCATCCATTGGTTAATAAATTTGATTTCCATTGATGATTTTTGAGTGATTTTGTTGTCAGCACATTCAACTTTGTACAGAACAAAGTATTCAATAAGAATATTTCATTCATTCAGATCTAGGATGTGTTATTTGAGTGTTCCCTTTATTTCTTTGAGCAGTATATATATATATATATATATATATATATATATATATATATGAGCCCCAAACCTAACCCTTTGCAAATATATATATATATACATACACACTACCGTTAAAAAGTTTGGGGTCACCCAGACAATTTTGTTTTTTCCATGAAAACTCATACTTTTATTTATCAAATGAGTTGAAAAATGAATAGAAAATAGTCCAGACATTGACAAGGTTAGAAATAATGATTTTTATTAGAAAGAATAATTTCTGCTTCAAACTTTGCTTTCGTCACAGAATGCTCCATTTGCAGCAATTACAGCATTGCAGACCTTTGGCATTCTAGCTGTTAATTTGCTGATGTAATCTTGAGAAATTTACCCCCATGCTTCCTGAAGCCCCTCGCACAAGTTGGATTGGCTTGATGGGCATTTTTTGCGCACCATACGGTCAAGCTGCTCCCACAACAGCTCAATGGGGTTGAGATCTGGTGACTGAGCTGGACACTCCATTACAGATAGAATACCAGCTGCCTGTTCCCTAAATAGTTCATGCATAATTTGGAGGTGTGCTTTGGGTCATCTTCCTGTTGTAGGATGAAATTGGCTCCAATCAAGCGCTATCCACAGGGTATGGCATGGCTTTGCAAAATGGAATGATAGCCTTCCTTATTCTAAATCCCATTTACCTTGTACAAATCTCCCACTTTACCAGCACCAAAGCAACCGCAGACCATCACATTACCTCCACCATGCTTGACAGATGGCGTCAGGCACTCTTCCAGCATCTTTTCAGTTGTTCTGCATCTCACAAATGTTCTTCTGTGTGATCCAAACACCTCAAGCTTTGATTCGTCTGTCCATAAAACTTTTTTCCAATCTTCCTCTGTCCAATGTCTGTGTTCTTTTGCCCATATTAATCTTTTCCTTTTATTAGCCAGTCTCAGATATGGCTTTTTCTTTGCCACTTTGCCCTGAAGGCCAGCATCCCGGAGTCGCCTCTTCACTGTAGACGTTGACACTGGTGTTTTGCGTGTACTATTTAATGAAGCTGCCAGTTGAGGAGCTGTGAGACGTCGATTTCTCACACTAGAGACTCTAATGTACTTGTCTTGTTGCTCAGTTGTGCAGCGGGGTCTCCCACTTCTCTTTCTACTTTGGTTAGAGCCTGTTTGTGCTCTCCTCTGAAGGGAGTAGTACACACCTTTGGAGGAAATCTTCAGTTTCTTGTCAATTTCTCACATGGAATAGCCTTCATTTCTAAGAACAAGAATAGACTGTCGAGTTTCACATGAAAGTTCTTTTTCTGGCCATTTTGAGAGTTTCATAGAAAAAACAAATGCAATGCTCCAGATTCTCAACTAGCTCAAAGGAAGGTCAATTTTATAGCTTCTCAAATCAGCCAAACCGTTTTCAGCTGGGCTAACATACTTGTGCAAGGGTTTTCTAAACATCCATTAGCCTTCTTACACAGTTAGCAAACACAATGTACCATTAAAACACTGGAGTGGTGGTTGTTGGAAATGGGCCTCTATACACCTATGTAGATATTGCAATAAAAACAAGACGTTTGCAGCTAGAATAGTCATTTACCACATTAACAATGTATAGAGTGTATTTCTGATTCATTTAATGTTAGCTTCATTGAAAAAAATGTGCTTTTCTTTCAAAAATAATGAAAGGTTAATACATTTCCAGGAGGAACAATATGGGAACATCAATAAAAAAAAAATATATGTTCCAGAATAACTATTTCCCATGTTGTTCCTCTTGAAATGTCTTCACCTTACATTTCCAGGAGGAACAACATGGGAACAGAAAAAAAAATATGTTCCAGAATTGTTATATTATAGGTTGCATCAGTGAGGCGTGTCCCTACACAATGTCCCTGTCCAATCACGGCTGACAATGCTAGTCATTCCCTATTATAAGGTAAATACATTTCCAAGAGGAACAACAGGGGGAATGACTATTTTAGAACACATTTTGTTTTTTATTTTTTTATTTATTTTTGCTGTTCACCTGTTGTTCCTCCTGGAAATGTACTAACCTTACAACAGGGCGTGACTAACATTGTCAGTAGTGATTAGAGAGGGACATTCTGTGTAGAGACACGCCCCATTGACACACCCACTTATCAATAGGGCGTGGCTATCGTAATCAGCAGCACTGATAGGACAGAAACATTCTCAAAGACAAAGGGACAAACATGTAGTTGTCAATTTGGTCATACATTTCCAGGAAGAATAACCAAGGAAAAATATTCCCAAATTATTGTTTTTTGGGGGAAGTATCAGTGATATGTCAGGACAGATCCTATGTGTAAATCCAATGCACTAAACTATAACATTGTCGATTTAGTCATACATTTCCAGGAAGAATAACAGAGGAGTGGCACAATTTTAAGAAGAAAAAAAAATGCTGCAAAATTCATCTCACTAATCTATAACATTGGACCAATAAAATACCTGAAATGTTGGAAATAAGTGTCATTTTGGATCAAATACTGATTAATTCTCCTGTCTTGTCCTCTGTTATTCCTCTTGGAAATCTGTGCATCAATTTATAACTTGGCACAATCATTCCCATTTAAAACAGAGTGTGACTAATATTGTCAGTACTGATTGGACACTCATGAATAATGGAACGATAAGACCCAGTTGCCTATTTAGTCATTTCCAGGAGGAATAATAGAGGAACGGCACTTTTTTTTTTAAAGTCAAATTCTTTTCACTGATCTATATAACAATGGGCCGATAAAGTAAAATAAAATTTTAAAATATTTTATCTAAAGACTGATTATTTCTCCCGTCTTGTCCCCTCAAATTTTTTGAGTCACTCAATTAGTGCAGAAGTTGGAGAGACTTTGGGTGCAGTATTTCCTACATGCCAGGGGGGGCGCTGATCACAGCCTGCGTCCTGGCACTATGGGGTCTGGGAATAGTGCAGATTCCCTGGTGGTCACAGACAGGGGCTAGACCTGACCAGGCACTTGACTCAGTGACAAGGACAGATATAGCCCTGGAGGACGTATCCTCTGGGGGGCCGGACCACCCTGCGGACACAGGAGAATGCTCCTCTCTTAGTGCTGGGCTTATACTACACACTTTCTATACAATTCTGGAGCATTTTTTATGTTGTTCCTCTATTATTCCTCCTGGAAACGTGTAAATTACTTGACAAGAAGGGTGCTCTTTTTTTAATGTGTGGTGAGTCTCTACACAGTTTGATATTTTTACCATGAAATTGTATCACCCAGTTATCAGTTGAGACATTCATTTCCAGGAGGGATAACAGAGAATTCAAATTAAACTTAGCTCTTTTTTACATATCTGTTTCATTAAATTCCTTTGTTCTCCATGAAATACCAAATCGGGAGGCTTATTTCATAGAGCTCTATTTTGTGCACATGCCCTGTAATCCTTCCTGGAAATGTAAGGACTCTACTTTCTGCACTTCCTCTGTAAATCCTCCTGGAAATGTAAGAACTTTACTTTATGCACTTCCTCTGTAAATCCTCCTGGAAATGTAAGAACTTTACTTTATGTACTTCCTCTTTAATTCCTCCTGGAAATGTAAGAACTTTACTTTATGCACTTCCTCTGTAATCCCTCCTGGAAATGTAAGAATTTTACTTTATGCACTTCCTCTGTAATCTCTCCTGGAAATGTAAGAATTTTACTTTATTCACTTCCACTGTAAATCCTCCTGGAAATGTAAGAACTCTACTTTGTGCACATCCCCTGTAATCCCTCCTGGAAATGTAAGAACTCTACTTTCTGCACTTCCGCTGTAATCCTTCCTGGAAATGTAAGTACTCCACTTTCTGCACTTCCTCTGTAATTCCTCCTGGAAATGTAAGAACTTTACTTTCTGCACATTCTCTGTAATCCCTTCTGGAAATGTAAGAACTCTACTTTCTGCACTTCCTCGGTAATTCCTCCTGGAAATGTAAGAACTTTACTTTCTGCACTTCCTCTATAATTCCTCCTGGAAATGTAAGAACTCTACTTTCTGCACTTCCTCTATAATCCCTCCTGGAAATGTAAGGACTCACAGAAGCAGGAGGATCGAGAGGCAGTCAGCACCCATACTGCTCAGGAACCAGTACCAGGCTCTCACACAGGAGAACCATGAAGAAATACAGCAAGATAAGACTTTGCCAGCAATGAATAACCTTGTAAGCCCTCAGAATCCTCCTGGATGGAGAAAGAAGAATGTTGTGAAGAAAAAACAGAGAGTGGTGGTCATGGGGGATTCCCTGTTAAGAGGAACAGAGGCCGCTATCTGCAGACCAGACATAACCTCAAGAGAAATGTGCTGTCTTCCAGGAGCAAAAATTAAAGATGTGTCTGACAGGATATCAAGACTCTTCAGACCTACAGATCACTACCCATTCCTGCTAATACATGTGGGGACAAATGACACCGCAAGAAAGGACCTGGAAACCATCTGCAGTGACTTTGAAGACTTAGGCAAGAAAGTGAAAGAATTGGGAGCGCAGGTGGTCTTCTCATCCATCCTCCCAGTGGATGGCCATGGAACAATGAGGTGGAATAAGATTCTACAGGTGAACAACTGGCTACGTCGATGGTGCCGTCAACAAGGATTTGGATTTCTGGATCACGGAATGAATTACCTATACGATGGACTACTTGCTAGAGATGGGGTGCACCTTACGAAGACTGGAAAACATGTATTTGGAAGTCGCCTTGCTACACTCATCAGGAAAGCTTTAAACTAGAACAATGTGGGAAGGGAAGCAAAAGGCCAGAAAAAGCCATACAGCTGACAAATACTATTGAGATCTCTGCTACTGGAAGTGGAAAGGAAGAACAAAGACAAAACAATTTAAATAATAAAAATATGGGAGGAAGAGAAACCAATCACAAACTAAAATGTTTTTATACAAATGCACAAAGCATGGGCAACAAACAAGGAGAATTGGAACTACTAATGCAGGAAAAGGAATATGATGTCATTGGAATCACTGAAACTTGGTGGGACGATACACATGATTGGAATACAAGGCTAAAAGGATACAACTTATTTGCAAGAAACAGACTTGATAAACGAGGAGGAGGTGTCGCATTGTATGTTAGAAAAGCGTATATCTGCACAGAGACTGAAGCTTCAGAGACTGGGAGTTCTGTGGAAACTGTTTGGGTAAGAATACAAGGAGAGAACAACGGAAAGGACACCATTGTAGGCATTTACTACAGGCCACCTGGGCAAGCTGAAGATATGGATGAACTCTTTATGTTTCAAATGACCAAGTTCTCCAAAAAATATGACGTAGTGGTCATGGGAGATTTCAACTATCCAGACATTTGTTGGGAATCTCTCTCAAGTAAAACTAACAGGTCAAGCAAATTCTTATCCTCTCTTGCTGACAACTTTATCTTCCAAAAGGTAGGGGAGAAAACAAGGGGATCTGCTACTTTGGATCTAATCCTTATAAACAGGGAGGAAATGGTTGAGGAGGTAAAGGTGGCTGGGACCCTAGGAGGCAGTGATCATGCTATTATAGAATTTTGGATAACTAGAGGAGGAAGACATGTGAAGACTCAAACTTCAAGGTTAGATTTTAGAAAGGCAGATTTTAAGAGACTCAGAAAGAGAATAGGAGGGATCCAATGGCTGGATGTCCTTAAGGACAAAAATGTCCAGGAAGGATGGGAAATTTTTAAAAATGAGATTCTCAAAGCACAATCGTTAACAATCCCGAAAAGTAGGAAGAATGGGAAGCATTTAAGGAAACCAGGATGGATGAACACAGAACTTAAACACATGCTAAAAAGAAAGAAAGAAATGTTTATTAAATGGAAAGAGGGAGGCATATCTAAAGAAGATTATAATGCAGTCTGCAGATCCTGCAGGGCACGTATCAGGTTAGCTAAAGCTGACAATGAATTAAGGCTTGCAAGAGATGTCAAAAGCAATAAAAAAGAATTTTGGGGGTATGTCAAAAGTAAAAGAAAAGTCAAAGATGCTATAGGATTTTTACAGGATGAAAATGGAGAAATGGTAAGAGAGGATGTTGAGAAGGCCGAACTTTTTAATTACTATTTTGCATCTGTTTTCTCTCAGAAAGAAAATGTAACATCAACTGATCTTCACTGTCCTTTCAAAGGAATAGAAGAATCCAAGTTATCTGTAAACAGAAAGATTGTGAGGGAATATTTAGCTAACATAAATGAGTTCAAGTCTCCAGGTCCAGATGAATTACACCCCAGAGTACTGAAGGAGATCGTAGAAGAAATTTTAGAACCACTCTCCATAATCTTTGAAAATTCTTGGAGAACAGGAGAAGTCCCAGAAGACTGGAGAAGAGCAAATGTTGTTCCTATCTTCAAAAAGGGGAAGAAGGTGGACTCAGGCAACTATACACCGGTGAGTCTGACTTCTATACCAGGAAAGATCTTTGAACAAATTATTAAACAACATGTATGTAAGTACATGGATAAGAATGAAGTGATTAACCAGAGTCAGCATGGGTTTGTAACTAACAAGTCATGTCAGACTAACTTAATTTCCTTCTATGACAGAATCACTGACTGGGTGGATCAGGGAAATGCTGTAGATATAGTATATCTTGACTTCAGCAAAGCATTTGACAAAGTATCTCACACCATCCTTATTGAAAAAATGACCAAGTATGCAATGGACCAGGCAACTGTTAGGTGGATTCATAACTGGCTTAGTGATCGGACTCAAAGGGTGGTTGTAAATGGCTTCACATCCAGCTGGATGAATGTCTCAAGTGGGGTACCACAGGGCTCCGTCCTGGGACCTGTATTGTTCAACATCTTTATCAATGATTTAGATGAAGGAATTGAGGGTAAACTGATTAAATTTGCTGATGACACAAAGCTAGGAGGGATAGCTAATACTAGAGAAGAGAGAGAGAGGATTCAAAAAGACCTAAATAAACTGGAGCAGTGGGCAGCAAACAACAGAATGGTTTTTAACAGGGAAAAATGCAAAGTACTACATCTGGGCAATAAAAATGAAAAAAGCATATACAGAATGGGAGGAATAGAGCTAAGCAACAGTACATGTGAAAAAGACTTAGGTATACTAATAGATCATAGACTGAACATGAGTCAACAGTGTGATGCCGCAGCAAAAAAGGCAAATACAATTCTGGGATGTATTAACAGAAGCATACAGTCTAGATCACGTGAAGTCATTATCGGTCTTTACTCCTCTTTGGTCAGACCTCATCTGGAATACTGTGTACAGTTTTGGGCACCACATTTTAAAAAAGACATCGACAAACTGGAGCAAGTTCAGAGAAGAGCGACCAGAATGGTAACTGGTCTGCAAACTATGTCCTATGAGGAACGGTTGCAGGATTTGGGAATGTTTAGCTTGCAAAAAAGAAGACTGAGAGGAGACTTAATAGCTGTCTACAAATATGTCAAGGGCTGTCACATTGTAGAAGGATCATCTTTATTCTCATTTGCACAAGGAAAGACTAGAAGCAATGGGATGAAACTAAATGAGAGGAGACACAGATTAGATATTAGAAAAAACTTTTTGACAGTTAGGGTGATTAATGAGTGGAACAGGCTGCCATGAGAGGTGGTGAGTTCCCCTTCAATGGACGTCTTCAAACAGAGGCTGGACAGACATCTGTCTGAGATGATTTAGTGAATCCTGCTTTGAGCAGGGGGTTGGACCAGATGACCCAGGAGGTCCCTTCCAACTCTACCATTCTATGATTCTATGATTCTAATACAGGGATCACCAGTGACATTATGCACAGCTCTGTGTAACGGGTCTGGGAGGCGGAACCTCTGAGCAACTTATACAAGGGGGCGGTCCTTGTAAGGAAGCGGGTGGCGACCAGGGAAGACAGGCAGGTAGTCACAGCAGGTGACCGGGACAGTCTCTGGGTAAACGGGCAGGAGGTCACGGCAAGTGACCGGGACAGTCTCTGGGTAAATGGGCAGGAGGTCACGGCAAGTGACCGGGACAGTCTCTGGATAAAGGGTAGGTACGACCTGTGACGGCTGAGCCTCCAGGTAGGCTAGCAGGCAGATGGCAGATGTGTGCTCCCAGGTGAGCAGGCGAGAGTCTCTGGATAAGCAGGTGGTCACAGCATGTGACGGCGGAGCCTCCAGGTAGGTTAACAGGCAGGTAGCAGATAAGCGCTCCCAGGTGAGCGGACCAGAGTCTCTGGACTGGCAGGTGGTCACAGCACGTGACGGCGGAGCCTCCAGGTAGGCTAACAGGCAGGTAGCACATGAGCGCTCCCAGGTGAGCGGGCAAGAGTCTCTGGACTGGCAGGTGGTCACAGCACGTGACGGCGGAGCCTCCAGGTAGGCTAACAGGCAGGTAGCAGATGAGCGCTCCCAGGTGAGCGGGCAAGAGTCTCTGGACTGGCAGGTGGTCACAGCACGTGACGGCGGAGCCTCCAGGTAGGCTAGCAGACAGGTAGCAGGTGAGCGCTCCCAGGTGAGCGGGCAAGCTGGTCCATAGACAGACTGACAGATGTCGGAAGGCAGACCGTCGGACCTCAGGCTAGCAAGCAGGTAAGCGGATAACAGGCAGGAATCAGACAGCAAACTGGCAGGAAACTGGCAGGTAACTGGCAGGTAACTGAAAACGGGACCTGAGGGCTGAAGCAGAGTAGTGAACAGTGCAACAACATTGCTCGGGCACCTCCATTTTGGAGGAGGTGCCTTATATATGGTGAAGTCCTCCGGCCATTGGCCGGGGACTCCTTAGGACGGCGCGCGCGGCCCCTTTAAGAGGGGGGGAGCGCGCGCGCCCTAAGCACCGTGGCCGGGAAGGAGCGCGCGCTGCCAGCAGAGCGGGAGGAGGACGCCGGGCTCGGAGCGGAGAGGTGAGGGGAACAGCGTCCCTGCCTAGCAGGAGGCAGGGACGCCGACGCTACACTCTGTATATAGTGTCAGTGTGTGTGTGTATAGGAAATACAGGGATCACCAGTGACATTATACACAGGAGCTCTGTATATAGTGTCAGTGTACAGGTAATACAGTGATCACCAGTGACATTATGCACAGGAGCTCTGTATATAGTGTCAGTGTGTGGTGTGTGTGTATAGGTAATACACATACTCACCAGTGATGTCTCTAGGTGAAGTTCTTTAACTGCAGACTGATATATCACATCTTCTATACAGGACTTATTTCTGCAGAAAATAACCTAGTTAGATATAACTGATCACTTCCAGAGCACAATTCACACTTTTCCCAAGATTTCTACACTGCATGAAATGACAAAAAAAGAAACATAGCACTGCACTACACAGTAACAGTGCTCCAGTGTCATTCTGTGCCTGCTCATCTGTCAGCAGACATATTTGTCTGATGGCAAAGATCTAAGAGAGATGAAGACAGAAGACCTATGGATTCCGTTGGGAGTGAGGATTTTTCTTTATTAAAGATGGAGTCCCTAAATGTGTTTTATTTTTAATAATAAAAAAAAAAATTCTGTCTTTTTTTTTTCTGTTTACTAGAAATTGATGGTGGCTATGTCTAATTTGGCGTGAAACCATGAATTTCGGGCTTAGTACCAGCTGATAAGGCAAAGATGGCCTGGTACTAACCCTATTATTACCCAGGTTGCCACTCACCACCAGGGCCGCTGGAAGAGCCGGGTAAAGCACTTGGAAATGGTGCCATGATGAATGCGCCATTTTCAGGGGTGGCTGTGGGCTGCGATTTTCAGCGTGGAGGGCCAAGAACGCTTGGGCCTTACCATGCTGCGAATCCCAGCCCCCAGTTGCCTGGTTTTATCTGGCTGGCGATCAACATATGGCGGGAAAAAAAAAAGTTAAGTTTAAAACAAATATTCGGCTTCTCTGTCTTTTGATCGCCAGCCAAGGTAAAGCCAGGCAGCTGGGGGTGGCAGTACGTAGCTGTCTGCTTTATCTGCGGTGAGAATCAAAAATTCATTTTTAAAATTTTCTTTTCACACTTTTATATGTGACAGACCCAACAGTCAATTGCAGATGCTGTCAAAGAGGATGGGCTTCTGTGATTGGCTGTTTGAGTAATGTACAATCAGCCCATACATTCTAGTATGGTACTATGTATGGGCAGCTTTCAGGTTACTCAAGCAGCCAGTCACAGACGCCCATTCTCTGTGTCAGCGTCTGTGATTGGCTGTTGGGACTGTCACACATATAGAAGTGTGAAAATAAATAAATAATAAAACAAAAATGACATAGCGCTCTGCAGAAATTTTGATTCTCAGCGCAGATAGAGGTGGCAGCCCGTAGCTGTCTGCTTTATCTGCCTGGTTTTACCTTGACTGGCGATCAAAAGTCAGGAAAGCCCAATGTTTTTTTTTAATTATTTAAAAAAATAATAAAAAAAAAAAAATGCGTGGGCTCCCGCCATATTTTGATCGGGGGGGCTGGGGGCTGGGATTCTCAGCATGGTAAGGCCCAAGCATTCTGGGCCCCCCACGCTGAAAATGGCAGCCTGCAGCCACCCCTGGAATTGGCGCATTCATCGTAGCGCCATTTCCAGGCACTTTATCCGGCTCTTCCAACGGCCCTGGTGGGGGTGGCACGCTGGGTAATGATGGGGTTAGTACCAGCTTTGTATTATCAGCTGGCACTAAGCCTGAAATTCATGGCATCACGCCAAACTAGACATGGCCACCATGAATTTCTAGTAAACAGAAAAAAACACAACACAATTTTTTAATAAAAATAAAACACAAAACACATGTAGGGACTCCATCTTTAATTAAAAACAAAATCCTCGCTCTGACGTAATCCACGGATCTTCTGTCTCCAGCTCTGCTACATCTTTGCCATTAGACAAATATGCCTGCTGACAGAGATGAGCAGGCACAGAATGACACTAGAACCCAGTTGTCAGAGAAGTGATCAGCTGGCCTCCAGCCGCCGACCATGTTTTGCTGTGCGTTGCAAATAATGCATACTTTCAAACACATGCCTATTTTTGCTATGCAAGTCTACAGTACATTGCGTCTGCACTGATTTACAACGGATGCGTTGTAACGCACAGCATAAACGCAATGTTAACCCAGCCTAACAGCAGCGAGAAGGGGAGACGGAGCCCTGGAGACCGCCTAGTCAGTCTACTGGTGGTACTATCATGCCCATTGCCCAGTATGTACTGCCAGCCTCTGTGGTATTAGCATTCAAGCTCACATGGCATGTCCTGCCAGCCAGCCACTGGTGTTAGTACTAGCATGATAGTACCACACCACCAGTGGCTGGGCAATGGGCATGCATGATGGTACCACCAGTGGCTGGCAGGACATGCTGGGCATGATTCATGCCTAGTATGTCCTGCCAGCCTCCTTGGTACTATCATGCCCACCCACTATGTCCTGCCAGCCCCTGGTGATAGTACATGCTGCTGGGCATAGTACCAGTAACCAGAGGCTGGCAGCAGGACATGCTGGGCAATGGGCATGATGAGAACCATGCCCATTGTCCAGTAGTATTTACTTCCAGCCCCGGCCAGGGGTCCTCCCAGTCACCCCTCCCCCCTATCCCTTCCCCCCACCCCTCCCCGTTTCATACTCACGGGTCGAGATGAGCTGCAGCCGCTGCCTGGAGCGACGCAGGGTCCGTACTCCACAGCGCGCACAGGAAGCAGTCCCAGGGCAATGACGTCATCACCCTGAGACTGACCTCCTGCGCACGCGCCGGCAGTGTCGAGCTGCGCAGAGGAGGCAGAGGGCCCATCACTAATCATATCGGCAGTGCTGCGAACCGGGGGGGCCCTCTGTTCTCTGTACAGGGCCCAGGGGTGTAGGGGGCGGGGCCATCGGGACCCGGGGGTTTTCCCGATCCTCCGGTGGGCCAGTCCGCCCCTGTAGAGGGGCATATGTATACATGCAGGTCGGCCACATCCCAGTGGTGCAGACACATCCACACTGCACCCTGTATACTTGTGCACTGCCGTCTGCTGAAGTGGTAGGAGCCGCCTGAATGCATCTTCTTCCTGCCGGAGAGGAGCTTGTGGGCCTGTGCGGTGAGGAGGTGGACGCTGCGCACCTCCTGAGAAGTATATGGCACTCCATGTATCTGTGCACATAGTATACCACTCTAGTATATAGCAGAAAGGAAACATCGACCAGAAGAGTCCAGGCATGTGGGTGATGCTAATAATTATTATATTGATAACCAGGTGGAAGAGGAGGAAATGCAAAAAAAGGGGGGAATTAAAAACTATACGCAAAGGGGACGTCGAGACAGGAATTACAATTAACACCAGTGGGAATGGATCATGATTAGAACAGCAAAGGGATAATACAGAGAATCAAGCCACAAATTAATCCAGTATATAAAAATATATATACATATCATTAGTTAGATATATCTGTACATATGATTGTTTAATTATCATAAACTTTACATAAAGTGCAAGTGCCTCCAAAGAATAAATCTACATAAATTATATATCTCATATGTGAACAAATACAGGTGTTTCTCACTAAATTAGAATATAATCAAACAGTTATTGTTTATTTCTGTTAATGCTGATGATTATGGCTATACGAGTTTCACTTTTTTGTATTGAAGAACTGAAATAAATTAACTTTTTGATGATATTCTATTTTAGTGAGATGCATCTGTATATGTATATATACAAGGGCTGGTCCCTTATTATTTGGATGTCGGTGTGAATCCTGTAGAGAGTAGTGCACTGACTTGGGCATATGTGCTGTTGACAGATCTGTATTTGTATCCACTTTAAGCATTTTTAAAAAAGGTGACCACATGTGCATTGTACTCACGCTATAGCAGATGCAGATCCCACTCCTGAATGGCGTCCACCCGACGTATGTTTCGGCTTCTTGTCTTCGTCAGGGGGTGGCATCATTCGGAAAGAGCTAAGAGTTAAACGGCCAACTATAGCCAATCAGGATGGAGGTATGTCTCCACCAACCAATGGGTGCTGAGGAGGCGTGGCGCGATACACAACGCGCACCAACGCTACGAGGAAACTATGTGACCTGTGATGCTGCGAGCACGTGATGGAGACACTTGATCGGGGGTCACGGGGCACATATAGATACAGTCGGGGAGGATGATGTGGAGACGTTCATGTGTATTGCCTCTTCAGCAGACATCTAATCTACTGATTGAGTGTGGATATATCGGATAAAGTGGAAAATCTTCTTAATTTATAATGATGGATAGCGAGTATAGGTTACATATTACAGCAATACACAGGAATAGGGGGTAGTGAGTGTTACATGTATATAAGCATAGGCGGATTATAATGAGGACGATCTGGGCTACCGCCCGGGGCCCCGAACCTCCAGGGGGCTCCGGGGTGTCTATGGCCAGATTGTCCTCATTATATGTGCGGCGCCACGGCACATACCGGCAGACAGTGGGGGGGGCCCAGGATCGCTCCCCCAGCAGCGGCACACAGCCGCTGCTTCTTCTTCGGCCGGGCCAGCACTGCAGCAGTTAACTTCCCTGTGCTGGCCCGGCCGCGTCACTGCTAGGAGACACGGCCCTGTGCGCGGCCGTGTCTCCTAGCTGTGACGTCACACAGTGCGCACCCGGCCTGCAGTGCTGCACCGGAAAAGAGCTGGAGCCGAGTCGGGGGATGGTAAGTGTGTGTGTGTGTATGTATATGTATGTATGTGTGTGTGTGTGCAGGCAGATGTCATTGTGTGATGTCTGTTTATATGTATTTTTATGTTTCAAATGTGTTTATGCGTGTATGTATATGTCTGTATATGTTTGTGTGTGCGTGACTGCGTGCGGCCTCCTGCTGAGTATAGATGGCGCCGTGCGGCCTCCTGCTGTCTCTGGGGGGGCGCCGTGCGGCCTCCCGCTGTGTAAAGATGGCGCTGTGCGGCCTCCTGCTGTCTCTGGGGGGGGGCGCCGTGCGGCCTCCCGCTGTGTATAGATGGCGCCGTGCGGCCTACTGCTGTCTCTTGGGGGGGGCGCCGTGCAGCCTCCCGCTGTGTATATATGGCGCCGTGCAGCCTCCCGCTGTATATAGATTGCCCCGTGCGGCCTCCCGCTGTGTATAGATGGCATTGAGCGGCCCCCTGTGTATAGATGGCATCGTGCGGCCTTCCGCTGTTTATAGGTGGCGCCGTGTGGCCTCCCGCTGTGTATAGGTGGCGCCGTGCGGCCTCCCGCTGTGTATAGGTGGCGCCGCCTGCTGTGCATAGGTGGCGCCGTGCGGCCTCCCGCTGTGTATAGGTGGCGCCTCCCGCTGTGTATAGGTGGCGCCGTGCGGCCTCCCGCTGTGTATAGGTGGCGCCGTGCTGCCTCCCGCTGTGTATAGGTGGCGCCGTGCGGCCTCCCGCTGTGTATAGGTGGCGCCGTGCGGCCTCCTGCTGTGTATAGGTGGTGCCGTGCGGCCTCCCGCTGTGTATAGGTGACGCCGTGCGGCCTCCTGCTGAGTATAGATGGCGCCGTGCGGCCTCCTGCTGTCTTTGGGGTCGGGGCGCCGTGCGGCCTCCTGCTGAGTATAGATGGCGCCGTGCGGCCTCCTGCTGTCTCTGTGAGGGGGGCGCTGTGCGGCCTCCCGCTATGTATAGATTGCGCCGTGCGGCCTCCTGCTCTCTCTGGGGGGGGCGCTGTGGGCCTCCCGCTGTGTATAGGTGGCGCCGTGTGGCCTCCCGCTGTGTATAGATGGCGCCGTGCGGCCTCCCGCTGTGTATAGATGGCTACGTGCGGCCTCCCGCTGTGTATAGATGGCTACGTGCGGCCTCCCGCTGTGTATAGATGGCTACGTGCGGCCTCTCGCTGTGTATAGATGGCTTAGTGCGGCCTCCCGCTGTGTATAGATGGCTACGTGCGGCCTCCCGCTGTGTATAGATGGCTACGTGCGGCCTCCCGCTGTGTATAGATGGCTACGTGCGGCCTCCTGCTGTGTATAGATGGCTACGTGTGGCGTCCAGCTGTGTATAGATGGTTACTTGTGCTCAATATTGAGTCATACAATTAATGTAAGGCTATGTGCCCACGATGCAGAAATGCTCCGGATTTTTTTTGAGCGTTTCCGCATCTCCCTGGCAGAAAAAACGCATGTGGATTGTACATGCGGATTGTACATGCTTTTTTCCTGCCTGGGACTTGCTGATGTGAAGCGTTCTTCACTTGCATTTCCGCATGCGGGTTGACAAGCGCTTTCCAAGCGATTTTAGCATCACTTGGAAAGTGCTTGACAACTTGGTCACACTATATAAATACATGCAACCGGCATGGATTTATATAGTGTGACCATAAAAGAATGGTAAAAAATAAATATATAATTACCTTCTGATGGCCTGCCGACGTCAGCGGTCACGTGACCCGTCACATGACTAAATGACGTCACGGCAGGTCCTTTTCAGACCATCGCGAGCTGCTGGCAAGCCAGGACGCATCGGATAAAGACACCGGGGGCCATCAGAAGGTAAGTATAATATTTATTTTTTATTTTATTCTTTTTTTACAGGTTCTATGGTACCCGGGTCCGGAGGACAGCCTCCTCTTCTCCAAACCCGGGTACCATCCGCACATTGAAGCGCATGGATTCTGCATGTACAGATGCAGTGATGCGGATTCCATGTGTTCTAATGCAAGTCAATGGCGGCGAAAGCGCCGTGCTTCCGCAAAATAATTGGTAGTGCAGCGGATTTTTCTGCAATGATAATTCGCAGCGGAAATTTACACAGCATGTGCACAGCACATGCGGATTATCATTGGGGAACATGGCCGACCTTCCATCAAGCGTTTTTAAGCGTTTCTGCAGCGGAATTGCCACCGCGGAAACGCTTAAAAAACGCATAGTGGGCACACAGCCTAAAAAAAATTATTATAATTAATATTGTGTTCTCCCCGCCTCAGTCCTCACAGCACAACGCAGAACACGAGCTCCTCATCACCAGTCCTCCTGTCCCGGCACAATGTGCGCACTGCTGCAGCAGCAGGTGGAATAGTGTCCACTGGACTGAGAAGACCCCGCCCCTTCCGGTGATGTCATGATTCCATGAAATCACTCCTCCCCCTCAAGAAATCAACTCCAATCTAGACGCTCCCCTGTTGCTGAGGCGTGGTGACGCTGTAGCTGGGTGATTGCAGTCAGAGTAGTGGTGTTTGGTGTCTGCACTACAGGTAAGAAGATGGGAATGTGCCAAGGTGATTACTACATTCAGGACAATAAGTAGCTGGCTGTAGGTGTGCAGAATCCCACTCCCAATATTGTCAGGGTCTCGCACCCCCTCATGTCGTGGGCTGTCAGGCTCCCGCACCCCCTCGTGTCGTGGGCTGTCAGGCTCCCGCACCCCCTCGTGTCGCGGGCTGTCAGGCTCCCGCACCCCCTCGTGTCGTGGGCTGTCAGGCTCCCGCACCCCCTCGTGTCGTGGGCTGCCAGGCTCCCACACCCCCTCGTGTCGTGGGCTGCCAGGCTCCCGCACCCCCTCGTACTGTGGGCTGTCAGGCTCCCGCACCCCCTCGTGTCGTGGGCTGCCAGGCTCCCGCATCCCCTCGTGCTGTGGGCTGTCAGGCTCCCGCACCCCCTCGTGTCGTGGGCTGCCAGGCTCCCGCACCCCCTCGTGTCGTGGACTGCCAGGCTCCCGCACCCCCTCGTGTCGTGGGCTGCCAGGCTCCCGCACCCCCTCGTGTCGTGGGCTGCCAGGCTCCCGCACCCCCTCGTGTCGTGGGCTGTCAGGCTCCCACACCCCCTCGTGTCGTGGGCTGTCAGGCTCCCGCACCCCCTCGTGTCGAGGGCTGTCAGGCTCCCGCACCCCCTCGTGTCGTGGGCTGTCAGGCTCCCGCACCCCCTCGTGTCGTGGGCTGTCAGGCTCCCGCACCCCCTCGTGTCGTGGGCTGCCAGGCTCCCGCACCCCCTCGTGTCGTGGGCTGCCAGGCTCCCGCACCCCCTCGTGTCGTGGGCTGCCAGGCTCCCGCACCCCCTCGCGTCGAGGGCTGTCAGGCTCCTGCCCCCCGTCGTGTCATGGGCTGTCAGGCTCCCGCACCCCCTCGTGTCGTGGGCTGTCAGGACCCGCACCCCCTCGTGTCGAGGGCTGTCAGGCTCCCGCACCCCCTCGTGTCGTGGGCTGTCAGGCTCCCGCACCCCCTCGTGTCGTGGGCTGTCAGGCTCCCGCACCCCCTCGTGTCGCGGGCTGTCAGGCTCCCGCACCCCCTCGTGTCGTGGGCTGTCAGGCTCCCGCACCCCCTCGTGTCGTGGGCTGCCAGGCTCCCACACCCCCTCGTGTCGTGGGCTGCCAGGCTCCCGCACCCCCTCGTGCTGTGGGCTGTCAGGCTCCCGCACCCCCTCGTGTCGTGGGCTGCCAGGCTCCCGCATCCCCTCGTGCTGTGGGCTGTCAGGCTCCCGCACCCCCTCGTGTCGTGGGCTGCCAGGCTCCCGCACCCCCTCGTGTCGTGGACTGCCAGGCTCCCGCACCCCCTCGTGTCGTGGGCTGCCAGGCTCCCGCACCCCCTCGTGTCGTGGGCTGCCAGGCTCCCGCACCCCCTCGTGTCGTGGGCTGTCAGGCTCCCACACCCCCTCGTGTCGTGGGCTGTCAGGCTCCCGCACCCCCTCGTGTCGAGGGCTGTCAGGCTCCCGCACCCCCTCGTGTCGTGGGCTGTCAGGCTCCCGCACCCCCTCGTGTCGTGGGCTGTCAGGCTCCCGCACCCCCTCGTGTCGTGGGCTGCCAGGCTCCCGCACCCCCTCGTGTCGTGGGCTGCCAGGCTCCCGCACCCCCTCGTGTCGTGGGCTGCCAGGCTCCCGCACCCCCTCGCGTCGAGGGCTGTCAGGCTCCCGCCCCCCGTCGTGTCATGGGCTGTCAGGCTCCCGCACCCCCTCGTGTCGTGGGCTGTCAGGACCCGCACCCCCTCGTGTCGAGGGCTGTCAGGCTCCCGCACCCCCTCGTGTCGTGGGCTGTCAGGCTCCCGCACCCCCTCGTGTCGTGGGCTGTCAGGCTCCCGCACCCCCTCGTGTCGTGGGCTGCCAGGCTCCCGCACCCCCTCGTGTCGTGGGCTGCCAGGCTCCCGCACCCCCTCGTGTCGTGGGCTGCCAGGCTCCCGCACCCCCTCACGTCGAGGGCTGTCAGGCTCCCGCCCCCCGTCGTGTCATGGGCTGTCAGGCTCCCGCACCCCCTCGTGTCGTGGGCTGTCAGGCTCCCGCACCCCATCTTGTCGTGGGCTGCCAGGCTCCCGCACCCCCTCTTGTCGTGGGCTGCCAGGCTCCCGCACCCCCTCGTGTCGAGGGCTGTCAGGCTCCCGCACCCCCTCATGTCGTCGGCTGTCAGGCTCCCGCACTCTCCCCTTGTCGTTGTCTGTGGAGAAGATTAATACATATTTTCATTTTTCAGGTTTTCTCTTATAAAACAAGATCTCTGAGCTTCTGTCTTTGACCGAAAAAATGGCCTCTGACAAGTCGCTGCTGTCTGCAGAAATGAACACAAACATGGAGGAAGCGCTGTATGAACAGATGCTGATGAAGGTACGAAGATGAATTGGAGAGGCCAGCAATCACCGGGTGAATGTCTCCTCCGTCAGCTGCCGGGAGCGCGGCAGTCTCCAACATTTACCTAATGTGTATTGTTGGCTTTAGACCCCTCACAGTTGTACTATTTTGGTGCAGGAAAAATCAGTTTGCAGAACCATCCTGTTCATGTTACTCACTGATTCACACTTGTTGCCTCATTTCAGGCCAAACAGGAGATGGAGAGCAGAATACCGAACTTACCAGAACGCAGAGAGATCAGACCCCAGCCGGGTGAGATGGGCGTCCTCTGATTATTATCCAGATTACTTTGTGCATATTATGTGACAGATACCACAGTGGGGCAGTGGGGTCTTATTGACTGCAACGGTCACATGATGCAACCAACGTGGGGGGTCACATAATTTCTTATGCAGTTGATTACATGTAAATGCTGCTTGGCTTTTGCCGATTTTATTGTGTTTTTGTTCACTTTTTGTTTTTATTTCTGTGTTAGGTTTCTGCATTAAAACTCGCACATCCAAAAATACCAAAATCTTTATTAACATCTGCAAGTCGAACCAGATCCCAGCGGCCCCGGACCTGACGGAGCAGGAGTTAGTCAGCATCCTGGAATCTGATGATCCCTCCGGCTATCGAGTCCCCATGAGCCTTGGAGAGCCCCACGTTGAAGTTGATAATAGTACGTTTTTTTTTAATACAGCGCTTCTCTTTTTAAAGGGATAGTCCAGAGATATCCTTAAAGGGGTTAAAATAGCAAGTATTACAACTTACTAATCCTCAATGGTCAAAGGTGCCATCTCCACAGGTTCTGGTAGGTCCACTTCCAGTCTGCGGAATAAAGTTTGACATCTTGTTGTTGACTTTTGAACTTTTTTGGTTTAGATTTGGGACTTAGAGGGATTGTCCACTACTTGGATTCCCCTTTAAGAACTTATACCACTTATTCATAGCAGCCCTACTAAGGTCAATGGATTGAGTCGGCACCGCAAAGTATCTAAGTCCTGGTGCACTTTGTCCTACAGGTAGAGACGGCTGCTCGGCGTACGACATAGTGATTAATGGCACCTTCTTTGAGAAAATTACGGTAACTGCAATTGCTTATTCCGACATACGAGCTGTCTGCTCTCCTTTGTGTCAGCTCCTTACTTTGTATTTTTTTTATTAGAATAATGAGCTTTTCAGGGAATTTTTTATCACCGTGGCCATGGAGGGACTAGAGAACAAGTACGAAATGGAGCTGTCAAGAGGTAACGACCGCATCACTGATCTTTTCCTTGATTTTTCCATCGACCACACAAGGACTTGTTCTTTCGTGGAGCAAGTTTACCATATAATATATTGAACATTTTTATGTACCAACCTGTTGTATGGCACCGTATCAAATGCCTTTGAAAAGTCCAGATAGACAACATCCACTAAGTTTCCCTGGTCCAACCTGAACTTACCTCCCCATAGAATCTTTTCAGATTAGTTTGCAGGACAGATCCCTCATAATCATATGTTTAGGTTATTCTTATTGAGGTGCTCCAGGTTAGTATCTCTTAGAAAACCCTCAAAGTTGTTGCCCACAGTACAAGTTAAACTTACCGACCTATAAATTCCAGGCTCAGATGTTATCCCCTTCTTGAATATTGGTACCACATTTGCTATGTGGGTGTAACCCTGGTGGATATGGACCCACTGCCCCACGGGAGGGTTGTGACTAGGTGTCTACTGGGTCTCCACTAGAACCTCTGGTGGTGAGGATAGACTGGGCCTCCGGTAGACACCAGGTACCACTTCAGTGCAGTTCCCGGGACTGCAGCAGCATTCCGGAGGTACCAGGGTACCAGACTCAGGAGAGCGAAGACAAGGACTAGGTCAGACAGTCCGAGATCAGGGCAGGAAGCACAGGTTCAGGATAGAGAAAAATGGCAAGGGGGACAGGGGTTTTTGATACCAGAAAACTCCTTTAACGCTTGCAACCTCTGTTGCTTGACTGCTACTCAAACAGTCAAATCAGTCAGTAAGAATTTATGGAACTTCCATGGCGATATTTTGCATCAGTATTTGTTAGCAGACGCCAGGAGTGGATCCAAAACAGAAGAGGTGAAAGTGTTTCAGTTACTATTTTTCACTGTGTTTGTTCCCCTCTGGTTTTCAGCTTACAAATACTGATGTAAATTAGTGCCCAAAATACTCACTGTGTGAATGAGACGAGGAAGCTGCTTGTAGTACTGTAATAGAAGTCCTTATTCTGAGGATGAGTTCTGTAATTCTTGTCTTCTCTGCTCCATCAAACTCCCCAGAGCAGGGGCAACCCCTGGAGCAAAACTTCTGGCGGCAGATGTCCAGACGTATGACTCAGTGATGTGTGATGGACCCCGACTCCCAAACAAAATGAATCAGACACATACAAAATAAATACACAAATCATTGCAATTAGGTGTCAAACGTTCTCAACTTTATTTAAATTTACATGACACCGAAAATGGCACAACCCTCGACTCACGAAGAGTCACCCTCCAGCTCTCAGGAGAGGAAAACCCCCTGTGGAGGAAACCTCTAGGGAACCATGGCTGGAGGGCTGCCCTTCCCTTGGGCTTAGAGAGTTAGTGCCGATATATGACGGAGTTTTAGAATTTCTACATATTTACAGAGAACGACATAACAAATATAGACTATTAATGTGATAAACTGGATGTGGGAGAGATCTGGCTGCGATATCTGTCACCACATTTATTGCTGGAACGAATTTAGTTGATCTGATTTCCCAGGTGGATCTACCACTTCTCCCTTACAGATCCAGCTCCGTCTCTCAAGATGTTGGATACTTGGTTACAGGGGTTGCTCATTATGGATAACCCCTAATAGGATGAGTATCCCCTCCCCCTCCCAATTTATCACCCATTAAAGTCAAGGATCCATCTATGAACTCCCAAAGAAGAGCAGCTCTTTGTACATAGTAACAGAAGGGGATCCTGTTTTGGGGACACCCCCCTCTGTTACCTTCCCTTCCCCCCGGGGTGTCTAAGAAGACAACCCCTTTCCCTGCTAGAACCTCCAAATTACACCAACATTGGCACATTACGTGGGGTGGTCAAGCTCAAGGTCCTCAGGCGCATCATCAGTAATGGCGCTGATCATGGCAGCGCGGCATTCTTTTATGGAATCTTCTTTATGACACTTGTTTATGCCCTCACAATAGTTGTCATGGTTACTACAAGGGCTATTACTGATGCAGGGTCCAAGTATTAACCCTTTCATCATTGGTAATTCACTTTCATTATGGAGGCAAATAACTGCACTTGTTACCAAGCAGGAGTCTTATCATTACGGCTTCCCTTAGGCACCATAAGAAATAAAGATTATAGAACATACGTACAAGTGTTTCAGGAGTGTTTTGCACTTTTTAGATCCATAGATTGGGCTTATAACTAGCACTTTACAAAGCGGAAAATTAAGAGGAAATTACTTGTAAAATAATATTATAGGGAATTGCATTTCAAGCATTTTCCTAATGTGCATTCTGCATACTTGCATAGTTACATAGGTTGAAAAAGTTTTAACTTTAATGTCCTTGGTCTATCTCCAAAGTTATACATTTTCTATTACTAGATTATTTATAACCCACAATGTCATGTTTTGTTAAAAAAGTATCCAGCCCTTCTATAAATGCTGTTATACTATCTGCCATTACTATATCTTGTGGTTGGCATTCCACAGTCTGACTGCTCTAACTGTAAAGAATCCTTTCCTATTAAGTTGCCAGAATCGCTTCTCCTCCGCTTGTTATGAATGTTCCTGGTGCTTTGTAAGGTCCTGGAAAGTGATAAGTCATGTGCCAGTACTATGCATTGACCACATATGTATTTATACATATAAATGTATATTTATGAAGGAGATGATAATTACCCTTCATAGAGGTGTTATGATCATTCATAAATTGCTTTCATAGGTTTGATCTCCAGGATTAGGAGAGATTTGGGGTGTAAACGTAATAAACAATGAGTAAAACATCAAAGCAAACGAAAAAGGGTTTGTGACCCAAACTGGTAGGTGAGACCGGCTAGCCCCATATTATACAAGGTCACAACCAGGTTTCGCCTGAGGAGGGCAGCACTAATGAGTCCTCAGGAGCGCATAACCCTGAAATATGCAGCGATTCTACACTACCCATTATAAAAGGGTTTAATATGTTACTTACTACCATGTTTTAGCTAAGATACAAGGCATACTTGTAAGGAGAGATGAAAAAGGTGATGGGGGACAACATATAAATATACTGAGGAACTCTATACACTAGTGGCCAAAATTGAGGCAACACCCCCAAGATTTATGAATTTTTAGCATTTTGCCAATACAAATACAAATTTCATGAATGTTTTTGATTTCACAGTAAAGTTTTTAAGTAGAAATAAAATCTCATATAGAAACACAATATTAGCAGGAAATTTGTTCATTTGTCAACAAATTGGACACTATTGTCACTCAGATGACTGTGGGAGAAAAGCCATTGATTTGTCCTATTTTCATATCTAACACTAAATGTTAATACTCAGTTGGACAGCCCTCGGCCTTGATGACTGCCTGGCATCTACTTGGCATGCTATCTACCAGTTTGTGTAAATCAGATGGTGTGATGATATGAAGCCATGATTTGATGATGGCTGCAATGAGTTCCTGCTTGTGTGAAGCCCGCTGTTTTGACACCGCTCTTTTGAGCCGAGCCCAGAGATTCTCAATAGGATTGAGATCTGGGCTGTTTCCTGGCCAATTCAATAGCTGGACATTTTTGTCCTTGAACCAAGAGAGACATTTTTTAGCTGTATGGCATGGGGCTCCATCTTGCTGAAAAATAAACGGTGTCCCTTCACTAAATACATCACGTGCCGAAGGAATGAGTTTAGGCTGAAGGACTTCCTTGATGTACTTTTCAGCATTAACTGTTTCTTCAATTACCTGCAGCCTACCACCTGCATCTCTGGACACGCAGCCCCCTACCATAACACTCAGAGGAGGCTTCATGGTGGGTATTGTACCCTCTGGCAACCAGTCCTCTCCAGGTCGTCGTCGAACGTAGCGGACACCGTCGCTGCCAAAGATGGATATGCGTGTCTCATCGCTCCATATAACATTTCACCATTGTTCAATGGTCCATTTACAATGTTCTTTGGCCCCTGCAGACGTTTCTGACGCTGTGAGGCATTCAGAAATGGCTTTTTACCTGGTATTCTGGCTCTTAACCCTGCATTTACCAGTCGTCGTCGAACCGTCCGATCAGACACTGTCACTCCGGTGTTGACAAGCTCCTTGTTGATGTTAACAGCCGTTTATTTCCTGTTATTTAGGGCGATTCTAACAATTCTTCTATCAGTCTGAGGAGTTGTAGCCTTCTTCCTTTCTCTACCTGGTTTATTCTTTATCGAACCAGTCTCTTGAAACCGCTTACACACTTTGAGAACGAAAACATGTAATTGCTTACCTTCTGATGACAAACTGGCTTTAAAATATAAAAACCGCATTTTAATCGCACAATATCTGTCTTACAACCCACACCCAGGTCACTATAAACCAACATAGAATACATATGGCAGAAGAGGGCGTGTGTACAAGTACGTAGGTCAGTGAAATCCTCCATTAAATATTGGTGATGGTGAAAAACTGAAAGTGTTGCCTCAATTTTGGCCACTAGTGTATAACACAAAATATAAACAAAAAAGAAAGGGAAGAACATTTCTGCACAAAAAACGTGTCGCTCGGCAGGAAAATCCCGTAGATGTTGCGTTTTTTGAGATTTTTCTTTCCCTTTCTTTAGAAACGCTGCAAAAATACTGAAAGAATAGACATGAAACTGCTTCAAATCTACAAGGATTCACTTTTCCTGCTTTTCCTGGTACTATCAAGCATAGCGTTTTTGGGAACTTGGAGCTCTATATTACAAATATGTCCGTCCCTCCAGTTGAAAGAAATTAACATTTTCCTGGAGGGAAATTTATATTTTACATTATGTCAGTTTTTGTCTATCGATGATAAAGTGCAGTTTGCAGCAATTTTTATTGTGACATATACCCAAATCATTCATGAAAATATTTCACATTCAACGCGCGTCGGGCGGGCCTGCGTCCTCTCACATGCCAGGGCTGAGTTTCAGTTCCAGTCCGACCCTGTTAATCATCTATGGTTTCCCTTCAGAGTGGAAAATGCTGAAAAATCGGAAGCTCCTGGGATCCATTTTTGAACAGAATATCAGAACCAAATCAAAACCGATGATTCATAATAGGGGTAAGTCCCAACTCTAAGGTACAAGTCTATGGCATACAGTCTGTAAAAGACGACAGAGTAGGGTGCTGTTGAGCATCGACGGCTTCTTCTCTGATGTTCCTCGCTCATCCATGCAGTACATAGTCTGCCATTCAATTGATTGGATATCTTATAATACCACATTTCCCCTAGGGACACAAAGTATGACGAGCGCCACTCCTCCTGGTGATAGGTTATACCCAACAGATGGGGCAGCGCCACTCCTCGTGGTGATGGGTTACACCCAACAGATGGGGGAGCGCCACTCCTCGTGGTGATGGGTTACACCCAACAGATGGGGGAGCTCCACTCCTCTTGGTGATGGGTTATACCCAACAGATGGGGGAGCGCCACTCCTTGAGGTGATAGGTTATACCCAACAGATGGGGGAGCGCCACTCCTCGTGGTGATGGGTTATACCCAACAGATGGGGGAGCGCCACTTCTCATGGTGATGGGCTGCACCCAACAGATGGGGGAGCTCCACTCCTTGTGGTGATGGGTTACACCCAACAGATGGGGGAGCTTCACTCCTTGAGGTGATGGGTTATACCCAACAGATGGGGGAGCGCCACTCCTCGTGGTGATGGGTTATACCCAACAGATGGGGGAGTGCCACTCCTCGTGGTGATGGGTTATACCCAACAGATGGGGGAGCCCCACTCCTCGTGGTGATGGGTTAAACCCAACAGATGGGGGAAGTTGCAGAATGGCTTGTTATGGTGCAAGAACAATGTGGACATTGTTTTTTTTTGTTTTTGTTTTAACTATTATGCCTTTATGTTCTTTATTTTTTTCCTACAGACCCTCCCAGCTAACTCCAAGCAAGTCCCTAATCTCAGAAGTTGAAAGGTTTGGGTTTCTTTGAGGTTTAATGCATGCATTTACTTTTTTTAGAATCCCATCTTACAAAAGATATAGGATATCCAACTTGTTGGACTTCAAGAATAAGGGGGCTGCAGCCTGGAAGTAACCCCGCTGCCCTTTTTAAAGAATATGCTGGTGTGGGGCAGCTACCCGGATTTTCACTGTGCAGGAGAACTGCAGCTAAGCCCATTCACTTTGCTGGATCTATGCTGTCGTTCCGCTGCACAGTGGAGGCCATGATGCCAATGTGCAGGGAATGACTGTGAAAGGGGCTGTTCCTCATTACCAGCATCAGTGCCCCTTTATTATATTAGAGATCGACCCCAACAGATCATAAATTGATGGTGTACCCTTGCAATATACTGCTGCCTTCCTTTTTTTTATCAGTTCACCCGTGAAACCAGATTACATGATTGTGGCGGAACCTCCTGTAGGACACCCAAGTTTTCTGGTGGCTGAAATCTCTTTACCTAAAATGGTGAGACCCTCAGATGTGGTTTAGGATTGTGACCTTTTTGTATTTCATGTGATTTCCAATAGTCTTCCCTTATTAAAAGTCTGTGCCAACCTCGTGCTACCGGTCCTCCTCTGCCAACTTTTATCATCACAGCTTTGATGTGTCCACAGTAGCCAATTGCTGGCAGCTGTGACACATTTGCTGGATGATGATGATCTAATTTTTTTTTCATACCATGGTGGGTTGTTTGCAAGCTGTTGGAATGGGAAAGAAGATCTCTGTAAACGACTCTGTCAGCAGAGAACGACTGTTCAAACCAAGCACAGACGCCCAGTGCTTCACGGCGGGACCAGTCATTTATATAAGCCTCCCCCCCTGCTTGTTTCCCCTCCATCTCCACCATCACCTCTTCTTTGACAGTTCTGGCTTCATAGATCCAGAGAGGAGATAGAGGGAAAACAAGCTGGTGGGAAGATGTATATATTATTATTGTTATTTAATTATATAGTGCCATTGATTCCATGGTGCTGGTGCATATAAATGATGTTATAATGATGATATAAATGATGAAAGAGGCTTGTTGCAATAGTGTAGAACACGCCGCTCTTTATTTTTTCCATATTAATGCGACATTTGGAGGAATCGCACAGAAAATGCTTTAAATGTATTTATTTTTTCATTTGATTTTTCTCATGTCCATGATTCACATTGCGTTAAATGAGGCATAATGAAGATTAAGAATTTTTCAGCTAATGTAGCCTTCATCAGACAGGATAATGTAGCTTAAGGGGACCCACTTGGTTAAATATAGGGGTCAGTTCTGGTCTTCCCAAAAAGCAGATGAAGTAGTCACCACACGGGAATCTGGTGATTACTGGGTTTGCTTTTGGGGACCCCAGATTTCTTCATATAACCGAGTGGGCCTTCTGCCTAATGAAGGCTACATTATGTGAAATTCTGGTACCATTCATTATGCCTCACTTAAAGGGGTTGCCTGGCACTTTAATATTGATGACCTATCCTAAGGATATTCCATTAGTATTAAAGTGGTGGACAACCCCTTTTAATGCAGTGTGAATCCTAAAAAATATTTTTCAGCCTTTTCTGTGAGCAGTTCCTCCACGTGTCAGATTTAATGTAGGAGACGTGTGGAGCTACACAGTAACTTCTAGTTGGCCACGTATCAAGATAAAAGTTTAGATTTTTGTGCACTTGTTGGTTACAACTTTCTTTCCCGTACAGAAGCATTCAGCGACATAAGCGTTGTTACCACGCTGGTCTTCTCTTTACAGTCTTCTGCTAGATCTCTTGTGTTGGACTTGGGTGAAGACAGAATAGTCAGACGTCCCGATTTGTATCATCTAGACGTCTTCATTCCTTACAATATCATCCAAGAACAAAGTGGAGCTCAGTTCAACAAGGACAGTAAGGTGAGACAATTAAGCAAAGCTGGACATGTCTTATAGCCCATTCTGAAATCTCCTTCTTAAAGAGGTTCTCTGAGAAAATGTATAAAATAAAATTTTAAAAAATGTATACATTTATTTAGCAAAAATAAATTGTTTTAATTAGTGAATAATTCTATTTGAATACTTTTATGCCCAAAAATGGCAAAAGTATTCTCGGAGTGATACCTTTATTGGCTAACCAGAAAAAAAAAATATATATGCAAGCTTTCAGAGCACAGAGGCTCCTTCTTCAGGCAATATTACAAATGAATTCATAACATTTGTAATCCTGCCTGAAGAATGAGCCTGTGTGCTCTGTAAGTTTGCATATATATATATTTTTTTCTGGTTAGCCAATAAAGGTATCACTCCGAGAATACTTTTGCCATTTTTGGGCATAAAATTATTTCCATCAAATTTTCTGGCTAACACGGTACCACAATATAAATTTGTATTGTACATCACAATTAGGGGATAATAATTGCGTATGGACATAATGGCCAACGATGTCAGCAGCCATCCATCCTAGATGGGTGAAGGTAAACTGTTTGAGACGGACTTCTCTGACCTACCTGTCGGAATCAAGAACGTGCATCTATGTCATCGATTGACTGACTGATCACGTCCATGAGTCAACATGTTGTAAACCTGTCATGATGAGTGAGCAGATAGGATGCTGCCCCTCACCCTGACAGGAACTTATCTATCACAACATATAGTTGCCCAGAGACATCTGAATGCATCGGCTTTCCTTTATGCCATTCATCAAACATGTCGTATATTTTGTGTATAGCGAGTCACAAGCCTCACACTGCTCTGCGTCTTATCATTTGGTTCTATGAGCTGCAGTAAAACGTGACGTATATTCCAGGTGCTGACTATCACAATGCCGGTGCAGCCAGCATAGCGGTGGGCTCAGAAGATCGGCTTTGGAAAGCGTTCCTCTTATATAGATCCAGTGGATCCTACTTACATTCGCTGCTGTTTACATTGTATGGTTACAATTCTATTTAGACTTCAATATGACTCCAGAATAAATTTTTGTCTTTCTTATACTTGCCGTATATTTTTCCCAAGGAAGGGGTTTAGGTATTGTGTTTTTTTTTTTTATTTCTACTGTAATATTTCATAATATCTGTGAATAAGTCTTGAAAATAATTTGCATTGAAAAGGTTGAGATCCTCTGAATCTACAGGGATTTTTAGGAATTAAAAATCTACAGCAGTAAATCTGCAGCAGAATTTACATTTTGCACCATGTCTGGATTTAGTAGCAGCTGCCCCTTTAAATGGAATATGTCAGCAGGTTTTTGCTATCCCATTTGAGAGCAGCATAATCCGAGGCCCTGATTCCAACGATGTATCACTTACTGGGCTGCTTGGTGTTATTTTGATAAAATTGCAGGTTTTTTTTTCTCATGCAGATCTCTGAATGCTGAGCTCTGTATAATAACCCCACCTACACCTCTGATTGGCAGCTTTCTGTGTACACTGTATTTAAACTGCCAATCAGTGGTGGGGGGCGTGGTTGGACTACCTGGCTGCAGGTTTACTAGTCCTCTAGTGATAATCTTCTGCTAATAAAAGTGTGATTTTTATCAAAACTACAACCAGCAGCCCTGTAAATGAGACGTCCCTAGAATCAGGGTCTTTGTCTCTACATCATGCTGCTCTCAACAACAACCAATATATAGTACATCCGACAAGGGGTCAATGTGTTAAAAAAGACCTTTATTATAATAATTTGGGTACATGGCGGCAAAGAAAAGAGCACACACATATATATAGTAATACCATATAATAGTGAGGAGGTATAATGTAAATATTTGAATTGCAGAGACACCAGGGCTAAATAGTAGTAGCTCCAATTGTGCTAATGCATACTGATAGTATATCCTAGGTCACATAGTAAAAGGATATAATCCCAAATAATAAAAGCCAATATAGGCATTCCCAAGATAATGACCTTTTGGTATATACATATCAAGGGATGTATTATATCCAAGTAGGTTCATTCCCAAGTAACAATAATGTTGTATTGGATTCATTCATACCTGGTATACAGTTATATGAAAAAGTTTGGGCACCCCTATTAATCTTAAGCTTAATGTTTTATAAAAATTGGTGTTTTTACAACAGCTATTTCAGTTTGATATATGTAATAACTGTTGGACACAGTAATGTTTCTGCCTTGAAATGAGGTTTATTGTACTAACAGAAAATGTGCAATCTGCATTCAAACAAAATTTGCCAGGTGCATAAGTATGGGCACCCTTATCATTTTCTTGTTTTAAATACTCCTACCTACTGTTTACTGACTTACTAAAGCACTTTTTTTGGTTTTGTAACCTCATTGAGCTTTGAACTTCATAGTCAGGTGTATGCAATCATGAGAAAAGCTACTTAAAGTGGCCAATTGCAAGTTGTTCTCCTGTTTGAATCTCCTCTGAAGAGTGGCATCATGGGCTCCTCAAAACAACTGTCAAATGATCTGAAAACAAAGATTATTCAACATAGTTGTTCAGGGGAAGGATACAAAAAGCTGTCCCAGAGATTTAACCTGTCAGTTTCCACTGTGAGGAACATAGTAAGGAAATGGAAGAACACAGGGACAGTTCTTGTTAAGGCCAGAAGTGGCAGGCGAAGAAAAACATCAGAAAGGCAGAGAAGAAGAATGGTGAGATCAGTCAAGGACAATCCTAAGACCACCTCCAGAGAGCTGCAGCATCATCTTGCTGCAGATGGTGTCACTGTGCATCGGTCAACTATACAATGCACTTTGCACAAGGAGAAGCTGTATGGGAGAGTGATGCAAAAGAAGCCATTTCTGCAAGCACGCCACAAACAGAGTCAGCTGAGGTATGCAAAAGCACATTTGGAGAAGCCAATTTCTTTTTGGAAGAAGGTCCTGTGGACTGATGAAACCAAGATTGAGTTGTTTGGTCATACAAAAAGGCATTATGCATGGCGGCAAAAAAACACAGCATTCCAAGAAAAACACTTGCTACCCACTGTAAAATTTGGTGGAGGTTCCATCATGCTTTGGGGCTGTGTGGCCAATGCTGGCAACGGGAATCTTGTTAAAGTTGAGGGATGCATGGATTCCAATCAGTATTAGCAGATTCTTGACAATAATGTTCAAGAATCAGTGATAAAGTTGAAGTTACGCAGGGGGTGGATCTTTCAGCAAGACAATGATCCAAAACACCGCTCCAAATCTACTCAGGCATTCATGCAGAGGAACAATTACAATGTTCTGGAATGGCCATCCCAGTCCCCAGACCTGAATATCATTGAACATCTGTGGGATCATTTGAAGAGGGCTGTCCATGCTCGGCGACCATCAAACTTTACTAAACTGTAATTGTTTTGTAAAGAGGAATGGTCAAAAATACCTTCATCCAGGATCCAGGAACTCATTAAAAGCTACAGGAAGCCACTAGAGGCTGTTATTTTTGCAAAAGGAGGATCTACTAAATATTAATGTCACTTTTCTGGTGAGGTGCCCATACTTATGCACCTGTCAAATTTTGTTTGAATGCAGATTGCACATTTTCTGTTAGTACAATGAACCTCATTTCAAGGCAGAAACATTACTGTGTCCAACAGTTATTACATATATCAAACTGAAATAGCTGTTGCAAAAACCCCAATTTTTATAAAACATTAAGCTTAAGATTAATAGGGGTGCCCAAACTTTTTCATATAACTGTATATTGTCTGCACGTCTTGCAATAGCTCTGGGCTCGGTGGTCCTACTCCTAGTGTGGCGCTCACCCCATCATGCTGCTCTCAGAATAGCCAAGAAAAAGCTGCTGACAGATTCCCTTTACAAATAGCTGAAATGGCTCCTAGATACCAGAGAAGGAAAACGTTATTAAAACGGTTTTGTTTCCTAAATAGAAAAGCAAATTAAACACCACTGGATAATGTGGTGTGTGAAACCGTCCATTGGATTGCTGTTTCGGGTGGGCTCAGGAGCAGAGCCCCCATCCTACACAGCTGACATCTTGCTGTAACAGCAGCGGCCAGAGCGGAGCGTCAATCACTGCTGTTTAACCATTTATATGCCGTCAATCACTGATGGCAAGTTAAATAGCGCAATCGCCGGTACGCTATGCAATGTTACTAGAATTTTTTTTTTTACTTTTCCATTTCCTTGAATTACTTGTTGTGATTTGCGGATCCATTGACTGGCCAAGTGGAAGGGCTGCAGCCGATCATTCATGTCCGTAGCAGATACACATTTACATGTGTAAATAGGCCCTTATAGAAATCAATCAATAGAACGTATACCTGGATATCCAGGTTTATCCTTTGCATACATTTAAAGAGGTATAAGTCATGGCATATTACTAGGATGTCATTCTTGGGGGTCTGACAGCCTGATTTAGAAAGAAGTGGATGCATTATTTTTTTCACGCTCCCAATTTAACAATTTGAGTACAGTTGGATCTATTGTTTTTTTTATTTTTTGCACTATGGGTGGGTGGTTGGGAGCACAGCTGTGCAGGAAAAAAAAAGCTTACAGGTTCTCAATTCCTTCATTCTTGGGATCGGTGGCGGAACCACAGGTCGGACCATCGCCAATCAAGATATTATATCCCTTCACACTCATCATTGCTCCCAATTAACAATTTGAGTACGTGCATTTTTTTAGGGTATTTTTGCGCAATGGGTGGGAGCACAACTGTGCAGGAAAAAAAGCTGATAGGTTCCCCATTCCTTCATTCTCAGAATCAGTGGATGGAACATCGCCAATCACAATATTATATCCTTCACACTAATCGTTGCTCCCAATTATCAATTTGAGTACGGTTATACCTATTGTTTTTTTAGGGTTTTTTTTTGCACTGTGGGTGGTTGGGAGCACAGCTGAGCAGGAAAAAAAAAAGCTGATAGGTTCCCCATTCCTTCATTCTCAGGATCAGTGGTGGAACCAGAGGGAGGATCATCTCCAATCAAAATATTATATTATTCACACTAATCATTGCTCCTAGTTAACAATTTGAGTACGGTTGAACCCATTGTGTTTTTTGGGGTTTTTGTTTTTTTTTGCACTATGGGTGCAAGTTATAGTAATATGTGTCACCGTAAAAAAAAAAACTAATAGTGTCTCCTGATTGTTCAGACACAAATATATCTGTTGAAAATAGTCTGATATACACCAGTAAATTATAACTGTGGTTTTGCTGTTCCACGGTAAAAAATCTCTATTATCCTGCTTTTGGCATTTTTTGCTGCAAAGAAAAACAGTAGTAGTGTCTCCTGATTGTTCAGACACAAATATATCTGTTGAAAATAGTCTGGTGTAGGCCCGAGAAATACAAGTGTGATTTTGCAGTTCCACGGGTCAAATCTCTGTATTATCCTGCTTTTTTGCATTTTTTGCTGTAAAGAAAAACAGTACTGTCTCCTGATTGTTCAGACACAAATATATCTATTTAAAATTTTCTGGTGTACCCCAGTAAACAATAACTGTGGTTTTGCCATTCCACGGTAAAAAATCTCTATTATTCACCTTTTGGTATTTTTTCCGTAAAGAAAAACAGTAATAGTTTCTCCCTGATTGTTCAGATTGTTTAAAAGAGTCGGGTGTAGGCCAGAGAAATAGAACTGTGATTTTCCTCTTCCACGGTTCTAATCTACTTTATTACCCTTTTTCCATTGATGGTGCGAGTGTAAGCTATTTTACTTACTTTACAATGGGCAAGGCGCGTGGCAAGGGACATGGAAGTGGACGTTCTGGTGATGGTACATGCAGAGGACGGGGCCGTGGCCAAGGTGAAAATGTGCCACAACCAACAGCCATATCTTCTCGCTCCCACTTCTTGACCGAATTACTAGGGAAGCACAGAACAACACCAGTATTGCGAACTGATCAGTGTGAACAGGTTATTAATTGGATAGCAGACCACCACTTCCGGTCTGTCTTCCACACGGTCAACTCTTAGTAGCCGTGAGTCTCGACCGCATATTCCTCCTCACCCTGATGCTCCTTCCTCCCACCATGCCGAGTGTCGTCAGACAGCAACTGATCCCACACTTGGACACTCTGAAGAGCTGTTCACTGGTCCATTTCCAGATTTGTGCCCCTCGCCTGCTCCGCTTGAAGTGGTGGAAGAGGAGATCCCATGTAGAGATGCCCAAATATTTGAACAGCCACAGGAAGTCAACGCTGACAATTTGTCACAAGAGGTTGACGATGACGAAACACAATTGCCAAGAAGTGAGGAGGAGGATCGTGGTGCGCAAGTGGAAGAGGAGGAGGTGGTGGATGATCTAGTAACTGACCCAACGTGGCAGGAGGACATGCAGTGCAAGGCCAGCAGCAGACCGGGTGAGGGAGATAGAGTACCCCAACAGGCAGGAAGAAGCAGTGTGGTGGCCGCACACAGAAGGCCGGCAACAGTTCCCCGTAACACCAACACGAGGGACGTTGCCAGTACAACCTGTGGGTCTTCCAGAGTCTGGAATTTTTTTAAAGACTCTGCTGATAACCCCAAAAAGGCCATTTGTACCACCTGCCATGCCAGCATCAGCAGGGGTGACAAAACTACCAGCCTGACCACCACCAGCATGATCAGGCACATGGCAGTAAAGCACCCGACTTTGTGGGGCGAACCCCAGGGTCCACGACCAGTGTCAGCAGGTGTCACCTGTTGTGTGTGCATGGCAATCCCCTGTCCATACTGCATGCAAAGATGCCCCCTCCTCTCAGTCTTTATGGCAGTCTCTCAAGTGTGTGCAAAGCAGTCATCAAAGCAAAAGGTGGCTACTTTGAAGAATCTAGAATATAAGACATATTTTCAGTTGTTTCACACTTTTTTGTTAAGTATATAATTCCACATGTGTTAATTCATAGTTTTGATGCCTTCAGTGGGAATGTACAATTTTCATAGTCATGAAAATACAGAAAAATCTTTAAATGAGAAGGTGTGTCCAAACTTTTGGTCTGTAATGTATGTACCATCTTGACCAACTTTGAGGAGTCCACCAAGATGGTGAGTGGCGATGACTCCATCATTAGCGTCAGCATTCCACTTGTCTGTCTTTTGCAATGCTCTCTGCAGAGAATTAAAGAGGAGGCATTGCAGCCAGAGTATGATGAGATGGATCAAGAAGCCGTAGCAGTCGATTACACATAGCCCAGCCTCATCTCATCCCAACGTGCATTGGGGGACAATGAGGGAGAGGAGGAGGAGGAAGAACAGGAGCTTGTATCATGCGCTGTAGGCGGTAGTACCTGTACAACTGTCATACCGTCGGTTCAGCGTGGGTGGCCTGAGGACAGGGGGGAGGAGGAGGAGGAGAGCATGGTCATTCGTCATCTTGGTGTGGACACGGAAGTCTTGCCCGTTACCAGTCTGGCGCGCATGGCTGACTTTGTTACTCTGCCTTAACCGTGACCCTCGCATTGTCAAAATGTTGGGTGACAGTCATTACTAGTTGGTGACACTTTTAGACCCCCGCTACAAGGAGAACGTTCACTCTCTTATTCCTGAGGTGGAGAGGTCTACAAAAATGGGGCAGTACCAGAAGGCCCTTGCTGCAGAACTGTTAAAAAAAAATTCCCATCTGAAGACACTAGCGGCAGAGGTCACAGTTCGTTGACCAACCAAGGCATACAAGCGAGAGAGAGGCAACTCCAATCCAGCAGAGGCAGGGGAACACTGTCAACATTCTGGGACAGTTTTCTGAGACCTGCCCAGCTTACAGGCCCTGAGGCGCGGGGTACTCTCACAAGGAGTGGAAAGTTTCAAAAGATGGTGAGGGAGTACCTTGCCGACCGTACCAGCGTCCTCCGTGATTCCTCTGTGCCTTTTAATTATTGGGTATCCAAGCTGGACACTTGGAATTAAATCGCTCTGTACGCCTTGGAGGTCCTGGCCTGCCCTGCCGCTAGCGTGTTATCGGAGCGTGTTTTTAGTGCTGCTGGGGTAATTATAACTGATAAGCGCACTCGCCTGTCAACTGACAATGCTGACAAGCTGACCCTTATCAAAATGAACAAGAGCTGGATTGGGCCAGACTTCTCATCACCACCAAATGACAGCAGAGTAACATAAAGTCAAATCCACTGTGTTATTTCGGGAGGTGTATTCAAATGCACCACTTCACACCCACACATGGGTATACGCTTCCTCAATTCGGCTGTTTTATGTTCTTCTCCTTATCCTCAGCCTCCACCACCACTATACCACCAGGGTGACCGTGGTCCGTGTTGCCATTATTGAAAGTTCCTCAGTCCTTATTTTTGTCAGCTTTTGCTTGGAAGGCATAAGCAAAGACTGTGGGAGACCCACTCCCCAATAATGGGAATAATATATTTAAAATGCTGTACTGTATGGCTCTTGTAAGGGGCATTAAAAGTGTCTTGTTAAGCTACTGCGACCTCCACCACTTTTCTGAGGGCCATTAAAAGCGTCTTGTTAAGCTACTGGGACGTCCACCACTTTTCCGAGGAGCATTAAAACCGTCTTGTTAATCTACTGGGACTTCCACGTCTCTTCCAAGGGGCATTCAAACCGTCTTGTTAAGCTACTGCGATCTCCACCACTTTTCCGAGGGGCATTAAAAACGTCTTGTTAAGCTAGTTGGACCTCCACGTCTCTTCCAAGGGGAATTCAAACTGTCTTGTTAAGCTACTGGGACATCCACGTCTCTTCCAAGGGGCATTCAAACCGTCTTGGTAAGCGACTGCGACCTCCACCTCTTTTTCGAGGGGCATTAAAAGCGTCTTATTAAGCTACTGGGACCTCCACCACTTTTCCGAGAAGCATTAAAACCGTCTTGCTAAGCTACTGGGACCTCCACGTCTCTTCCAAGGGGCATTCAAACCGTCTTCTTAAGCTACTGGGACCTCCACATCTCTTCCAAGGGGCATTCAAACCGTCTTGTTAAGGTACTGGGACCTCCACGTCTCTTCTCAGAGGCATTAAAAGCGTCTTATTAAGCTACTGGGACCTCCACCACTTTTCCGAGGGGCATTAAAACCGTATTTTTAAGGTACTGGTACCTCCACGTCTCTTCCAAGGGGCATTCAAACCGTCTTGTTAAGCTACTGGGACCTGCACCACTTTTCCAAGGGGCATTCAAACAGTCTTGTTAAGCTACTGTGAACTCCACCACTTTTCCAAGGGGCATTAAAACCATCTTGTTAAGCTACTGGGACCTCCACCACTTTTCCGAGGGGCATTAAAAGCATCTTGTTAAGCTATTGGGACCTCCACCACTTTTCTGAGGAGCATTAAAACCGTCTTGTTAAGCTACTGGGACCTCCACGTCTCTTCCAAGGGGCATTCAAACAGTCTTGTTAAGCTACTTAGACCTCCATGTCTCTTCTGAGGACATTAATAGCGTCTTGTTAAGCTACTGTGACCTCCACCACTTTTCCGAGGGGCATTCAAACCGTCTTGTTAAGCTACTGGGACCTCCACGTCTCTTCCAAGGGGCATTCAAACAGTCTTGTTAAGCTACTGGGACCTCCACGTCTCTTCCAAGGGGCATTCAAAGCGTCAGGTTAAGCTACTGGGACCTCCACCACTTTTCCGAGGGGCATTAAAAGCATCTTGTTAAGCTACTGGGACCTCCACCACTTTTCCGAGGAGCATTAAAACCATCTTGTTAAGCTACTGGGACCTCCACCACTTTTCCGAGGAGCATTAAAACCATCTTGTTAAGCTACTGTGACCTCCACGTCTCTTCCAAGGAGCATTCTGACCGTCTTGCTAAGCTTCTGCGACCTCCACCACTTTGGCGAGGGGCATTAAAACCGACTTGTTAAGCTACTGGGACCTCTACGTCTCTTCAAAGGGGCATTTAAACCGTCTTGTTAAGCTTCTGGGACCTAAACGTCTCTTCCAAGGGGCATTCAAACCGTCTTGTTAAGCTACTGCGACCTCCACCACTATTCAAAGGGGCATTAAAACCGTCTTGTTAAGCTACTGGGACCTCCACCACTTTTCCGAGGGGCATTAAAACAGTCTTGTTAAGCTACTGGGACCTCCACGTCTCTTCCAAGGGGCATTCAAACCGTCTTGTTAAGCTACTGGGACCTCCACTTCTCTTCTGAGGGGCATTAAAAGCGACGTGTTAAGCTACTGTGACCTCCACCACTTTTCCGAGGGGCATTAAAAAAGTCTTGTTAATCTACTGGGACCTCAACGTCTCTTCCAAGGGGCATTCAAACCGTCTTGTTAAGCTACTGGGACCTCCATGTCTCTACCAAGGGTCATTCAAACCGTCTTGTTAAGCTACTGCGACCTCCACCACTTTTTCGAGGGGCAGTAAAAGCGTCTTATTAAGCTACTGGGTCCTCCACCACTTTTCCGAGAAGCATTAAAACCGTCTTGTTAAGCTACTGGGACCTCCACGTCTCTTCCAAGGGGCATTCAAGCCGTCTTGTTAAGCTTCTGGGACCTCCACGTCTCTTCCAAGGGGCATTCAAACAGTCTTGTTAAGCTACTTAGACCTCCACGTCTCTTCTGAGGACATTAATAGCGTCTTGTTAAGCTACTGTGACCTCCACCACTTTTCCGAGGGGCACTCAAACCGTCTTGTTAAGCTACTGGGACCTCCACGTCTCTTCCAAGGGGCATTCAAACAGTCTTGTTAAGCTACTGGGACCTCCACGTCTCTTCCAAGGGGCATTCAAAGCGTCAGGTTAAGCTACTGGGACCTCCACCACTTTTCCGAGGGGCATTAAAAGCGTCTTGTTAAGCTACTGGGACCTCCACCACTTTTCCGAGGAGCATTAAAACCATCTTGTTAAGCTACTGGGACCTCCACCACTTTTCCGAGGAGCATTAAAACCATCTTGTTAAGCTACTGTGACCTCCACGTCTCTTCCAAGGGGCATTCTGACCGTCTTGCTAAGCTACTGCGACCTCCACCACTTTGGCGAGGGGCTTTAAAACCGACTTTTTAAGCTACTGGGACCTCCACGTCTCTTCAAAGGGGCATTCAAACCGTCTTGTTAAGCTACTGGGACCTAAGCGTCTCTTCCAAGGGGAATTCAAACCGTCTTCTTAAGCTACTGCGACCTCCACCACTATTCAAAGGGGCATTAAAACCGTCTTGTTAAGCTACTGGGACCTCCACCACTTTTCCGAGGGGCATTAAAACAGTCTTGTTAAGCTACTGGGACCTCCACGTCTCTTCCAATGGGCATTCAAACCGTCTTGTTAAGCTACTGGGACCTCCACTTCTCTTCTGAGGGGCATTAAAAGCGACGTGTTAAGCTACTGTGACCTCCACCACTTTTCCGAGGGGCATTAAAACCGTCTTTTTAAGCTACTGGGACCTCAACGTCTCTTCCAAGGGGCATTCAAACTGTCTTGTTAAGCTACTGGGACCTCCACGTCTCTACCAAGGGGCATTCAAACCGTCTTGTTAAGCTACTGGGACCTCCACCACTTTTCCGAGGAGCATTAAAACCATCTTGTTAAGCTACTGTGACCTCCACGTCTCTTCCAAGGGGCATTCTGACCGTCTTGCTAAGCTACTGCGACCTCCACCACTTTGGCGAGGGGCATTAAAACCGACTTGTTAAGCTACTGGGACCTCCACGTCTCTTCAAAGGGTCATTCAAACCATCTTGTTAAGCTACTGGGACCTAAGCGTCTCTTCCAAGGGGCATTCAAACCGTCTTCTTAAGCTACTGCGACCTCCACCACTATTCAAAGGGGCATTAAAACCGTCTTGTTAAGCTACTGGGACCTCCACCACTTTTCCGAGGGGCATTAAAACAGTCTTGTTAAGCTACTGGGACCTCCACGTCTCTTCCAAGGGGCATTCAAACCGTCTTGTTAAGCTACTGGGACCTCCACTTCTCTTCTGAGGGGCATTAAAAGCGACATGTTAAGCTACTGTGACCTCCACCACTTTTCCGAGGGGCATTAAAACCGTCTTTTTAAGCTACTGGGACCTCAACGTCTCTTCCAAGGGGCATTCAAACTGTCTTGTTAAGCTACTGGGACCTCCACGTCTCTACCAAGGGGCATTCAAACCGTCTTGTTAAGCTACTGCGACCTCCACCACTTTTTCAAGGGGCAGTAAAAGCGTCTTATTAAGCTACTGGGTCCTCCACCACTTTTCCGAGAAGCATTAAAAGCGTCTTGTTAAGCTACTGGGACCTCCACGTCTCTTCCAAGGGGCATTCAAGCCGTCTTGTTAAGCTCCTGGGACCTCCTCGTCTCTTCCAAGGGGCATTCAAACCATCTTGTTAAGCTACTGGGGCCTCCACGTCTCTTCTGAGAGGCATTAAAAGCATCTTGTTAAGCTACTGTGACGTCCACCACTTTTCCGAGGGGCATTAAAACCGTCTTGTTAAGCTACTGGGACCTCCATGTCTCTTCCAAGGGGCATTCAAACCGTCTTGTTAAGCTACTGGGACCTCCACCACTTATCTGCGGGGCATTAAAAGCGTCTTGTTAAGCTACTGTGACCTCTACCACTTTTTCGAGGGGCATTAAAACTGTCTTGTTAAGCTACTGGGACCTCCACGTCTCTTCCGAGGGGCATTCAAACCGTCTTGTTAAGCTACTGGGACCTCCACGTCTCTTCCAAGGGGCATTCAAACCATCTTGTTAAGCTACTGCAACCTCCACCACTTTTCCAAGGGGCATTAAAACCGTCTTGTTAAGCTACTGGGACCTCCACCACTTTTCCGAGGGGCATTGAAAGCATCTTGTTAAGCTACTGGGACCACCACCACTTTTCTGAGGAGCATTTAAACCATCTTGTTAAGCTACTGGGACCTCCACGTCTCTTCCAAGGGGCATTCAAACCGTCTTGTTAAGCTACTGGGACCTCCACGTCTCTTCCGAGGGGCATTAAAAGCGTCTTGATAAGTTACTGTGACCTCCACCACTTTTCCGAGGGGCATTAAAACCGTCTTGTTAAGCTACTGGGACCTCCACCACTTTTCTGAGGAGCATTAAAACCGTCTTGTTAAGCTACTGGGACCTCCACGTCTCTTCCAAGGGGCATTCAAACCGTCTTGTTAAGCTACTGGGACCTCCACGTCTCTTCTGAGGGGCATTAATAGCGTCTTGTTGAGCTACTGTGACCGCCACCACTTTTCCAAGGGGCATTAAAACCGTCTTGTTAAGCTACTGGGATCTCCACGTTTCTTCTGAGGGGCACTAAAAGCTTTTTCTTAAGCTACTGTGACCTCCACCACTTTTCCGAGGGGCATTAAAACCGTCTTGTTAAGCTACTGGGACCTCCATCACTTTACCAAGGGGTATTAACACCGTCTTGTTAAGCTACTGGGACCTCCACATCTCTTTTGAGGGGCATTAAAAGTGTCTTGTTAAACCACTCTGAACTCCACAGCTCTTCCAAGGGGCATTGATATGTTGTTTCTAATTAACTCTAACCTCCACGACTCTTCGAACGGGCATTGCATTTCCTCTTAATATAATGTTTGTAATATGCTGTACTGCATGGCTCTTGTAAGGGGCACTGCAAGTTCCTCCGTCCTAATTTTTGGCATCTTTTGCTTGGAAGGCATAAGCAAAGACTATGGGAGACCCACTCCCCAATAATGGGAATAATGTTTGTAATATGCTGTACTGCATGGCTCTTGGAAGGGGCATTCAAATCGTCTGGTTAAGCTACTGGGACCTCCACGTCTTTTCCGAGGGGCATTAAAACCATCTTGTTAAGCTACTGTGACCTCCACGTCTCTTCAAAGGGACATTAAAACACTCTTCTTAAGCCACTCTGAACTCCACAGCTCTTCCTAGGGGCATTGAAATGTTGTTTTTAATTACCTCTTACCTACACGACTCTTCCAACGGACATTGCATTTCCTCCTAATTTTAGTCAGCTTTTGCTTTTCAATGCAAAGGCGAAAACTAAGGGAGACCCACTCCCCAATAGTGGGTAGAAGATTTTTAGTACGCTGTAATCCATGCATTGCAGTTCCTCATAATTTTTGGAAAGCTTTCCATTCACTGCTTAGGCCAACAGTGTAGAGGAGACCCAGTTGCTATAAATGGAAAAAAATGGTTTACTTAAGGCCCTCTGACCTCCATGTCATTTCCAAGGTACATTGGAGTGCCTCGAAATTTTTGGTAGGCATTGCACTCACTGTATGCCCTATAACTGTGTAGCCAAACTGCTCCTTTTGTTACAGAAACATATCCTACAAGACATATGTGGTTGACTGGCCTGATATTGATGTGAATGGTCCCTGTTCCTCCTGCTCTTTCTCCTTTGCCACCACTTCATCCATCATTCATCACCTGAAGCTTTGTTTTAACGGGAGTCATAGAACTGGGATAGTAGCAGGAAAACATCCAGCAATCCTCGGAGGAGGTAGGATATGCGCGAAAACGCTGACCACCTCAGGCCTAGCCGCTACTACATACATGCGCTTGCATTCCAACAAAACAAAGCAGATGCTAACTTGTATCATCATCATCATGGTCCTCACCTTGTCACTCTCAACTCCCCTGATGGAGAAGCCAGGGCCCACCGGAGGAGTCTGGTTCTCTGGTGGGCTCGTCCAATGCTGCCCTAAAGCAGGCCAGGCTAAGAAAAGTGTGTGTGGGGATGTTCCAAGGAGAAATAGGGGCGACTGGGGACCGTTTATGGACACCCGGCTGCCCCCAGGCGGCTGGGGACCGTGTGTGAACACCCGGCCGCGGGGCGGCTGGGGACCGAGTATGGACTCCCGGCCGCCCCTTGGCGGCTGGGGACCGAGTGTGGACACCTGGCAGCCGGGCGGCTGGGGACTGAGTATGGATTACAGGCCGCCAATGCTGCCTTGACGCGGTGGTCAGATTCCGCCTCCACGTGCCTAAAAAGGCCCAATTTCAAGTGCAAGCAAGCAGTATGGTATTGCAGCCTGGCGGTGGGTGGGTGGATGGCAGGCTGCACACTTCGCTTGCATTCCAAGAAAACAAAGCAGATGCTAACTTGTATCATCATCATCATGGTCCTCACCTTGTCACTCTCAACTCCCCTGATGGAGAAGCCAGGGCCCACCGGAGGAGTCTGGTTCTCTGGTGGGCTCGTCCAATGCTGCCCTAAAGCAGGCCGGGCTAAGAAAAGTGTGTGGGGGGATGTTTCAAGGAGAAATAGGGGTGGCTGGGGGCCGTTTATGGACACCCTGCTGCCCCCAGGCGGCTGGGGACCGAGTATGGACACCCGGCCGCCCCCTGGCGGTTGGGGACCGAGTGTGGACACCCCGCCGCCGGGCGGCTGGGGACTGAGTATGGATACCAGGCCGCCAACGCTGCCATGACATGGTGGCCTGATTCCGCCTCCACATGCCTAAAAGGCCCAATTTCAAGTGCAAGCAAGCAGTATGGTATTGCAGCCTGGGGGTGGGTGGGTGGTTGGCTGCATATTTGCGCTTGCATTGCAAGGAATGGGAGAGGTACATTTGAACCCTGCCCTGGGACAAGAACTTGCACGGGGATAATTGCAAGTCTGCATCTTCTGATGCTTCAAGGATGACTTCTGATGGGCACACTTTTAGGCAGTGACCGGGGAGTCAGAGATGCTTCCAGGGGTCTTCCCCATGCTGTCCCCATGTCTTTTCAGCACTGTATGCATGTGTCACACAGCACATGGCCAGATAAGGTTGTAAAATGTTAAAATGACATTTCCCGGTGAATGCATTTGTCACGGTTGAAGCAATACAAAAGTGCAAAAACGCATAAAAAATGTCACTTGTGATCATAGCCCAAGGTGTGGAGGAGTATTTTTTTTTTTGTTATTTATTTTACCTTATACACGAGTCTTTACCCTGGAAAGGAACTTCCTTAACTGAAAGCAGTTTCAGTTTCGTTTTTGAACGTTTTATTGTGAGCCCTTAAAAGTGGCTTAATACCTCTGACCACGTTGTTGACAGCAGTGACCTGGGGGTCAGAAATGCTGTCCCCATGTCATTTTAGCACTGTCACTATCGTTTTGGGCACTTGTTAGGCTTTTAACAGACAGCCGGGGATGCCGCCGCGAAAATTCTCGGGTCTCCCATAGACTAACATTGGGCTCGTGGCTCAGGTCGAGCAACCGAGTATCATGGCGAGCTCGGCCCGAGCTTCGAGCCCCCGAGCATTTTAGTGCTCGCTCTTCACTACTAAATACCCTTCATTATTTATTATTTTTGCACTTTGCGATTTACCCATTCACTTCCGGTTACTTGGGTATTTTGCTTGTCTTTGGTTTTTCTTTGTCTAGTGGCCTTGTGTGAACATGCATTTACATTTTGCATGCACATCAATTTATGTTTCAGTTCAGACTTCTAGGTTTTTTCTTTGTAGTTCAGTGTGCTTTAATACATATAAGGGTGTGGCCGCCCTTTGTCTGAGCTGAAATGTTTATTCTGCCTCAGGTCTATGCTTCTACTAGGGGGTCAGTCTCTCTGCCCTTATCCATATGTACGTCACTTGACAAATGGTAAGGTTTTAATATTAGAGTTAGGACTGTCCCATAAGGGTTGCCGTGATGTTGCGGGATAGCTTTTGCATTATTTTTATCAAAATTATGTTAACTAAATACCCTTCATTATTTATTATTTTTGCACTTTGCGATTTACCCATTCACTTCCGGTTACTTGGGTATTTTGCTTGTCTTTGGTTTTTCTTTGTCTAGTGGCCTTGTGTGAACATGCATTTACATTTTGCATGCACATCAATTTATGTTTCAGTTCAGACTTCTAGGTTTTTTCTTTATATGCTATATATGCTGTATGTGCGGGAAGGGAGCTTGTATGTACACTGTTTGCTATGTATGGGGGAGGGAAATGTGACACCCCAGGGGTCTGATTGCCACAGTGATAGAGATATTACGTCTGAGAGCAGGTGGGAGGTCCTTTGGTCAGGGATCCTGTGCATGCCACACCTCCTGCCCAGTTTTGGGAGGGGAAGAACTTCCCCTATATAAACCCGGGGCTGAAGCAGGGTGAGGAGTCAAGGAGAGTAGAGACAAGAAACAGTCATAGGAAGAAACAGCAGGAGCTCAGTGGGAGCAATACTACTACGAGTCAGGGGCTGGCAGCTGCAGAGCTCGCCCTGACTGAGAAGCTTTCTTACCGGACCCGGCGTCCGAGGCTGTGGGGTCTAATTCTAACCCAGCAGCAGAAGCCGACCGGCAGGGGATTTCAGGTCCTCAGGCCCAGAAACCCGAAGGCACGGTCACACGTGTGGGACCAGCACCGCCATCGTGGAGCGGAAGCCAATAGAAGGCCCCGAGTCACCGGCCATACGGGTGAGCACCACACGGTACACTCAGGGATGTGGGCTACTTATATCCGCTTCTAGCAAGGTAGCCAGAAGAGTACAGTCAGTTTGGGAGGCCTACAACTCCGCCTGGCCAGGGGAGATCCCATCTGCTCAAGGACTGACCAGGCCCCGTTCGCTAGCAAGTACTCCGGGAGGGTCTATCGTTGTTACCAGTAAAGACCCTGAATTACACTGCACCGTCTCTGAGTGGTTCCTGCTACCCCCATCTTCCACGTCGGCTGCCCTGAGGCCATACCCCTCCCGTTGGGGGTTATACTATCACGCTGCACAATTCTACACCGGCCTCAGCGGTCTGCCCTGCAGCGGCAGCTCCATAGCTGCAAATCAACGGGTGGCGTAGTCGACACTCAAATAACATCTATCAAGACTGCCACACACTGAGTCTGACTCCCTGGGCACGGACCGGGTCCCCGCCACTCGGAGACTACAATCCTCATCTGATCCGGTTCCGGGTAAGCCCCCGTGCGCGAGACGCTGCGCGACACAGCAGGCCCAGGGGCGCGTCAACATTGGCGTAGTCGGCAGGATTTCGTGCCCGCAACCACCGGGTACTGCGTGCCTGAAAAGCAAAGACTGTTCAAACTTACCAGTGGTGAGGTTTCCCGCCATGCGGCGCCATCTTCTGCCTTCTTCCCGCCATCCGCGAAGTTTTCCCGCCATCCGGCGCCATCTTCGGCCTTCTTCCCGCCATCCGTGGAGTTTTCCCGCCATTGGACGCCATCTTGAGGACGCCGCGCGGGAAGAAGAGGGGCGTGGACTTCGAAAGCGCGCGAGAACTGAAGCCCCGCCTCACGTCCGGACGTTGCGTAAGGTCCTGGAAGGAGCCCAGCAGACGCCGACGTCACCGGAGCGCAACGGAAGGTCCTCAACCCTGACGATCTACTGCGGAGCCGCGGCCTACGGAACAGGATCATCGCAAGGTAGGCCACCGTCCACTAGGGGGGAGGAAGATGTCGGATACGGAGGAGAGCTTCACTGCCTCAACCCCCGCCAGCGCCACCGCTGCTGCAGTTATGCCCTTCACCATGCCCTATATCCCGGGAGCAGCTTGGCTACCCCAGTACTCAGGGGAGTCACATACCCTGCATGACTTTAGAGAAAAGCTGGATAGCCTCTTCCAGGTGTACCCCCTCACAGAAGAGCAAAAAGTGAGCATCCTGGTGGCCCAACTAACCGGGGCAGCTAAAAGGGAAGTAAAATCCTGGCCACCTGGGAGGAAGACTGTCGCAGGGATACTAACCCGGCTGAAGGATACCTTTGATACCCGCACCTCAGCCGAGATTAAGCTTAGATTCTACGGGTGCAAGCAGCGAGCGCATGAGAGTATAAGGGACTATGCACTAAACCTACAAGAGGCCCTGAGGGCCATTAAGCAGACCGACCCTGATGGAGTGGGAAATGAGGACAGGCTGTTGACTGAACAATTTATAGAGGGACTGTATTGTAATGCCCACCGAACCCAGTTGCGGGCGATGGCCTTACAGGATCCCCATCTGGGCTTTGCACAGTTCAAGGACAGAGCCATCCGGGTGCTCCGAGAACCGGCACCGGGTGGCGTTATGACCCACAGGCGCCCAGCTATTACTTACCACCAGGAGGCGGCGCCCTTGTCGGCAGGGCCTGTGGGAGCTGATGCGCAGGCTTTGGACAATGACCCGGCTCCAGACCTACACCATCAGGTCCAAGAGCTAGCTAAGAGCGTTGCTGCGCTAACCCGAACTGTGCAGTCTTTACAGGTTTCCACCCCAGGGAAGATCCAGCTGGCATCCGGACCAGAGGACATCCCGTGGCGTCGACCAAGGAGGACCCCACCGGCCAGAGGAAGACCCAGTGACCGATACAGCGAGGACGGACGACCCATCTGCCGCCGCTGCAATCAACCCGGACATATGGCAAGGTACTGTTCTTTAAACGGGCACAACCTGGGGTAGAGGGCCAACCCCCAGGAAAAAGATCACCAGGCCCATCAAACTGGCGCGACAGATATGTGGGAGGACGTCCAGTCTTGCCGGTGGTACTGGATGGCATTCCCATGAGTGCCCTACTGTACACCGGGTCGCAGGTCACCACCATCCCGTACGTGCTCTTTAAGCAGTACTGGAATGACTCGGATATTACCCGCTACCCTGACGACGACTTGAGTATCACCGCCAGCAATGGCCAGCCCGTGCCACAGATCGGATTTAAAGAGGTGACCATCAAAATCGGTAGAGTCGAACTGGCAGCACAGGGACTGATCATTGTAGATATTGACAAACATGAGAGTCACCCAAAAATAACTCTAGGAACTAATGTAATTGAAAATTGTCTTGCAGAGGTGATTTTCCTTTTACAGCAGGTTGCCAAGAACGCCAGCTCCGGCGAGCAGCGGGTGCTCCAGAAAGAGATCCGGGCACTGATGCGACGGCAACAGGTGGAACTCTCCGGCGGTGAGATTGGTAGCGTAAGAATGTGTGACCCTTTTCCTATTGCCATGCCCCCAAAAAGTGAAATGATGATTTGGTGCCGGGCAGCTATTGGTCTGAGAGGTAGGGATTACCAGGCAATGGTAGAACCAGTTTACTCAGACAGTAGGCCCACCATTTTGACAGCACCGGGGGTGGTTGATGTACGCCATGGGAGGGTGCCCGTTCGCATAATAAATATCGGGGAGAGGGAAGTGTACCTGCCCCGGTATGCCACGCTAGCCAAATTATATACCATTAACCAAAATTCTAAATTCTATTCTATTCTATTCTATACAATCTGTGGAACCCTTGCCTCCATCTCACCCGGAGGAAGGTAACGGCTCTAAGAAAAACATGGAGGACTGGTGTCAGAAACTACATCTGGGTACTGACTCCACTCCCTCACACCAGAAACAAGGAGTCTATCGGGTGGTTCAGGAGTACGAGAGAGTGTTCAGTAAACACCCGTTAGACTTCGGGCGAGTCAAGGGGGTAGAACACCACATCCCCACGGGAGACCATCCTCCTATAAAAGAGAGGTATCGACCCGTACCCCCTGCCCACTACCAACACGCCAAGGGGATGCTTAGAGACATGAAGGAGGCTGGGGTGATCAGGGATAGCTGTAGCCCCTGGGCAGCTCCACTAGTCTTAGTCAAAAAAAAGACAACACCATGAGGATGTGTGTAGATTACCGGAAAATCAACCGTATCACACACAAGGATGCGTACCCCTTACCAAGGATAGAGGAGTCATTGGCTGCTAGCGGGTACTGGCAGGTTCCTGTAGCAGAGGCGGACCGGGAGAAGACCGCATTCACCACCCCGATGGGACTTAGCGAGTTCACCTGCATGCCGTTCGGACTCTGCAACGCACCAGGAACCTTCCAACGACTAATGGAGTGTTGTCTGGGCCACAGAAACTTCGAGACGGTCTTGTTGTACCTGGACGATGTCATCGTATATTCCAAGACGTATGAGGACCACCTGAAACACCTGGCGGAAGTGTTCGAAGCTCTGGCGAGTTACGGCCTAAAGGTGAAACCCTCCAAGTGTCACCTCCTTAAACCAAAGGTGCAGTACCTGGGACACGTGGTGAGCGCTGACGGAGTGGCTCCCGACCCTGATAAGATCACCGCAATTAAGGAATGGCCAAGCCCCTCCAGCGTAAAAGAAGTGCGGCAGTTCCTCGGGTTGGTAGGCTACTACCGAAGGTTTATTCCCGGTTTCACCAAAAAGGCAGCACCTATGCAGGACCTCCTGATAGGCCAGTCCCGGAAGGCCAAGAACCAGAAGCCGCCCTTCAAATGGGAGAAGCTGGAAGAAGAGTCCTTCCGCCAGCTGAAGATGGCCCTCACGGGGGACGAAATCCTGGCGTACCCGGATTATAGCCAGCCCTTTATCCTCTACACCGACGCCAGTAACATCGGGCTAGGAGCCGTACTGTCCCAGATCCAGCAGGGGAAGGAACGAGTAATCGCCTACGCCAGCCGAAAACTGCGACCCACCGAAAGGAACCCCGAGAATTACAGCTCATTTAAGCTAGAGTTCCTGGCCGTAGTATGGGCAGTCACCGAGCGCTTTAAGCATTACCTCGCTTCTTCCCGGTTCACCGTGTACACGGATAACAACCCGTTGACACACCTGGACACGGCAAGACTCGGTGCCCTGGAGCAGAGGTGGATGGCCCGTCTGTCCAACTACGAGTTCACAATCAAATACCGGGCCGGACGCTCCAATACCAACGCGGATGCCCTGTCCAGGATGCCCAACCTGCCGGACGAAGGAGAAGATCCGGAGGGACTGGAAGAAGTTGAACTCCCTGCGTTCCACCGTCATGGGACTATCCAGTATTCCCACCGGGTAAGGAGTAAGCAGGCTGCTACGTTGAACCCCTTACCTCACTACAACTGGGCGGAAACGCAAGACAGCGACCCTGCCGTCCGACTGGTGAAGGAGATGCTGACTCGCCCGGAGGCTTGCCTTGAACCAGACGCTCCGGAGGAAGCCAAACAACTATGGGCAGAGAAGAGTCGACTGTTCCTTTACAAGGGGAAGTTGTGCCGCAGAATGGTTAACTCCCGGACGCATGAACTACTCTGGCAAGTAGTGGTGCCACGAAGAGACGCAGCCATGGTGATGGAGGCATACCACGACGGAGCTGGACACTTCGGGTGGAAGAAGCTGGAGTTCCTGCTGCGCGAGCGATTCCACTGGGTAGGCATGAGGGGAACCATTGAGAAGTGGTGCAGAGACTGTGGCCCGTGCAACCTGAGAAGGAAGGACCGTGCCAGCCAGAAGACTCCCCTGCAGTCCATCGTCACCCGGCAACCGTTGGAACTGGTAGCCTTGGATCATGTAAAACTGACCCCAAGCAGAAGTGGCTACGTCTACGCGTTAACCATCGTGGATCATTACTCCCGGTTCTTGGTTGTCGTCCCCGTCAAGGACTTAACGGCTCAAACAGCAGCTAGAGCCTTCCAGCAGCACTTTTGCCGTCCACACGGGTACCCGGACCAAGTGCTGATGGACCAGGGACCTGCCTTTGAAGCGGAGGTCTTCCAGGAATTCTGCAATCTGTATGGCTGCCGGAAGATAAGGACGACACCCTACCATCCGCAAACTAATGGACTTTGTGAGAAAATGAACCAGGTGGTAATGGATCTTTTAAAAACGTTGCCCCTGGAAGAACGCAGTCTGTGGCCTGAGAAGTTGCCCGATCTGGTGGACCTATACAACCACATCCCGGTAGGTTCCACCAACTGTACCCCGGCTTACCTAATGAGGGCAAGACCTGGTAAGTTACCTGTTGACCTGGAAATGGGAGTCCTGACACCCGAGGACACTTCACCAGAAACAGACTGGGACACAGAGAGGCAGCAGCAGTACCGGAGAATACAGGAGAGCGTGGAGCGAAGACTCTGTCAGGCTAGGGAAAGACAAGAGAAAACTTACAACCAGTATGCTCCCGCTGTTCCCCTGGTACCCGGAGAGCAGGTCTTGAAGAGGAAGAGACGGCTCCACAAGTTGGACGACCAGTGGGAGAGGGACCCGTACACCGTACTGCCCTCAAGCCACGAGAACCCGAAGGTTTGTACCATCAGTAAAGACGGAGGGGAAACCACAGCTATTGTATCCCGGGACCACCTGAAGAAGTGTCCCGAACAACTGAGGAACCCTGAAGAGGAACAAGAAGACCATCGACCCGTAGAGGAAAGGGAAGATATGGTTAGTACTGTGCTCGGGGACTTCCCTCGGTCTTGGACTCAAGTCAATGGTGCAGTTGTGGTACCCGTACTCACCTTCCTCCAACCAGCATCCCAAGCACCTATGGAGCAACAGGTAGAGCTGGAAGAACAGCCGGTCCAGGAGGCAGAAGACCCCACACCCGCAGACCAGGAGGATCAACCCTCTGCTTGCAGTGAGCCTGCCATATCCCTAGTGAGCCAAAGAGCCGGTAGACAGCTGCCCAGTTTACCCTTGACAGCTCCTACACCCTGTAGTTCAGGGCTAGGCAGTCAGCTCCGTAGGTCCACTAGGGCCACTAGAGGCCAGTTACCCGCACGGTGGAGGATTTGAAGTGTATAAATTGTTTTATTTATGTTTACCTGTGTATTGTTGCTTGTGTATAATTTTGTGTTTCCAGTTATTTGTAGGAGTCCTTGGTGGATTTACCGGGAATCCTGTGTACATAGTTGGAGCGTAACCCAGGACGGACTAAAGACTGTTAAGGACTCGGGGTAGGACAGACCCCCTACCTGTTTTGGTGAAATGGACACCTTGCTTTTCTTCAAAGACTGCACCCGGTTGCGGACACGCCGTAACCATCTTATGTGTTTTTCTTATTGTATTGTTATTGTTATACCTTGTTATGTTTTTCTAAAAATATGTTTAGTCCCGGAGTACTAAATTTCACTAGGGGGGAATGTGACACCCCAGGGGTCTGGTTGCCACAGTGATAGAGATATTACGTCTGAGAGCAGGTGGGAGGTCCTTTGGTCAGGGATCCTGTGCATGCCACACCTCCTGCCCAGTCTTGGGAGGGGAAGAACTTCCCCTATATAAACCCGGGGCTGAAGCAGGGTGAGGAGTCAAGGAGAGTAGAGACAAGAAACAGTCATAGGAAGAAACAGCAGGAGCTCAGTGGGAGCAATACTACTACGAGTCAGGGGCTGGCAGCTGCAGAGCTCGCCCTGACTGAGAAGCTTTCTTACCGGACCCGGCGTCCGAGGCTGTGGGGACTAACTCTTACCCAGCAGCAGAAGCCGACCGGCAGGGGATTTCAGGTCCTCAGGCCCAGAAACCCGAAGGCACGGTCACACGTGTGGGACCAGCACCTCCATCGTGGAGCGGAAGCCAATAGAAGGCCCCGAGTCACCGGCCATACGGGTGAGCACCACACGGTACACTCAGGGACGTGGGCTACTTATATCCGCTTCTAGCAAGGTAGCCAGAAGAGTACAGTCAGTTTGGGAGGCCTACAACTCCGCCTGGCCAGGGGAGATCCCATCTGCTCAAGGACTGACCAGGCCCCATTCGCTAGCAAGTACTCCGGGAGGGTCTATCGTTGTTACCAGTAAAGACCCTGAATTACACTGCACCGTCTCTGAGTGGTTCCTGCTACCCCCATCTTCCACGTCGGCTGCCCTGAGGCCATACCCCTCCCGTTGGGGGTTATACTATCACGCTGCACAATTCTACACCGGCCTCAGCGGTCTGCCCTGCAGCGGCAGCTCCATAGCTGCAAATCAACGGGTGGCGTAGTCGACACTCAAATAACATCTATCAAGACTGCCACACACTGAGTCTGACTCCCTGGGCACGGACCGGGTCCCCGCCACTCGGAGACTACAACCCTCATCTGATCCGGTTCCGGGTAAGCCCCCGTGCGCGAGACGCTGCGCGACACAGCAGGCCCAGGGGCGCGTCAGAAGCTGTCGGACAAAGAGGGGTCCTGCAAACATCCAACTAATGGCCCCCCATATATATTACAGGAAGGTAGGTCAAACCCAAGGAATTTTGCTGGAGCAGCCGACCATGTGCTGTGTATGGGGCCATCTCCCCCACACATATAACCACATTCATGTATATGGGGGAGTCGGGATGTGTTGTGTGGACAAGCGTCCGGTCTAAAGCTAACTAGTGTATGGGCACCTGAGACTAAGGCAAGTTATCATCCAGAAAGTCTTTCTCCAGCCTGCTGAAAAAATGCCGGATAGAGAAAGGCTTTTATCACCTAAGCCAGATCTCACAGGAGGGGAATCAAGAAGAAAAAAGGAGAAATGTAAAATAAGACACAAGTCCAGACAGTTGTCATCCAAAACTTTATCTGGTATCGACCAAGAAAATTACAATCAGTAAAAGTATAATCCACATTTAGGAAAAACACAGATGAGCTGCGGGACCATCGCTTCTTCTTCTGGGACTTTTTGGCGGACAGGTTGCTCTGCTGTCGGAGGCCTTTCTTGTTCTTGGACTTCTCCTTCATGTGGATTCTGAAGACTAGGAGGCTCCTGAGGGTCCATCTCTCCTGCCGGCAGCTCAGAGTGACTTGGAGATATGTTTCCTTCAGTCCAGGAAAGCAAGAGAGGAAAAAGATGAATGTGATGTAATAACAAGACAAACCTAAAAAAAAACATGTATAAAAAATCATGTAACTGCAAACTGCACAAAAATGACCCCAATAACGTAAGTGCTGTAGTATTAAAGAACCTGCAAAACGAGTGGTGTGAAAAGACCTGGGACTTGTCAGGAATATGTATTGTTTTGTCTAAAATCAAAAAAAAAAAGAAAAGATTCAAGGGATCAGCAGCATTTTATAACAGGTAAAAAATATACAAATTTGTGACAAGTGATCGGTATTAAGTATTGTGGATGATAACCAGACGTTTATTTCAAATGAAGAGTTTAATGAACGTCTTGTATTCGGCCAATTGGAACCTTCCCGGAAATGTCTGCGCCGGTGATAAAATCTACTTACTAATAGAGTTCCCGACTGGACACAAAGAACTGCAGCTCATGGAGGAATGAAGCTTCTTTCCTTCTCAGCCAAGAACTTCTTATATCAGTCCCGTACGGCTTCTATCATGTGCTGATATCTAGCAGAAAGAAAAAATCAATTATAAACTAAATAAAATTTATTAAAGAAAAAAAACCTCCTGCGAACATGAAGCATTTGTAGCAAAGCACAGCCATTATTTACAGAGCACAATTGTTTTACTTTATTCTATATTAGTGGCCGCTCTGTGCAAAAACTTGTGGGAAATTACTGCAGCACTAATATTGTCCGTCCAGAGAGCACCCAAGTATTCCCCAATTTCTGACTCCACCGCCCGATTGCCCCCACAAGCACAATGCTGCACCGCTGTCACCTGCCTGGTACAGGCTCCTTTATAGGGTCCTTTCAGTTGTTGTTCACCAAGATGTGAAGTAATCCGAGTACAGGGTTTCCCATGTCTGAGTGCAGGGGTGGAGAGCAGAGAGGATCAGACAGGGACAGGCCCATACACAGACTGCTGGTATATAGAGGACAAATCTCGCTGAACAGCAGCTACAAGAAGCTTCTGGATGGGGGCAGTGGGGGTGAGATAGCACTTCAGCAACGTGTTTGGGAGAGAAGGAAAAAAATAAGCAAATGAAGAATATTTATAAAGTTCACAAGTCTGCAATGTGAGGAGGATAATTACATGAAGAAAACCCTCTAGGTGCAGCGTCGGCAACCAGAAAACCGCCCCAAGGTCCACCTGTGTCATCAGCGCCCCCCTGCTGGACCCCTAATCAGTTGTACTGCAGACTCAGATGATTGATAGTGACACTAGGTCAGCTCTTTCCCTATGGCGGCACTAGCTGACCATCCTGTGGATAGGACAGGTGCCGGATCATTCAGTCCTTTCCCTCTTCCCCAACGTGAAGCAAACATCCCTCTGACCAGACAAACATCCCCCTGACCAGACAAACATCCCCCTGACCAGACAAACATCCCCCTGACCAGGCAAACATCCCCCTGACCAGGCAAACATCCCCCTGACCAGGCAAACATCCCCCTGACCAGGCAAACACCCCTCTGACCAGGCAAACATCCCTCTGACCAGGCAAACATACAACCCCTTATTTTCTTTCCCATTTTACTTCCTTTATTAATTTCTCCTGCAACATTACTGACAACTCCAAGTTCGATAGTTTGATAGTCTCATCTCCTGCCTTTGTATGTGGAGGAGACAATAAACAGCCGTATACATCCTAAACCTGTCACAAGGACTTTCTCTGCAACTCCCTACTCTCAGCTGTCCCCCTGTAACAATCCACCTTTTTCTCTTTCTCGCTCATACATTTCAGACACTTTATTAACATGTTAATCATATTTCTAAACTTACTGCATTCCACTTCATCTGATCATACATCACCGTTTAAAAGAATCACACTCACTTACTTGTCTGCTGCTGTAATTCTTGGATTGTTTTCTTGATGTTACTTGGTCTTATTTTGCTGTTTGCTGTCCTTAAACCACCATCTGCCGCACAGTGTCCACATCTTGTTCCACCGGGTCGCTCTTTTCATCCCTGCAACAACAGACACTATGCGAGTATGACTTCACATGTGACATTTCCAAGTACCTTTACCATTGTGGTGCCAATGGAGTACCCCTTTTCTCATTATCATGCCCCCGAAGCACACCATTTCCCGCTAGCATGCCACCGTAGCCCACCTTTTCCCGTTAGTATGCCACCGGGCACACCTATTCCCGTTAGCATGCCATCGGAGCACACCTATTCCCGTTAGCATCCCACCGGAGCACACCTTTACCATTAGCATGTCACGTCTCCACGTCTCTTCCAAGGGGCATTCAAACCATCTTGTTAAGCTACTGGGACCTCCACCACTTATCTGAGGGGCATTAAAAGCTTCTTGTTAAGCTGCTGTGACCTCCACCACTTTTTCGAGGGGCAATAAAACCGTCTTGTTAAGCTACTGGGACCTCCACGTCTCTTCCGAGGGGCATTCAAACCGTCTTGTTAAGCTACTGGGACCTCCACGTCTCTTCCAAGGGGCATTCAAACTGTTTTGTTAAGCTACTGCGACCTCCACGTCTCTACCAAGGGGCATTCAAACCGTCTTGTTAAGCTACTGCGACCTCCGCCACTTTTTCGAGGGGCAGTAAAAGTGTCTTATTAAGCTACTGGGACCTCCACCACTTTTCTGAGAAGCATTAAAACCGTCTTGTTAAGCTACTGGGACCTCCACGTCTCTTCCAAGGGGCATTCAAACCGTCTTGTTAAGCTACTGCGACCTCCACGTCTCTTCTCAGGGGCATTAAAAGCGACTTGTTAAGCTACTGTGACCTCCAGCACTTTTCCGAGGGGCATTAAAACCGTCTTGTTAAGCTACTGGGACCTCCACGTCTTTTCCAAGGGGCATTCAAACCGTCTTGTTAAGCTACTGGGACCTCCACGTCTCCACCAAGGGGCATTCAAACCGTCTTGTTAAGCTACTGCGACCTCCACCAATTTTTCGAGGGGCAGTAAAAGCGTCTTATTAAGCTACTGGGACCTCCACCACTTTTCTGAGAAGCATTAAAACTGTCTTGTTAAGCTACTGGGACCTCCACGTCTCTTCCAAGGGGCATTCAAAGCATCTTGTTAAGCTACTGGGACCTCCACGTCTCTTCTGATAGGCATTAAAAGCATCTTGTTAAGCTACTGTGACCTCCACAACTTTTCCGAGGGGCATTAAAACCATCTTGTTAAGCTACTGGGACCTCCACGTCTCTTCCAAGGGGCAATAAAACCGTCTTTTTAAGCTACTGGGACCTCCACGTCTCTTCCGAGGGGCATTCAAACCGTCTTGTTAAGCTACTGGGACCTCCATGTCTCTTCCAAGGGGCATTCAAACCGTCTTGTTAAGCTACTGCGACCTCCACCACTTTTCCAAGGGGCATTAAAACCGTCTTGTTAAGCTACTGTGACCTCCACCACTTTTCCGATGGGCATTAAAACCGTCTTGTTAAGCTACTGGGACCTCCACGTCTCTTCCAAGGGGCATTCAAACCGTCTTGTTAAGCTACTGGGACCTCCACGTCTCCACCAAGGGGCATTCAAACCGTCTTGTTAAGCTACTGCGACCTCCACCACTTTTTCGAGGGGCAGTAAAAGCGTCTTATTAAGCTAATGGGACCTCCACCACTTTTCCGAGAAGCATTAAAACCGTCTTGTTAAGCTACTGGGACCTCCACGTCTCTTCCAAGGGGCATTCAAACCATCTTGTTAAGCTACTGGGACCTCCACGTCTCTTCTGATAGGCATTAAAAGCATCTTGTTAAGCTACTGTGACCTCCACAACTTTTCCAAGGGGCATTAAAACCATCTTGTTAAGCTACTGGGACCTCCACGTCTCTTCCAAGGGGCATTCAAACCGTCTTGTTAAGCTACTGGGACCTCCACCACTTATCTGAGGGGCACTAAAAGTGTCTTGTTAAGCTGCTGTGACCTCCACCACTTTTTCAAGGGGCAATAAAACCGTCTTGTTAAGCTACTGGGACCTCCACGTCTCTTCCGAGGGGCATTCAAACCGTCTTGTTAAGCTACTGGGACCTCCACGTCTCTTCCAAGGGGCATTCAAACCGTCTTGTTAAGCTACTGCGACCTCCACCACGTTTCCAAGGGGCATTAAAACCGTCTTGTTAAGCTTCTGGGACCTCCACCACTTTTCCAATGGGCATTAAAAGCATCTTTTTAAGCTACTGGGACCTCCACCACTTTTCTGAGGAGCATGAAAACCATCTTGTTAAGCTACTGGGACCTCCACGTCTCTTCCAAGGGGCATTCAAACCGTCTTGTTAAGCTACTGGGACCTCCACGTCTCTTCTGAGGGACATTAAAAACGTCTTGTTAAGCTACTGTGACCTCCACCACTTTTCCGAGGGGCATTAAAACCACCTTGCTAAGATAATGGGACCTCCACGTCTCTTCCGAGGGGCATTCAAACCGTCTTGTTAAGCTACTTGGACCTCCACGTCTCTTCCGAGGGGCATTAAAAGCGTCTTGTTAAGCTACTGTGACCTCCACCACTTTTCCGAGGAGCATTAAAACCGTCTTGTTAAGCTACTGGGACCTCCTCGTCTCTTCCAAGGGGCATTCAAACTGTCTTGTTAAGCTACTGGGACCTCCACTTCTCTTCTGAGGGGCATTAATAGTGTCTTGTTAAGCTACTGTGACCTCCACCACTTTTCCGAGGGGCATTTAAACCGGCCAGTTAAGCTACTGGGACCTCCACGTCTCTTCCAAGGAGCATTCAAACAGTCTTGTTAAGCTACTGGGACCTCTACCACGTTTCTAAGGGGCATTAAAATCATCTTGTTAAGCTACTGGGACCTCCACCATTTTTCTGAGGAGCATTAAAACCGTCTTGTTAAGCTGCTGGGACCTCCATGTCTCTTCTGAGGGGCATTAATAGCGTCTTGTTAAGCTACTGCGACCTCCACGTCTCTTCCAAGGGGCATTCAAACCGTCTTGTTAAGGTACTGTGACCTGCACCACTTTTCCAAGGGGCATTAAAACCATCTTGTTAAGCTACTAGGATCTCCACGTTTCTTCTGAGGGGCATTAAAAGCGTCTTCTTAAGCTACTGTGACCTCCACCACTTTTCTGAGGGGCATTAAAACCGTCTTGTTAAGCTACTGGGACCTCCACATCTCTTTTGAGGGGCATTAAAAGTGTCTTGTTAAACCACTCTGAACTCCACAACTCTTCCAAGGGGCATTGATATGTTGTTTTTAATTAACTCTAACCTCCACGACTCTTCGAACGGGCATTGCATTTCCTCTTAATTTTTGGCTGCTTTTTCTTGGAAGGCATAAGCAAATACTATGGGAGACCCACTCCCCAATAATGGGAATAATGTTTGTAATATGCTGTACTGCATGGCTCTTGTAAAGGGCACTGCAAGTTCCTCCGTCCTAATTTTTGGCAGCTTTTGCTTGGAAGGCATAAGCAAAGACTATGGGAGACCCACTCCCCAATAATGGGAATAATGTTTGGAATATGCTGTACTGCATGGCTCTTGTAAGGGGCATTGCAAGTTTCTCCATCCTAATTTTTGGCAGCTTTTGCTTGGAAGGCATAAGCTATGACTATGGGATACACACTCCCCAAAAATGGGAATAATGTTTGTACTATGCTGTACTGTATGGCTCTTGGAAGGGGCATTAAAAGCCCCTTTTCCGAGGGGCATTCAAAACGTCTGGTTAAGCTACTGGGACCTCCACGTCTTTTCCGAGGGGCATTAAAACCATCTTGTTAAGCTACTGTGACCTCCACGTCTGTTCAAAGGGACATCAAAAGTCTTCTTAAGCCACTCTGAACTCCACAGCTCTTCCTAGGGGCATTGAAATGTTGTTTTTAATTACCTCTAACCTCCACGACTCTTCCAACGGACATTGCATTTCCTCCTAATATTAGTCAGCTTTTGCTTTTCAATGCAAAGGCGAAAACTAAGGGAGACCCACTCCCCAATAGTGGGTAGAAGGTTTTTAGTACGCTGTAATCCACGTCTGTTTCAAGGGGCATTGCAGTTCCTCATAATTTTTGGAAAGCCTTCCATTCACTGTTTAGGCCAACAGTGTACAGGAGACCCAGTTGATATAAATGGAAAAAACGGTTTAGTTAAGGCCCTCTGACCTCCATGTCATTTCCAAGGTACATTCGAGTGCCTCAAAACTTTTGGTAGGCATTGCACTCACTGTATGTCCTATAACTGTGTAGCCAAACCGCTCCTTTTGTTACAGAAACATATCCTACAAGACATATGTGGTTGACTAGCCTGATATTGATGTGAATGGTCCCTGTTCCTCCTGCTCTTTCTCCTTTGCCACCACCTCATCCATCATTCATCACCTGAAGCTTTGTTTTAATGGGAGTCATAGAACTGGGATAGTAGCAGGAAAACATCCAGCAATCCTCGGAGGAGGTAGGATATGCGCCAAAACGCTGACCACCTCAGGCCTAGCCGCTACTACATACATGCGCTTGCATTCCAAGAAAACAAAGCAGATGCTAACTTGTATCATCATCATCATGGTCCTCACCTTGGCACTCTCAACTCCCCTGATGGAGAAGCCAGGGCCCACCGGAGGAGTCTGGTTCTCTGGTGGGCTCGTCCAATGCTGCCCTAAAGCAGGCCAGGCTAAGAAAAGTGTGTGGGGGGGATGTTCCAAGGAGAAATAAGGGCCCCTGGGGACCGTTTATGGACACCCGGCTGCCCCCAGGGGGCTGTGGACCGTGTGTGAACACCCGGCCGCGGGGCGGCTGGGGACCGAGTATGGACACCCGGCCGCCCCCTGGCGGCTGGGGACCGAGTGTGAACACCTGGCAGCCGGGCGGCTGGGGACTGAGTATGGATTCCAGGCCGCCAATGCTGCCATGACTCGGTGGTCAGATTCCGCCTCCATGTGCCTAAAAAGGCCCAATTTCAAGTGCAAGCAAGCAAGCAGTATGGTAATGCAGCCTGGCGGTGGGTGGGTGGCAGGCTGCACACTTACGCTTGCATTCCAAGAAAACAAAGCAGATGCTAACTTGTATCATCATCATCATGGTCCTCACCTTGTCACTCTCAACTCCCCTGATGGAGAAGCCAGGGCCCACCGGAGGAGTCTGGTTCTCTGGTGGGCTCGTCCAATGCTGCCCTAAAGCAGGCCGGGCTAAGAAAAGTGTGTGAGGGGATGTTCCAAGGAGAAATAGGGGCGGCTGGGGACCGTTTATGGACACCCGGCTGCCCCCAGGCGGCTGGGGACTGAGTATGGACACCCGGCCGCCACCTGGCAGTTGGGGACCGAGTGTGGACACCCCGCCGCCGGGCAGCTGGGGACTGAGTATGGATACCAGGCCGCCAACGCTGCCATGACATGGTGGCCAGATTCCGCCTCCACATGCCTAAAAGGCCCAAGTTCAAGTGCAAGCAAGCAGTATGGTATTGCAGCCTGGGGGTGGGTGGGTGGTTGGCTGCATATTTGCGCTTGCATTGCAAGGAATGGGGGAGGTACAATTGAACCCTGCCCTGGGACAAGAACTTGCACGGGGATAGTTGCAAGTCTGCATCTTCTGATGCGGCAAGGATGACTTCTGATGGGCACACTTTTAGGCAGTGACCGGGGAGTCAGAGATGCTTCCAGGGGTCTTTCCCATGCTGTCCCCATGTCTTTTCAGCACTGTATGCATGTGTCATACAGCACATGGCCAGATAAGGTTGTAAAATGTTAAAATTACATTTCCCGGTGAATGCATTTGTCACGATTGAAGCAATACAAAAGTGCAAAAACGCATTAAATATGCTACTTGTGAACATAGCCCAAGGTGTGGAGGAGTATTTTTTTTTTTTGGTTATTTATTTTACCTTATACACAAGTCTTTACCCTGGAAAGGAACTTCCTTAACATATTTCACAGGAAAGCAGTTTTAGTTTAGTTTTTGAACGTTTTATTGTGAGCCCTTAAAAGTGGCTTAATACCTCTGACCACATTGTTGACAGCAGTGACCTGGGGGTCAGAAATGCTTCCTGAGGCGATCCCCATGCTGTCCCCATGTCATTTGAGCACTGTCACTATCGTTTTGGGCACTTGTTAGGCTTTTAAAAGACAGCCGGGGATGCCGCCGCGAAAATGCTCGGGTCTCCCATAGACTAACATTGGGCTCGTGGTTCAGGTCGAGCACCCGAGTATCATGGCGAGCTCGGCCCGAACTTCGAGCACCCGAGCATTTTAGTGCTCGCTCTTCACTACTAAATACCCTTCATTATTTATTATTTTTGCACTTTGCGATTTACCCATTTACTTCCGGTTACTTGGATATTTTGCTTGCCTTTGGTTTTTCTTTGTCTAGTGGCCTTATGTGAACATGCATTTACATTTTGCCTGCAATTTATGTTTCAGTTCAGACTTCTAGGTTTTTTCTTTGTAGTTCAGTGTGCTTTAGTGCATATTAGGGTGTGGCCACCCTTTGTCTGAGCTGAAATGTTTATTCTGCCTCAGGTACATGCTTCTACTAGGGGGTCAGTCTCTCTGCCCTTATCCATATGTACGTCACATGACAAATGGTAAGGTTTTAATATTAGAGTTAGGACTGTCCCATAAGGGTTGCCGTGATGTGGCGGGATAGCTTTTGCATTATTTTTATCAAAATTATGTTAACTAAATACCCTTCATTATTTATTATTTTTGCACTTTGCGATTTACCCATTCACTTCCGGTTACTTGGGTATTTTGCTTCTCTTTGGTTTTTCTTTGTCTAGTGGCCTTGTGTGAACATGCATTTACATTTTGCATGCACATCAATTTATGTTTCAGTTCAGACTTCTAGGTTTTTTCTTTATATGCTATATATACTGTATGTGCGGGAAGGGAGCTTGTATGTACACTGCTTGCTATGTGTGGGGGAGGGAAGCTGTCGGACAAAGAGGGGTCCTGCAAACATCCAACTAATGGCCCCCCATATATATTACAGGAAGGTAGGTCAAACCCAAGGATTTTTGCTGGAGCAGCCGACCATGTGCTGTGTATGGGGCCATCTCCCCCACACATATAACCACATTCATGTATATGGGGGAGTCGGGATGTGTTGTGTGTACAAGGGTCCGGTCTAAAGCTAACTAGTGTATGGGCACCTGAGACTAAGGCAAGTTATCATCCAGAAAGTCTTTCTCCAGCCTGCTGAAAAAATGCCGGATAGAGAAAGGCTTTTATCACCTAAGCCAGATCTCACTGGAGGGGAAGCAAGAAGAAAAAAGGAGAAATGTAAAATAAGACACAAGTCCAGACAGTTGTCATCCAAAACTTTATCTGGTATCGACCAAGAAAATTACAATCAGTAAAAGTATAAACCACATTTAGGAAAAACACAGATGAGCTGCGGGACCATCGCTTCTTCTTCTGGGACTTTTTGGCGGACAGGTTGCTCTGCTGTCGGAGGCCTTTCTTGTTCTTGGACTTCTCCTTCATGTGGATTCTGAAGACTAGGAGGCTCCTGAGGGTCCATCTCTCCTGCCGGCAGCTCAGAATGACTTGGAGATATGTTTCCTTCAGTCCAGGAAAGCAAGAGAGGAAAAAGATGAATGTGATGTAATAACAAGACAAAGCTAAAAAAAAACATGTATAAAAAATCATGTAACTGCAAACTGCACAAAAATGACCCCAATAACATAAGTGCTGTAGCATTAAAGAATCTGCAAAACGAGTGGTGTGAAAAGACCTGGGACTTGTCAGGAATATGTAATGTTTTGTCTAAAATGACAAAAAAAAAGAAAAGATTCAAGGGATCAGCAGCATTTTATAACAGGTAAAAAATATACAAATTTGTGACAAGTGATCGGTATTAAGTATTGTGGATGATAACCAGACGTTTATTTCAAATGAAGAGTTTAATGAACGTCTTGTATTCGGCCAATTGGAACCTTCCCGGAAATGTCTGCGCCGGTGATAAAATCTACTTACTAATAGAGTTCCCGACTGGACACAAAGAACTGCAGCTCATGGAGGAATGAAGCTTCTTTCCTTCTCAGCCAAGAACTTCTTATACCAGTCCCGTACGGCCTCTATCATGTGCTGATATCTAGCAGAAAAAGAAAAAATCAATTATAAACTAAATAAAATTTATTAAAGAAAAAAAAACCTCCTGCAAACATGAAGCATTTATAGCAAAGCACAGCCATTATTTACACAGCACAATTGTTTTACTTTATTCTATATTAGTGGCCGCTCTGTGCAAAAACTTGTGGGAAATTACTGCAGCACTAATATTGTCCGTCCAGAGAGCACCCAAGTATTCCCCAATTTCTGACTCCACCGCCCGATTGCCCTCACAAGCACAATGCTGCACCGCTGTCACCTGCCTGGTACAGGCTCCTTTATAGGGTCCTTTCAGCTGTTGTTCACCAAGATGTGAAGTAATCCGAGTACAGGGTTTCCCATGTCTGAGTGCAGGGGTGGAGAGCAGAGAGGATCAGACAGGGACAGGCCCATACACAGACTGCTGGTATATAGAGGACAAATCTCGCTGAACAGCAGCCACAAGAAGCTTCTGGATGGGGGCAGTGGGGGTGAGACAGCACTTCAGCAACGTGTTTGGGAGAGAAGGAAGAAAATAAGCAAATGAAGAAAATTTATAAAGTTAACAAGTCTGCAATGTGAGGAGGATAATTACATGAAGAAAACCCTCTAGGTGCAGCGTCCGCAACCGGAAAACCGCCCCAAGGTCCACCTGTGTCATCAGCGCCCCCCTGCTGGACCCCTAATCAGTTGTACTGCAGACTCTGATGATTGATAGTGACACTAGGTCAGCTCTTTCCCAATGGCAGCACTAGGTGACCATCCTGTGGCTAGGACAGGTGCCGGATCATTCAGTCCTTTCCCTCTTCCCCAACGTGAAGCAAACATCCCTCTGACCAGACAAACATCCCCCTGACCAGACAAACATCCCCCTGACCAGTCAAACATCCCCCTGACTAGACAAACATCCCCCTGACCAGGCAAACATCCCCCTGACCAGGCAAACATCCCCCTGACCAGACAAACATCCCCTCACCAGGCAAACATCCCTCTGACCAGGCAAACATAGAACCCCTTTTTTTCTTTCCCATTTTACTTGCTTTATTAATTTTGCCTCCAACATTACTGACAACTCCAAGTTCAATAGATTGATAGTCTCATCTCCTGCCTTTGTATGTGGAGGAGGCAATAAACAGCCGTATACATCCTAAACCTGTCACAAGGACTTTCTCTGCAACTCCCTACTCTCAGCTGTTCCCCTGTAACAATCCACCTTTTTCTCTTTCTCGCTCATACATTTCAGACACTTTATTAACATGTTAATCATATTTCCAAACTTACTGCATTCCACTTCATCTGATCATACATCACCGTTTAAAAGAATCACAATCACTTACTTGTCTGCTGCGGTAATTCTTGGATTGTTTTCTTGCTGTTGCTTGGTCTTATTTTGCTGTTTGCTGTCCTTAAACCACCATCTGCCGCACAGTCTCCACATCTTGTTCCACCGGGTCGCTCTTTTGATCCCTGCAACAACAGACACTATGCGAGTATGACTTCACATGTGACATTTCCAAGTCCCTTGACCATTGTGGTGCCAATGGAGTACCCCTTTTCTCGTTATCATGCCACCGAAGAACACCATTTCCCGCTAGCATGCCACCGTAGCACACCTTTTCCCGTTAGTATGCCACCGGGCACACCTATTCCCGTTAGCATGCCATCGGAGCACACCTATTCCCGTTAGCATGCCACCGGAGCACACCTTTACCATTAGCATGTGACCGCAGCACACCTTTACCGTTAGAATGCCACTGGAGCACACCTTTACCATTAGCATGCCACCGGAGCACACCTTTTCCCGTTGACTTGCCCTCGGAGCACGCCACTTTCCCGTTGGCTTGCCACCGGAGCACACCACTTTCCCGTTGGCTTGCCACCGGAGCACGCCACTTTCCCGTTGGCTTGCCATCGGAGCACGCCACTTTCCCGTTGGCTTGCCACCGGAGCACGCCACTTTCCCGTTGGCTTGCCACCGGAGCACGCCACTTTCCCATTGGCTTGCCAACGGAGCACGCCACTTTCCCGTTGGCTTGCCACCGGAGCACGCCACTTTCCCGCTGGCTTGCCACCGAAGCACGCCACAGTCCCGTTGGCTTGCCACCGGATCACGCCACAATCCCGTTGGCTTGCCACCGGAGCATGCCACTTTCCCGTTGGCTTGCCACCGGAGCACGCCACTTTCCCGTTGGCTTGCCACCGGAGCACGCCACTTTCCCGTTGGCTTGCCACCGGAGCATGCCACTTTCCCGTTGGCTTGCCACCGGAGCACGCCACTTTCCCGTTGGCTTGCCACCGAAGAACTCCACTTTCCCGTTGGCTTGCCACCGGAGCACGCCACTTTCCCGTTGGCTTGCCACCGGAGCACGCCACTTTTTCGTTGGCTTGCCACCGGAGCACGCCACTTTCCCGTTGGCTTGCCACCGGAGCACGCCACTTTCCCGTTGGCTTGCCACCGGAGCACGCCACTTTCCCGTTGGCTTGCCACCGGAGCACGCCACTGTTCCGTTGGCTTGCCACCGGAGCACGCCACTTTCCCTTTGGCTTGCCACCGGAGCACGCCACTTTCCCGTTGGCTTGCCACCGGAGCACGCCACTTTCCCGTTGGCTTGCCACCGGAGCACGCCACTTTCCCGCTGGCTTGCCACCGAAGCACGCCACAGTCCCATTGGCTTGCCACCGGAGCACGCCACAGTCCCGTTGGCTTGCCACCGGAGCACGCCACTTTCCCGTTGGCTTGCCACCGAAGCACGCCACTTTCCCGTTGGCTTGCCACCGAAGCACGCCACTTTCCCGTTGGCTTGCCACCGGAGCACGCCACTTTCCCGTTGGCTTGCCCCCGGAGCACGCCACTTTTCCGTTGGCTTGCCACCGGAGCACGCCACTTTCCCGTTGGCTTGCCACCGGAGCACGCCACTTTCCCGTTGGCTTGCCACCGGAGCACGCCACTTTCCCGTTGGCTTGCCACCGGAGCATGCCACAGTCCCGTTGGCTTGCCACCGGAGCACGCCACTTTCCCATTGGCTTGCCACCGGAGCACGCCACTTTCCCGTTGGCTTGCCACCGGAGCACGCCACTTTCCCGTTGGCTTGCCACCGGAGCACGCCACTGTCCCGTTGGCTTGCCACCGGAGCACGCCACTGTCCCGTTGGCTTGCCACCGGAGCACGCGACTGTCCCGTTGGCTTGCCACCGGAGCACGCCACTGTCCCGTTGGCTTGCCACCGGAGCACGCCACTGTCCCGTTGGCTTGCCACCGGAGCACGCCACTTTCCCGTTGGCTTGCCACCGGAGTACGCCACTTTCCCGTTGGCTTGCCACCGGAGAACGCCACAGTCCCGTTGGCTTGCCACAGGAGCACGCCACTTTCCCGTTGGCTTGCCACCGGAGTACGCCACTTTCCCGTTGGCTTGCCACCGGAGCACGCCACTTTCCCGTTGGCTTGCCACCGGAGCACGCCACTTTCCCGTTGGCTTGCCACCGGAGCACGCCACTTTCCCGTTGGCTTGCCACCGGAGCACGCCACAGTCCCGTTGGCTTGCCACCGGAGCACGCCACTTTCCCATTGGCTTGCCACCGGAGCACGCCACTTTCCCGTTGGCTTGCCACCGAAGCACGCCACTTTCCCGTTGGCTTTCCATCGGAGCACGCCACTTTCCCGTTGGCTTGCCACCGGAGCACGCCACTTTCCCGTTGGCTTGCCACCGGAGCACGCCACTTTCCCGTTGGCTTGCCACCGGAGCACGCCACTTTCCCGTTGGCTTGCCACCGTAGCACGCCACTTTCCCGTTGGCTTGCCACCGTAGCACGCCACTTTCCCGTTGGCTTGCCACCGGAGCACGCCACTTTCCCGTTGGCTTGCCACCGCAGCACGCCACTTTCCCGTTGGCTTGCCACCGGAGCACGCCACTTTCCCGTTGGCTTGCCACCGGAGCACGCCACAGTCCCGTTGGCTTGCCACCGGAGCATGCCACTTTCCCGTTGGCTTGCCACCGGAGCACGCCACTTTCCCCTTGGCTTGCCACCGGAGCACGCCACTTTCCCGTTGGCTTGCCACCGGAGCACGCCACTTTCCCGTTGGCTAGCCACGGAGCACGCCACTTTCCCGTTGGCTTGCCACCGGAGCACGCCACTTTCCCGTTGGCTTGACACCGAAGCACGCCACAGTCCCGTTGGCTTGCCACCGGAGCACGCCACAGTCCCGTTGGCTTGCCACCGGAGCACGCCACTTTCCCTTTGGCTTGCCACCGGAGCACGCCACTTTCCCGTTGGCTTGCCACCGGAGCACGCCACTTTCCCGCTGGCTTGCCACCGAAGCACGCCACAGTCCCGTTGGCTTGCCACCGGAGCACGCCACAGTCCCGTTGGCTTGCCACCGGAGCACGCCACTTTCCCGTTGGCTTGCCACCGAAGCACGCCACTTTCCCGTTGGCTTGCCACCGAAGCACGCCACTTTCCCGTTGGCTTGCCACCGGAGCACGCCACTTTCCCGTTGGCTTGCCCCCGGAGCACGCCACTTTTCCGTTGGCTTGCCACCGGAGCACGCCACTTTCCCGTTGGCTTGCCACCGGAGCACGCCACTTTCCCGTTGGCTTGCCACCGGAGCACGCCACTTTCCCGTTGGCTTGCCACCGGAGCATGCCACAGTCCCGTTGGCTTGCCACCGGAGCACGCCACTTTCCCATTGGCTTGCCACCGGAGCACGCCACTTTCCCGTTGGCTTGCCACCGGAGCACGCCACTTTCCCGTTGGCTTGCCACCGGAGCACGCCACTGTCCCGTTGGCTTGCCACCGGAGCACGCCACTGTCCCGTTGGCTTGCCACCGGAGCACGCGACTGTCCCGTTGGCTTGCCACCGGAGCACGCCACTGTCCCGTTGGCTTGCCACCGGAGCACGCCACTGTCCCGTTGGCTTGCCACCGGAGCACGCCACTTTCCCGTTGGCTTGCCACCGGAGTACGCCACTTTCCCGTTGGCTTGCCACCGGAGAACGCCACAGTCCCGTTGGCTTGCCACAGGAGCACGCCACTTTCCCGTTGGCTTGCCACCGGAGTACGCCACTTTCCCGTTGGCTTGCCACCGGAGCACGCCACTTTCCCGTTGGCTTGCCACCGGAGCACGCCACTTTCCCGTTGGCTTGCCACCGGAGCACGCCACTTTCCCGTTGGCTTGCCACCGGAGCACGCCACAGTCCCGTTGGCTTGCCACCGGAGCACGCCACTTTCCCATTGGCTTGCCACCGGAGCACGCCACTTTCCCGTTGGCTTGCCACCGAAGCACGCCACTTTCCCGTTGGCTTTCCATCGGAGCACGCCACTTTCCCGTTGGCTTGCCACCGGAGCACGCCACTTTCCCGTTGGCTTGCCACCGGAGCACGCCACTTTCCCGTTGGCTTGCCACCGGAGCACGCCACTTTCCCGTTGGCTTGCCACCGTAGCACGCCACTTTCCCGTTGGCTTGCCACCGTAGCACGCCACTTTCCCGTTGGCTTGCCACCGGAGCACGCCACTTTCCCGTTGGCTTGCCACCGCAGCACGCCACTTTCCCGTTGGCTTGCCACCGGAGCACGCCACTTTCCCGTTGGCTTGCCACCGGAGCACGCCACAGTCCCGTTGGCTTGCCACCGGAGCATGCCACTTTCCCGTTGGCTTGCCACCGGAGCACGCCACTTTCCCCTTGGCTTGCCACCGGAGCACGCCACTTTCCCGTTGGCTTGCCACCGGAGCACGCCACTTTCCCGTTGGCTAGCCACGGAGCACGCCACTTTCCCGTTGGCTTGCCACCGGAGCACGCCACTTTCCCGTTGGCTTGCCACCGAAGCACGCCACAGTCCCGTTGGCTTGCCACCGGAGCACGCCACAGTCCCGTTGGCTTGCCACCGGAGCACGCCACTTTCCCCTTGGCTTGCCACCGGAGCACGCCACTTTCCCCTTGGCTTGCCACCGGAGCACGCCACTTTGCCGTTGGCTTGCCACCGGAGCACGCCACTTTCCCGTTGGCTAGCCACGGAGCACGCCACTTTCCCGTTGGCTTGCCACCGGAGCACGCCACTTTCCCGTTGGCTTGCCACCGAAGCACGCCACAGTCCCGTTGGCTTGCCACCGGAGCACGCCACAGTCCCGTTGGCTTGCCACCGGAGCACGCCACTTTCCCGTTGGCTTGCCACCGGAGCACGCCACTTTCCCGTTGGCTTGCCACCGGAGCACGCCACTTTCCCGTTGGCTTGCCACCGAAGAACTCCACTTTCCCGTTGGCTTGCCACCGGAGCACGCCACTTTCCCGTTGGCTTGCCACCGGAGCACGCCACTTTTTCGTTGGCTTGCCACCGGAGCACGCCACTTTCCCGTTGGCTTGCCACCGGAGCACGCCACTTTCCCGTTGGCTTGCCACCGGAGCACGCCACTTTCCCGTTGGCTTGCCACCGGAGCACGCCACTGTTCCGTTGGCTTGCCACCGGAGCACGCCACTTTCCCTTTGGCTTGCCACCGGAGCACGCCACTTTCCCGTTGGCTTGCCACCGGAGCACGCCACTTTCCCGTTGGCTTGCCACCGGAGCACGCCACTTTCCCGCTGGCTTGCCACCGAAGCACGCCACAGTCCCATTGGCTTGCCACCGGAGCACGCCACAGTCCCGTTGGCTTGCCACCGGAGCACGCCACTTTCCCGTTGGCTTGCCACCGAAGCACGCCACTTTCCCGTTGGCTTGCCACCGAAGCACGCCACTTTCCCGTTGGCTTGCCACCGGAGCACGCCACTTTCCCGTTGGCTTGCCCCCGGAGCACGCCACTTTTCCGTTGGCTTGCCACCGGAGCACGCCACTTTCCCGTTGGCTTGCCACCGGAGCACGCCACTTTCCCGTTGGCTTGCCACCGGAGCACGCCACTTTCCCGTTGGCTTGCCACCGGAGCATGCCACAGTCCCGTTGGCTTGCCACCGGAGCACGCCACTTTCCCATTGGCTTGCCACCGGAGCACGCCACTTTCCCGTTGGCTTGCCACCGGAGCACGCCACTTTCCCGTTGGCTTGCCACCGGAGCACGCCACTGTCCCGTTGGCTTGCCACCGGAGCACGCCACTGTCCCGTTGGCTTGCCACCGGAGCACGCGACTGTCCCGTTGGCTTGCCACCGGAGCACGCCACTGTCCCGTTGGCTTGCCACCGGAGCACGCCACTGTCCCGTTGGCTTGCCACCGGAGCACGCCACTTTCCCGTTGGCTTGCCACCGGAGTACGCCACTTTCCCGTTGGCTTGCCACCGGAGAACGCCACAGTCCCGTTGGCTTGCCACAGGAGCACGCCACTTTCCCGTTGGCTTGCCACCGGAGTACGCCACTTTCCCGTTGGCTTGCCACCGGAGCACGCCACTTTCCCGTTGGCTTGCCACCGGAGCACGCCACTTTCCCGTTGGCTTGCCACCGGAGCACGCCACTTTCCCGTTGGCTTGCCACCGGAGCACGCCACAGTCCCGTTGGCTTGCCACCGGAGCACGCCACTTTCCCATTGGCTTGCCACCGGAGCACGCCACTTTCCCGTTGGCTTGCCACCGAAGCACGCCACTTTCCCGTTGGCTTTCCATCGGAGCACGCCACTTTCCCGTTGGCTTGCCACCGGAGCACGCCACTTTCCCGTTGGCTTGCCACCGGAGCACGCCACTTTCCCGTTGGCTTGCCACCGGAGCACGCCACTTTCCCGTTGGCTTGCCACCGTAGCACGCCACTTTCCCGTTGGCTTGCCACCGTAGCACGCCACTTTCCCGTTGGCTTGCCACCGGAGCACGCCACTTTCCCGTTGGCTTGCCACCGCAGCACGCCACTTTCCCGTTGGCTTGCCACCGGAGCACGCCACTTTCCCGTTGGCTTGCCACCGGAGCACGCCACAGTCCCGTTGGCTTGCCACCGGAGCATGCCACTTTCCCGTTGGCTTGCCACCGGAGCACGCCACTTTCCCCTTGGCTTGCCACCGGAGCACGCCACTTTCCCGTTGGCTTGCCACCGGAGCACGCCACTTTCCCGTTGGCTAGCCACGGAGCACGCCACTTTCCCGTTGGCTTGCCACCGGAGCACGCCACTTTCCCGTTGGCTTGACACCGAAGCACGCCACAGTCCCGTTGGCTTGCCACCGGAGCACGCCACAGTCCCGTTGGCTTGCCACCGGAGCACGCCACTTTCCCTTTGGCTTGCCACCGGAGCACGCCACTTTCCCGTTGGCTTGCCACCGGAGCACGCCACTTTCCCGCTGGCTTGCCACCGAAGCACGCCACAGTCCCGTTGGCTTGCCACCGGAGCACGCCACAGTCCCGTTGGCTTGCCACCGGAGCACGCCACTTTCCCGTTGGCTTGCCACCGAAGCACGCCACTTTCCCGTTGGCTTGCCACCGAAGCACGCCACTTTCCCGTTGGCTTGCCACCGGAGCACGCCACTTTCCCGTTGGCTTGCCCCCGGAGCACGCCACTTTTCCGTTGGCTTGCCACCGGAGCACGCCACTTTCCCGTTGGCTTGCCACCGGAGCACGCCACTTTCCCGTTGGCTTGCCACCGGAGCACGCCACTTTCCCGTTGGCTTGCCACCGGAGCATGCCACAGTCCCGTTGGCTTGCCACCGGAGCACGCCACTTTCCCATTGGCTTGCCACCGGAGCACGCCACTTTCCCGTTGGCTTGCCACCGGAGCACGCCACTTTCCCGTTGGCTTGCCACCGGAGCACGCCACTGTCCCGTTGGCTTGCCACCGGAGCACGCCACTGTCCCGTTGGCTTGCCACCGGAGCACGCGACTGTCCCGTTGGCTTGCCACCGGAGCACGCCACTGTCCCGTTGGCTTGCCACCGGAGCACGCCACTGTCCCGTTGGCTTGCCACCGGAGCACGCCACTTTCCCGTTGGCTTGCCACCGGAGTACGCCACTTTCCCGTTGGCTTGCCACCGGAGAACGCCACAGTCCCGTTGGCTTGCCACAGGAGCACGCCACTTTCCCGTTGGCTTGCCACCGGAGTACGCCACTTTCCCGTTGGCTTGCCACCGGAGCACGCCACTTTCCCGTTGGCTTGCCACCGGAGCACGCCACTTTCCCGTTGGCTTGCCACCGGAGCACGCCACTTTCCCGTTGGCTTGCCACCGGAGCACGCCACAGTCCCGTTGGCTTGCCACCGGAGCACGCCACTTTCCCATTGGCTTGCCACCGGAGCACGCCACTTTCCTGTTGGCTTGCCACCGAAGCACGCCACTTTCCCGTTGGCTTTCCATCGGAGCACGCCACTTTCCCGTTGGCTTGCCACCGGAGCACGCCACTTTCCCGTTGGCTTGCCACCGGAGCACGCCACTTTCCCGTTGGCTTGCCACCGGAGCACGCCACTTTCCCGTTGGCTTGCCACCGTAGCACGCCACTTTCCCGTTGGCTTGCCACCGTAGCACGCCACTTTCCCGTTGGCTTGCCACCGGAGCACGCCACTTTCCCGTTGGCTTGCCACCGCAGCACGCCACTTTCCCGTTGGCTTGCCACCGGAGCACGCCACTTTCCCGTTGGCTTGCCACCGGAGCACGCCACAGTCCCGTTGGCTTGCCACCGGAGCATGCCACTTTCCCGTTGGCTTGCCACCGGAGCACGCCACTTTCCCCTTGGCTTGCCACCGGAGCACGCCACTTTCCCGTTGGCTTGCCACCGGAGCACGCCACTTTCCCGTTGGCTAGCCACGGAGCACGCCACTTTCCCGTTGGCTTGCCACCGGAGCACGCCACTTTCCCGTTGGCTTGCCACCGAAGCACGCCACAGTCCCGTTGGCTTGCCACCGGAGCACGCCACAGTCCCGTTGGCTTGCCACCGGAGCACGCCACTTTCCCCTTGGCTTGCCACCGGAGCACGCCACTTTCCCCTTGGCTTGCCACCGGAGCACGCCACTTTGCCGTTGGCTTGCCACCGGAGCACGCCACTTTCCCGTTGGCTAGCCACGGAGCACGCCACTTTCCCGTTGGCTTGCCACCGGAGCACGCCACTTTCCCGTTGGCTTGCCACCGAAGCACGCCACAGTCCCGTTGGCTTGCCACCGGAGCACGCCACAGTCCCGTTGGCTTGCCACCGGAGCACGCCACTTTCCCGTTGGCTTGCCACCGGAGCACGCCACTTTCCCGTTGGCTTGCCACCGGAGCACGCCACTGTCCCGTTGGCTTGCCACCGGAGCACGCCACTGTCCCGTTGGCTTGCCACCGGAGCACGCCACTGTCCCGTTGGCTTGCCACCGGAGCACGCCACTGTCCCGTTGGCTTGCCACCGGAGCACGCCACTGTCCCGTTGGCTTGCCACCGGAGCACGCCACTGTCCCGTTGGCTGGCCACCGGAGCACGCCACTGTCCCGTTGGCTTGCCACCGGAGCACGCCACTTTCCCGTTGGCTTGCCACCGGAGCACGCCACTTTCCCGTTGGCTTGCCACCGGAGCACGCCACTTTCCCGTTGGCTTGCCACCGGAGCACGCCACTTTCCCGTTGGCTTGCCACCGGAGAACGCCACAGTCCCGTTGGCTTGCCACCGGAGCACGCCACTTTCCCGTTGGCTTGCCACCGGAGCACGCCACTTTCCCGTTGGCTTGCCACCGGAGCACGCCACTTTCCCGTTGGCTTGCCACCGGAGCACGCCACTTTCCCGTTGGCTTGCCACCGGAGCACGCCACTTTCCCGTTGGCTTGCTACCGAAGCACGCCACTTTCCCGTTGGCTTGCCACCGGAGCACGCCACTTTCCCGTTGGCTTGCCACCGGAGCACGCCACTTTCCCGTTGGCTTGCCACCGGAGCACGCCACTTTCCCGTTGGCTTGCCACCGGAGCACGCCACTTTCCCGCTGGCTTGCCACCGTAGCACGCCACTTTCCCGTTGGCTTGCCACCGGAGCACGCCACTTTCCCGTTGGCTTGCCACCGGAGCACGCCACGTTCCCGTTGGCTTGCCACCGCAGCACGCCACTTTCCCGTTGGCTTGCCACCGGAGCACGCCACTTTCCCGTTGGCTTGCCACCGGAGCACGCCACAGTCCCGTTGGCTTGCCACCGGAGCACGCCACTTTCCCGTTGGCTTGACACCGGAGCACGCCACTTTCCCGTTGGCTTGCCACCGGAGCACGCCACTTTCCCGTTGGCTTGCCACCGGAGCACGCCACTTTCCCGTTGGCTTGCCACCGGAGCACGCCACTTTACCGTTGGCTAGCCACGGAGCACGCCACTTTCCCGTTGGCTTGCCACCGGAGCACGCCACTTTCCCGTTGGCTTGCCACCGAAGCACGCCACTTTCCCGTTGGCTTGCCACCGGAGCACGCCACTTTCCAGCTGGCTTGCCACCGGAGCACGCCACTGTCCCGCTGGCTTGCCACCGGAGCACGCCACTTTCCCGCTGGCTTGCCACCAGAGCACGCCACTTTCCCGCTGGCTTGCCACCGGAGCACGCCACTTTCCCGCTGGCTTGCCACCGCAGCACGCCACTTTCCCGCTGGCTTGCCACCGGAGCACGCCACTGTCCCGCTGGCTTGCCACCGGAGCACGCCACTTTCCCGCTAGCTTGCCACTGGAGCACGCCACTGTCCCGCTGGCTTGCCACCGGAAGCACGCCACTTTCCCGCTGGCTTGCCAAGGGAGCACGCCATCATCCATTTAATAAAATTGGCCACACTTAGCTTTTTCTTTTATATAATGGGCCCATATAGTTTTTCATTGAATATATTGGGCCCTACATAACCTTATATTTAATATATATAATCATCTTATCATGTCTGTCTGTCTGTCCTTCTGTCCAGGAAGTCCTGCGTCGCTGATTGGTCCGACCGTGGTCAATCAGCGACGTGGGATTTCAGAAAAAGATGGCGGCCATTAGCAGCTCATCTGCCGCACGGAGGTCAGCGGCGATGTAGCCGGGAGATGACCGGCGCTAGCCGGGAGATGACCGGCGCTAGCCGGTCAACTCCCGGTTGCTCGCAGCAGAAGTACCCCGACCAGCGGCGCCGCTGACCTCCATGCGGCTACCGTCGGGAGATCAGCGGTTAGGGCCGCTGATCTTCCGACGGAAAGTGTGAAGGGAGGACCGGGGAGCGGCGCCACCGGTCGGAATACTTCTGCTGCGAGCAGCCGGTCATTTCCCGGCTGCTCGCAGTGGAAGTACCCGCACAGGCAGCGCCGCTCCCCTGTCCTCACTAATACGATTCAGCGGCCACGACCAATCAGCGATATTGGCTCCAAATTTAAACACCGCTCTGCACAGAGGTCAGTGGCGATGCAGCCGGTCATCTCCCGGCTGCTTGCAGCAGAAGTACCCCGACCTGCGGCGCCGCTGACCTCCATGCGGCTACCGTCGCTAGATCAGTGGCTAGGGCCGCTGATCTCCCGACGGCAAGTGTGAAGGGAGGACCGGGGAGCGGCGCCGCCGGTTGGGATACTTCTGCTGCGAGCAGCCGGTCATCTCCCGGCTGCTCACAGTGGAAGTACCCGCTCCCCGGTTCTCACTAATACGATTCGCTGATTGGTTGCGGCCGCCAGCCGTGACCAATCACCGGTTTTGGCGCCAAATTTAAACATGCTCTCCGGTCCTCACTAACACGGTTCGCTGATTGGTCGCGGCCGGCCGCATACATATTCTAGAATACCCGATGAGTTAGAATCGGGCCACCATCTAGTTTAATATGATGGGCCACAAATTGCCTTCTAGTTATTACAAGAGGTCCTGCATAGTCTTCCATTTATTTTAATAGGCCCCATATAACCTTTCAGCATCTGAAACAACGGATACTGAAAGCCTGTGCTAGCATTTCTTCTGCGGTGTTGCTATCAGTGTGTCAAGAGTGGGAGAAGAGGGTTGCATTGACAATCCAACACAATGGGCAGCACTTTAAACACATTTTATAAGTGGTCATAAACTTGTAAAAAATTCATGAAAGAATAAAGTTATGTTAAAACCAAGCACACCATTGTATTTTCTTATGAAATTCTCAATGAGTTTGATGTGTCACATCACCCTCTTCCCATTGAAAAAAATAAAGTTAGATCCAAAATGGCCGACTTCAAAATGGCCGCCATAGTCACCACCCATCTGGAAAAGTTTCCCCCTCCCATATACTAATGTGCCATAAACAGGAAGTTGACATCACCAACCATTCCCATTTAATTTAGGTGTATCCATATAAATAGCCCACCCTGTATTATTACCATTTTTATTATTGCTGTACATACTGTAGCTTTTCATTTAATTTATTGGGCCCCATATAGGCTTCCATTTAATATAATGGGCCCCACATAGCCTTCCATTTAATTTAATGGGGTCCACATAGCCTTCCATTTTATTTAATGGGACCCACATATGTTTTTATTTAATATAAAGAGCCCCACATAAGCCCCTAATTAATATAATGGGCCCCACCTTGCTTTCCATATAAAATAATGGGTCCCACATAGCCCTCCCTTTTGTTATGATGAGCCTTACATATCACACCATTTCCCGATGGTCTGCCACCGAAGTACACCATTGGCTGCTGGGGTGCCACTGGAACACACTCTTTACAGTTGGGGTGCCAACAGAGCACACCTTTCACCATTAGCATGCCACCGGAGTACACTTTTTGCCACTGGCATGCCACTGAAGCACACCCTTTACCATTGGAGTACCATCGGGCACACCCTTTACCGTTGGTGTGCCATCGGACAACTCTATTTCCCGTAGGCCTACCAGAGGGGCCCAATATGTGACCTTTTTTGCTTACCACCGGGGCACCCATCTTGGGCTTTTTAGCTTCCACCGGGGTGCACTCTTTGGCCTTTTAGCTTACCACCGGGGCACCCAACTTGGGCTTTTTAACTGCGACCGGGGTACACTCTTTTGGCCTTATTGCTTATCACTGGGGCGCACTCTAGGGCTGCTCAGTCTGCCACCAGAGTCTACTCTTTGGCCTTTTTGCCATTGGTGTGCCACCAGAGCACACCCTATGACGTTGGAGTGCCACCGGAGCACACCCTTTACCTTTGGAGTGCCACCGGAACACACAATTTGCCATTGGCAAAAGTATAATGGACCCCACATAGAATTCTATAAAGTATAATGGCCCCCACATAGCCCTCTATATAGTATAATGAGCCGCACATTGCATTCCATGTACTATAATTTAATTTATTGGGCTCCACATAGCTTTTCATTTAATTTATTGAACCCCACATAACCGTCAATTTAATATAATAGGCCGCACTGGACTCCATTTAATATATTGGACCTGACATAGCCTTCCATTTAATAAAATGGGGCCAAAATATCCCTCTATTTAATATAATGGGCACCAAAAAGCCTTCCATGTTTTATATTGGGCACCACATAGCCCTCTATTTAATACAATTGGCCCCACTTAACCTTCCATTTAAAATATTGGGCCCCACATAGCTTTACATTTAATTTACTGGGCTCCATATAGGCTTCCATTTAATATAATGGGCCCCACATAACCCTCCATTTAATATAATGGTCCCCACATTGCCTTCCATTTATTATAATGGAGCCAAGATACATCTCTATTTAATATAATGGACAAAACACAGGCTTCCATTTAATATAATTGGCGCTACATAGCCCTTTATTTGATAAATGCGCCTCACATAGCCCTCCATATAATATTATGGGCCCCGCAACGCTTTCCATTTAATTTAATAGGCCTCACATAGCCCTCAATTTAATACAGAGGGCCCCACAAAACCTTCCAGATAACATAGTGGGCCCCAATATAGCTTTCTTTTTAATGTATTGGTCCCCACATAGCTCTCTATTTAATATAATGGGCCTCACATAGCCTTCCATTAAATATCATGGGCCCCATATAGAATTTATCATATACGTAGATGTCCCTTTAAGATAACGGGCCCCACATAGCTTTCCCTTTAATATAATGGGCCCCACATAGATTTTATTATTATATAATGGGCCCCACATAGCTTTCCCTTTAATATAATGGGCCCCACATAGCTTTCTCTTTAATATAATGGGCCCCACATAGCTTTCCCTTTAATATAATGGGCCCCACATAGCTTTTTCTTTAATATAATGGGCCCCACATAGCTTTTTCTTTAATATAATGGGCCCCACATAGCTTTCTCTTTAATATAATGGGCCCCACATAGCTTTATCTTTAATATAATGGGCCGCACATAGCTTTCTCTTTAATATAATGGGCCCCACATAGCTTTCTCTTTAATATAATGGGTCCCACATAGCTTTCTCTTTAATATAATGGGCCCCACATAGCTTTCCCTTTAATATAACGGGCCCCACATAGCTTTCCCCTTAATATAATTGGCCCCACATAGCTTTCCCTTTAATATAATGGGCCCCACATATCCGTCCCTTTAATATTATGGACCCCACATAGATTTATTATAATATTATGGACCCCACATCGATTTTATTATTATATAATGGGCCCCACATATCCGTCCCTTTAATATTATGGACCCCACATAGATTTATTATAATATAATGGGCCCCACATAGCTTTCCCCTTAATATAATTGGCCCCACATAGCTTTCCCTTTAATATAATGGGCACCACATAGATTTATTATAATATAATGGGCCCCACATATCCGTCCCTTTAATATTATGGACCCCACATAGATTTATTATAATATTATGGACCCCACATAGATTTATTATAATATAATGGGCCCCACATAGATTTATTATAATATAATGGGCCCCACCTAACCCTCCAGTTTATACACTGCAGTCGCTCTCTTTCTTCTCTTCTTTACCTAGTCCAGTCTTTCGTGACGACTTCCCGCCATGATTCGTCTTTGCAGTTTGCTGTCCAGGTTTCGGCTGCTCCGCACTTTTCAGCAGATCTCCGCACTCCTGAAAAACAAAAATGTTACAAATATAAGCGACTTAAATAAATAATGCCGCCCACTGTGCCACCAAATGCAAATATGTGCCACACTGTGCCCATGAGTATATCATTCACCGCATTGAAGTCTGCTCCACTGAGAATATAAATCAGTCGCTAGCTTGTGCCCCCATTATAAATAGTGTTGAGCGAGCACTAAAATGCTCGGGTGCTCGAAGCTCGGCCCGAGCTCGCCGTGATACTCGGGTGCTCGACCTGAGCAACGAGCCCATGTTAGTCTATTGGAGACCCGAGCATTTTTGCGGAGGCACCCCCGGCAGTCTGTAGAAAGCCTAAAAAGTGCCCAAAATGATAGTGACAGTGCTCAGATGACATGGGGACAGCATGGGGATCGCCCCAGGAAGCATTTCTGACCCCCAGGTCACTGTTGTCAACAACGTGGTCAGAGGTATTAAGCCACTTTTACAGGCTCATAAGAAAATGTTCAAAAACGAAAGTGAAACTTTTTTCCTGTGAAATATGTTAAGGAATTTCTTTTACAGGGTAAAGACTTGTGTATAAGGTAAAATAAATAACCAAAAACAAAAATACTCCTCCACAACTTGGGCTATGTTCACAAGTAGCATTTTTTATGCGTTTTTGCACTTTTGTATTGCTTTCAACTGTGACAAATGCATTCACCGGGAAATGTCATTTTAACATTTTACAACCTTATCTGGCCATGTGCTGTGTGACACATGCATACAGTGCTGAAAAGACATGGGAACAGCATGGGGAAGACCCCTGGAAGGATCTCTGACTCCCAGGTCACTGCCTAAAAGTGTGCCCATCAGAAGTGATCCTTGCCGCATCAGAAGATGCAGACTTGCAACTATCCCCGTGCAAGTCCTTGTCCCAGGGCAGTGTTCAATTGTACCTCCCCCATTCCTTGCAATGCAAGCGCAAATATGCAGCCAACCACCCACCCACCCCCAGGCTGCAATACCATACTGCTAGCTTGCACTTGAAATTGGGCCTTTTAGTTTTGAGGAGGCCGAAGCTGGCCACTACCTCATGGCTGCTTCGGCAGCGAGGTATCCATACTCAGTTCCCAGCCGCCCGGCGGCCGGGTGTCCACACCTGGTCCCCAGCCGCCTGGGGGCGGCGGGGTGTCCATAGACGGTCCCCAGCCACCCCGATTTCTCCGCGGAACATCCCCACACACTTTTCTTAGACTGGCCTGCTTTAGGGCAGCATTGGACGAGCCCACTAGAGAACCCGACTCCATCAGGGGAGGTGAGAATGCCAAGGTGAGGAGCATGATGATGATAGAAGTTAGCATCTGCTTTGTTTTGTTGGAATGCAAGCATAAGTGTGCAACCTGCCACCAACCCACCCCGAGGCTGCAATACCATACTGCTAGCATGCGTGCACTTGAAATTGGGCCTTTTAGGCATGTGGAGGCCAGAGCTGGCCACTACCTCATGGCTGCTTCGGCAGCGAGGTATCGATACTCAGTCCCCAGCCGCCCGGCGGCCGGGTGTCCATGCTCGGTCCCCAGCCGCCAGGGGGCAGCCGGGTGTCCACACTCGGTCCCCAGCCGCCCCGCGGCCAGGTGTCCATAAACGGTTCCAAGCCGCCCCGATTTCTCCGCGGAACATCCCCACACACTTTTCTTAGACTGGCCTGCTTTAGGGCAGCATTGGACGAGCCCACCAAAGAACCCGACTTCTCCGGTGGGCCCTGGCTTCTCTATCAGGGGAGTTGAGAGTGCCAAGGTGAGGAGCATGATGAGGATGATAGAAGTTAGCATCTGCTTTGTTTTCAAGGAATGCAAGCGTCCTCTGTTTGGACGTCTTCAAACAGAGGCTGGACAGACATCTGTCTGAGATGATTTAGTGAATCCTGCTTTGAGCAGGGGGTTGGACCAGATGACCCAGGAGGTCCCTTCCAACTCTACCATTCTATGATTCTATGATTCTATGTATGTAGTAGCGGCTAGGCCTGAGGTGGTCAGCGTTTTGGCGCATATCCTACCTCCTCCGAGGATTGCTGGATGTTTTCCTGCTACTATCCAAGTTCTATGACTCTCGTTAAAACAAAGCTTCAAGTGATAAATGATGGATGAGGTAGTGGCAAAGGAGAAAGAGCAGGAGGAACAGGGACCATTCACATCAATATCAGGCCAGTCAACCACATATGTCTTGTAGGATATGTTTCTGTAACAAAAGGAGCGGTTTGGCTACACAGTTATAGGGCATACAGTGAGTGCAATGCCTACCAAAAATTTTGAGGCACTCCAATGCCCCTTGGAAGTGACATGGAGGTCAGAGGGCCTTAACTAAACCTTTTTTTCCATTTATGGCAACTGGGTCTCCTGTGCACTGTTGGCCTAAGCAGTGAATGGAAGGCTTTCCAAAAATTATAAGGAACTGCAATGCCCCTGGAAACAGACGTGGATTACAGCGTACTAAAAACCTTCTACCCATTATTGGGGAGTGTGTCTCCCTTAGTTTTCACCTTTGCATTGAAAAGCAAAAGCTGACTAAAATTAGGAGGAAATGCAATGCCCGTTGGAAGAGTCGTGGAGGTTAGAGGTAATTAAAAACAACATTTCAATGCCCCTTGGAAGAGCTGTGGAGTTCAGAGTGGCTTAAGAAGACGCTTTTAATGCCCCTTTGAAGAGACGTGGAGGTCACAGTAGCTTAACAAGACGGTTTTAATGCCCCTTACAAGAGCCATACAGTACAGCATCTTAAAAACATTATTCCCATTGTTGGGGAGTGGGTCTCCCATAGTATTTGCTTATGCCTTCCAAGCAAAAGCTTCCAAAAATTATGAGGAAATGCAATGCCCGTTCGAAGAGTCGTGGAGGTCCCAGTAGCTTAACAAGACGCTTTTAATGCCCCTCAGAAGAGACGTGGAGGTCAGAGTGGCATAACAAGACAGTTTTAATGCCCCTTACAAGACAAGTGGAGGTCAGAGTGGTATAACAAGACGCTTTTAATGCCCCTCAGAAGAGACGTGGAGGTCAGAGTGGTATAACAAGACAGTTTTAATGCCCCTTACAAGAGACGTGGAGGTCAGAGTGGTATAACAAGATGGTTTTAATGCCCCTCAGAAGAGACGTGGAGGTCAGAGTGGTATAACAAGACGGTTTTAATGCCCTTTACAAGACACGTGGAGGTCAGAGTGGTATAACAAGATGGTTTTAATGCCCCTCAGAAGAGACGTGGAGGTCAGAGTGGTATAACAAGATGGTTTTAATGCTCCTCTGAAGAGACGTGGAGGTCAGAGTGGTATAACAAGACGGTTTTAATGCCCTTTACAAGACACGTGGAGGTCAGAGTGGTATAACAAGACGGTTTTAATGCCCCTTACAAGACACGTGGAGGTCAGAGTGGTATAACAAGACTCTTTTAATGCCCCTTACAAGAGACGCTCATTATTCTGGCATTTGGCAAATATTAAAAATGATGGTAATCCTAATTGACCTAAAATGGGAAAGGTTTATTCTGATTTCATGTCAGATATTGAGAAAAACCTGCAGATGTGTCTATTTATACAGTGTATGGAAACTTCTGATTTCAACTGTGTATGTATATATATATATATATATATATATATATATATATATATATATGTGTATAATATATACACGGCGAAGCTCACACAACACAACACCCACAGCAGAGGAACGGGCTGCACACACACCTGCTCCTGTCAGTGCTGTGAGCGCTCCTCATATCGCTGCTGGCTCCGCCCCTCATATCGCTGCTGGCTCCGCCTCTCATATCACTGCTGGCTCCGCCCCTCATGTCGCTGCTGGCTCCGCCCCTCATATCGCTGCTGGCTCTGCCCCTCACATCGCTGCTGGCTCCGCCCATCAGCCGCTCACAGTCCTCAGCAATATGGAGACATCCGCACTGATCAGAATCCTCGGGGGCGTGGCCTGTCACTGTAGTCACACAAGGGTTGTCATGGAGATCTCAAGGGAAGGCAGGTGGGCGGGGCTTAGAGCAGGAAGTAGAAGCCGTGCAGTGTGATTGGCTCCTTACCTTCTGCCAGTAATGGAGCAGATATATGGCTCCTATATAATGGAGGGGGCTCAGGAGGGGTTCCCCACCCAAAAGGTCAGGGGATAAATAATACTGGACATGAGCGAGGGCAGGAGGACATTATTCTATATTGTAAGAAATCTGATTTCTTCTTTCCTCACAGTTTTTCCTGTGCAAGGCCACATGTATTGTGCAATAATCTGTGAATATGGGGGGATCTGCTCCTCACATCCACATCAATCGCCCCACGTCTGAGCTCTCCCTTACAGGGGTCTTCTGCTCTGCACATTGATGCCGTATCCATGGAGATGACATCATGGCCGGTACATGCGGATCTCCCCGATGGGACCCTCATGTATCTGGAGGACGAGGCACTGCTGCTCCTCGGGGAGAGGGGGCACAATTCCTGTACACATGATACAGGGGCTTCTGCCATCTCTGGGCTGAGAATAATGCTGGCAGCGCGCAGTCTACATGATGTGAGGATTACAAGTCTGCAGTCACAGAGAGTCACACAGATGACTGCAGGCCTTCAGCTTCACACCGGACAATCCCTTTAAATACATGTATATTTCTCTAAAAATACTTTTTACTATTTTGCTTCATGTAACATTTGCTCTGTTCGGCCTTTACCAGCTTTTTGTTTCCCAGCAGCACATTGATGGCTGCAGAATGAGTTAACTTGAGATTCAGTCAGTGAGCTCCTTATGATCTGGAGTTTCCAGCTCTTTTATTTCTGCGATGATTTATGACTGCATCAGAGATCAGCCCAACTTTCATGCTGGTCTGTGAACATAATCAGCACAGAGAAGGTCAGAATGAGCTCACTGATAAATTCTCAGTGAGCTCAATCTGCAACTAGCAATGCAAAGGAAATAAAAAAGCCAAATTGTTTATGAAACGTTATTGAAAAAATATTTGTATGTATATATTTAGCCCAAAATGTCTGAGTGTCCATATCCTTAGTACCAGCACAGCTGAGGATTTGGTATAATCAGGGGCGTACATAGGACGCAGAAGTTCTAATTGGGCCCCCCCCCAGCAACAAAAATGTAAATAATTGTCGGGGTCGCAGAAGATCAGATCTCACAACCTTCCAGCCTTTACATAATAATTTTCCTCCTGCTGAAGTCCTAGATCCCTTTTTCATTGCCCATAAAGTGTGGTGCCAACAAAAGTGCCCCCCAAACACGGTATGATACCCCCATGGTGAATTCCTCCATATGCGCAGTATAATGACCCTACTGTACCCGACCTCAACTCCCAGGGTAAAGTATGATCCCCCAACTGCCCCACACCTCTCCACACTCCATAGAGTATAATCCACTCAGTATAAGACTCTCGCCATGGTTCTCCACACAGTATAAGGCACTCGCCATGGTCCTCCACGCTGTATAATGCACTCCCTCGTGGTCCTCCACGCAGTATAATGCACTCCCACGTGGTCCGCCACGCAGTATAATGCACTCCCTCGTGGTCCTCCACACAGTACAATGCACTCCCCGTGGTCCTTCACACAGTATAATGCACTCCCCCATGGTCCTCCACACAGTACCATGCACTCCCCCATGGTCCTCCACACAGTATAATGCACTCCCCCATGGTCCTCCACACTGTACAATGTACTCCCCCATGGTCCTCCACACAGTATAAAGCCCCCGTCTCACATAGCGATATCGCTAGCGAGATCGCTGCTGAGTCACGGTTTTGGTGACTCACCAGCGACCTCACCAGCGATGTCGCTATGTGTGACACTTTGCAACGATCAGGCCCCTGCTGTGAGGTTGCTGATCGCTGCAAAGTGTCCTGGACCATTTTTTGGTCTTTGGCCTCCCGCTGGCCGACACACATCGCTGTGTGTGACCAGCGGGACCAACGATCTGGCTGGTAACCATGGTAAACATCGGGTTACTAGGGGCACGTGCGCACTTAGTAACCCGCTGTTTACCATGGATACCACTCTGCTACGGTGCGCGGAGGCTACCGTTCACCTTAGCAGAGTGGTATCCATGATAAACAGCGGGTTACTAGGGGCACACGCGCACTTAGTAACCCGATGTTTACCATAGTTACCAGCCTGCTCCTGCTTAAGCAGCAGGCTGGTAACAGGAGCAGGACATCGTGGAACGATTCTTTCCACGATATCGCTGCTCCCCTGATCGCTGGTGAGCCTGCCTGAGTGACAGCTCACCAGCGATGTATTAGCGATGCAGCAACGATCCCTGACAGGTCGTATCGTTGTCGGGATCGCTGCTGCATCGCTTAGTGTGACGGGGCCTTAAGACACTCGCCATGGTTCTCCACTCAGTATAATGCATTCCCCCATGGTCCTGTACGCTGTATAATGCAGCCCCCCATAGGGTAAAATGCAGCCCTCCCCCACCCGTAGGGTAAAATGCAGCCCCAGTCCTCCAGTATTATCAGTACACACTGATTTATAAATAAATACATACCGCTCCTCGTTCCCCGCTGCTTCAGTCTCTGCAGCTGATCACCTCAGCAGCTGCCAGCTCCACTGTCTGACACAGCGTGGCGCGTCATCATGCTGCTGCGTCAGACGCAGAGGAGGAATGATGGGAGAGGGAGTGTCACATGATGCTCCCTCCTCCAGGTTTTCGTGGGCCCTGAGCAAAAGAGTCTCAGTGGCCCCTTTAACACATCCAACCATTCATGATGCACAGATACAGCAGAGAAATTATAGATATAGATATGGTACAATGCCAAACATTTCACTGACTTCTTACATTTCATGAGTGATATCTACTGTAAATTCTACAATAGCTCAGAAACCGGTGAATCCTCACAGCGCACAGTGCAGACCGGACAGTATAGTCCTCCATACAGTGTTATGGCACCACTAAGTCCTCCATACAGTATTATGAGCCCTATATAATGCTCAATACAAAATACTGGATCCCATATAATTCACCATAGAGAATACTGCCTGGTCCCCATGTAATGCCATATGCAGGCTGGACCCCATACAGAGGCCCCACAAGCCCGCTGCATCCTCCCCGGGGCCCCCACAAGCCGGCTGCATCCCCCCAGGGCCCCCCTCAAGCCTGCATCACCCCCCCAGAGCCCCCACATGCTTGCAGCATCCCCCCCATAGACCCCACAAGCCTGCAGCATCCCCCCCAGAGCACCCACAAGCCCACAGCATCCCCTCCAGGGCCCCACAAGCCCGCAGAATCCCCCCCAGGGCCCCACAAGCCCGCAGCATCCCCTTAGGGCCCCCACAAGCCCGCAGAATCCCCCCGGGGCCCCCACAAGCCCTGGACCGTACCTGCATCACCACCAGTAAAGGTATTGAAGTTTACCCTTGTGTGTGTGCCTGTACTTCCTCTGGAACCGTCCTGCCATCTCACTCCTGCTTCCACCATCTTTCTACACCTCCACACTGCCCTGAGGCCTGCTCTACCTGTGGGGAGCCGTCCCATCATAGCTGCCCCTAACATCAGCCTCAGTGGACTGTCGCAGCGCTGGTAACCTCTTACCAGACTCCACAGGTGGCGTCACGACAATTTCCCCTATAAGCATCCCCCCCCCCTTTGAGTGACCGCTCTGGGCCACGGACTGGGCCAGCCACCGTGATATCCCCCGGCAACCAGAGGCCCGGCTGCCGAGTGCCCCACGGCCCTGGGGGCGAGTCACTATGCACAGTGGTTCATGAATTAATATTCACAGTGACCCTCCATCCTGTGATTAAAAGGGTCCGTACATTTGACACCTCCGTCTGACTCCCACAGTGTCCTCCGCACAGATCGATATTAAGATGGCCACCGCAATGGCATGGGGAGTGCAGCGGTGAGTCCAGAGCGCAGCTCCTCGCTCTAAAATGCCCATCAGAAAGAAGAGGTCAGACATTTATTTTCTATGAGCGCACTATTATCCTATTTATCAAACATCAGCACTACAAGAATCCGTCCTGAGCCGTGCTGGGATCTTTGAACGTGGGCCCCCGGGAGGATCGGGCCCCTCATGGTGGAGCAGATCACACTCATTATAATCCATCACTGATAGAAGATACATAAACAACAATACAGGATGATTGTAAAACAGTGAGGCAATATTTTATTGAGCCACCAAACACACAATAAACATATCGAACAGTCCCAGCAAATACCTAATATGGTGCACCCTTCCGCTGACTCGCTGGGATTAAAGCAGCTGCCAATCCGAGGGGCTTCTGGGGCTGACTACCCCCACCAATGGCACCCCCACCAAAGAGCACCCACAAAGAGGAGGTAACAACAAGCTTAGAAAGCTGACAGTCCATTGAGGTACGTGGCCAGGAGACCAGAAAGTTCCAACCTGGCTTCTCCGAACATATCCATGGAACTAGGTGACCGGAAGGTCCCGACTTGGCTTTTTCCGAGCATATTCACGAGTTCCAGGTGGCCGGAGTGTCCCAACCTGGCTACTCCAAACATCTCCATGGGACCAGGTGACTGGTGGGTCCCAACCTGGTTTTCCCAGATGTATCTGACGCGCCCCTGGGCCTGCTGTGTCGCGCAGCGTCTCGCGCACGGGGGCTTACCCGGAACCGGATCAGATGAGGGTTGTAGTCTCCGAGTGGCGGGGACCCGGTCCGTGCCCAGGGAGTCAGACTAAGTGGCAGTCTATTAGCAGTAGATGGTGGATGACTACGCCACCCGTTGATTTGCAGCTATGGAGCTGCCGCTGCAGGGCAGACCGCTGAGGCCGGTGTAGAATTGTGCAGCGTGATAGTATAACCCCCAACGGGAGGGGTATGGCCTCAGGGCAGCCGACGTGGAAGATGAGGGTAGCAGGAACCACTCAGAGACGGTGCGGTGTAATTCAGGGTCTTTACTGGTAACAACGATAGACCCTCCCGGAGTACTTGCTAGCGAACGGGGCCTGGTCAGTCCTTGAGCAGATGGGATCTCCCCTGGCCAGGCGGAGTTGTAGGCCTCCCAAACTGACTGTACTCTTCTGGCTACTTTGCTAGAAGCGGATATAAGTAGCCCACGTCCCTGAGTGTACCGTGTGGTGCTCACCCGTATGGCCGGTGACTCGGGGCCTTCTAATGGCTTCCGCTCCACGATGGCGGCGCTGGTCCCACGCGTGTGACCGTGCCTTCGGGTTTCTGGGCCTGAGGACCTGAAATCCCCTGCCGGTCGGCTTCTGCTGCTGGGTAAGAGTTAGTCCCCAGAGCCTCGGACGCCGGGTCCGGTAAGAAAGCTTCTCAGTCAGGGCGAGCTCTGCAGCTGCCAGCCCCTGACTTGTAGTAGTATTGCTCCCACTGAGCTTCTGCTGTTTCTTCCTGTGACTGTTTCTTGTCTCTACTCTCCTTGACTGACTAACCCTGCTTCAGCCCCGGGTTTATATAGGGGAAGGTCTTCCCCTCCCAAGACTGGGCAGGAGGTGTGGCATGCACAGGATCCCTGGCCAAGAGACCTCCCACCTGCTCTCAGACATAACATTGCTTGTTACTGTGGAAACCAGACCCCTGGGGTGCCACATTCCCCCCTAGTGAAATTTAGTACTCCGGGACTAAACATATTTTAGAAAAACATAACAAGATATAACAATAACAATACAATAAAGAAACACATAAAGGTGGTCACGGCATGTCCGTAACCGGGTGCAGTCTTTGAAGAAACAAAGGTGTCCATTTCACCAAAACAGGGAGACGTAACCAGGTAGGGGTCTGTCCTACCCCGAGTCCTTAACAGTCTCTAGTTCATCCTGGGTTACGCTCCAACTAATTGTACAAGGATTCCCGGTAGATCCACCAAGGATTCCTAAAAATAACTAGAAACACAAAATTATACACAAGCAACAATACACAGGTAAACATAAATAAAACAATTTATACACTTTAAATCCTCCAGCGTGCGGGTAACTGGCCTCTAGTGGCCCTAGTGGACCTACGGAGCTGACTGCCTAGCCCTGAACTACAGGGTGTAGGAGCTGTCAAGGGCAAACTGGGCAGCTGTCTACCGGCTCTTTGGCTCACTAGGGATATGGCAGGCTCACTGCAAGCAGAGGGTTGATCCTCCTGGGTTGCGGGTGTGGGGTCTTCTGCCTCCTGGACCGGCTGTTCTTCCAGCTCTACCTGTTGCTCCGTAGGTGCTTGGGATGCTGGTTGGAGGAAGGTGAGTACGGGTACCACAACTGCACCATTGACTTGAGTCCAAGACCGAGGGAAGTCCCCGAGCACAGTACTAACCATATCTTCCCTTTCCTCTACGGGTCGATGGTCTTCTTGTTCCTCCTCAGGGTTCCTCAGTTGTTCGGGACACTTCTTCAGGTGGTCCCGGGATACAATGGCTGTGGTTTCCCCTCCGTCTTTACTGATGGTACAAACCTTCGGGTTTTCGTGGCTTGAGGGCAGTACGGTGTACGGGTCCTTCTCCCACTGGTCGTCCAACTTGTGGAGCCGTCTCTTCCTCTTCAAGACCTGCTCTCCGGGTACCAGGGGAACAGCGGGAGCATACTGGTTGTAAGTTTTCTCTTGTCTTTCCCTAGCCTGACAGAGACTTCGCTCCACGCTCTCCTGCAGTCTCCGGTACTGCTGCTGCCTCTCTGTGTCCCAGTCTGTTTCTGGTGAAGTGTCCTCGGGTGTCAGGACTCCCATTTCCAGGTCAACAGGTAACTTACCAGGTCTTGCCCTCATTAGGTAAGCCGGGGTACAGTTGGTGGAACCTACCGGGATGTGGTTGTATAGGTCCACCAGATCGGGCAACTTCTCAGGCCACAGACTGCGTTCTTCCAGGGGCAACGTTTTTAGAAGATCCATTACCACCTGGTTCATTTTCTCACAAAGTCCATTAGTTTGCGGATGGTAGGGTGTCGTCCTTATCTTCCGGCAGCCATACAGATTGCAGAATTCCTGGAAGACCTCCGCTTCAAAGGCAGGTCCCTGGTCCGTCAGCACTTGGTCCGGGTACCCGTGTGGACGGCAGAAGTGCTGCTGGAAGGCTCTAGCTGCTGTTTGAGCCGTTAAGTCCTTGACGGGGACGACAACCAAGAACCGGGAGTAATGATCCACGATGGTTAACGCGTAGACGTAGTCACTTCTGCTTGGGGTCAGTTTTACATGATCCAAGGCTACCAGTTCCAACGATTGCCGGGTGACGATGGACTGCAGGGGAGTCTTCTGGTTGGCACGGTCCTTCCTTCTCAGGTTGCACGGGCCACAGTCTCTGCACCACTTCTCGATGGTTCCCCTCATGCCTACCCAGTGGAACCGCTCGCGCAGCAGGAACTCCAGCTTCTTCCACCCGAAGTGTCCAGCTCCGTCGTGGTATGCCTCCATCACCATGGCTGCGTCTCTTCGTGGCACCACTACTTGCCAGAGTAATTCATGCGTCCGGGAGTTAACCATTCGGCGGCACAACTTCCCTTTGTAAAGGAACAGTCGACTCTTCTCTGCCCATAGTTGTTTGGCTTCCTCCGGAGCGTCTGGTTCAAGGCGAGCCTCCGGCCGAGTCAGCATCTCCTTCACCAGTCGGACGGCATGGTCGCTGTCTTGCGTTTCCGCCCAGTTGTAGTGGGGTAAGGGGTTCAACGTAGCAGCCTGCTTACTCCTTACCCGGTGGGAATACTGGATAGTCCCATGACGGTGGAACGCAGGGAGTTCAACTTCTTCCAGTCCCTCCGGATCTTCTCCTCCGTCCGGCAGGTTGGGCATCCTGGACAGGGCGTCCGCGTTGGTATTGGAGCGTCCTGCCCGGTATTTGATTGTGAACTCGTAGTTGGACAGACGGGCCATCCACCTCTGCTCCAGGGCACCGAGTCTTGCCGTGTCCAGGTGTGTCAACGGGTTGTTATCCGTGTACACGGTGAACCGGGAAGAAGCGAGGTAATGCTTAAAGCGCTCGGTGACTGCCCATACTACGGCCAGGAACTCCAGCTTAAATGAGCTGTAATTCTCGGGGTTCCTTTCGGTGGGTCGCAGTTTTCGGCTGGCGTAGGCGATTACTCGTTCCTTCCCCTGCTGGATCTGGGACAGTACGGCTCCTAGCCCGATGTTACTGGCGTCGGTGTAGAGGATAAAGGGCTGGCTATAATCCGGGTACGCCAGGATTTCGTCCCCCGTGAGGGCCATCTTCAGCTGGCGGAAGGACTCTTCTTCCAGCTCCTCCCATTTGAAGGGCGGCTTCTGGTTCTTGGCCTTCCGGGACTGGCCTATCAGGAGGTCCTGCATAGGTGCTGCCTTTTTGGTGAAACCGGGAATAAACCTTTGGTAGTAGCCTACCAACCCGAGGAACTGCCGCACTTCTTTTACGCTGGAGGGGCTTGGCCATTCCTTAATTGCGGTGATCTTATCAGGGTCGGGAGCCACTCCGTCAGCGCTCACCACGTGTCCCAGGTACTGCACCTTTGGTTTCAGGAGGTGACACTTGGAGGGTTTCACCTTTAGGCCGTAACTCGCCAGAGCTTCGAACACTTCCGCCAGGTGTTTCAGGTGGTCCTCATACGTCTTGGAATATACGATGACATCGTCCAGGTACAACAGGACCGTCTCGAAGTTTCTGTGGCCCAGACAACACTCCATTAGTCGTTGGAAGGTTCCTGGTGCGTTGCAGAGTCCGAACGGCATGCAGGTGAACTCGCTAAGTCCCATCGGGGTGGTGAATGCGGTCTTCTCCCGGTCCGCCTCTGCTACAGGAACCTGCCAGTACCCGCTAGTGAGATCCAAGGTAGAGAAGAAGTTAGCAGATCTTAAAGCAGCCAATGACTCCTCTATCCTTGGTAAGGGGTACGCATCCTTGTGTGTGATACGGTTGATTTTCCGGTAATCTACACACATCCTCATGGTGTTTTCTTTTTTTCTGACTAAGACTAGTGGAGCTGCCCAGGGGCTACAGCTATCCCTAATCACCCCAGCCTCCTTCATGTCTCTAAGCATCCCCTTGGCGTGTTGGTAGTGGGCAGGGGGTACGGGTCGATACCTCTCTTTTATAGGAGGATGGTCTCCCGTGGGGATGTGGTGTTCTACCCCCTTGACTCGCCCGAAGTCTAACGGGTGTTTACTGAACACTCTCTCGTACTCTTGAACCACCCGATAGACTCCTTGTTTCTGGTGTGCGGGAGTGGAGTCAGTACCCAGATGTAGTTGCTGACACCAGTCCTCCATGTTTTTCTTAGAGCCGTTACCTTCCTCCGGGTGAGATGGAGGCAAGGGTTCCACAGATTGTATAGAATTTTGGTTAATGGTATATAATTTGGCTAGCGTGGCATACCGGGGCAGGTACACTTCCCTCTCCCCGATATTTATTATGCGTACGGGCACCCTCCCATGGCGTACATCAACCACCCCCCGTGCTGTCAAAATGGTGGGCCTACTGTCCGAGTAAACTGGTTCTACCATTGCCTGGTAATCCCTACCTCTCAGACCAATAGCTGCCCGGCACCAAATCATCATTTCACTTTTTGGGGGCACGGCAATAGGAAAAGGGTCACACATTCTTACGCTACCAATCTCACCGCCGGAGAGTTCCACCTGTTGCCGTCGCATCAGTGCCCGGATCTCTTTCTGGAGCACCCGCTGCTCGCCGGAGCTGGCGTTCTTGGCAACCTGCTGTAAAAGGAAAATCACCTCTGCAAGACAATTTTCAATTACATTAGTTCCTAGAGTTATTTTTGGGTGACTCTCATGTTTGTCAATATCTACAATGATCAGTCCCTGTGCTGCCAGTTCGACTCTACCGATTTTGATGGTCACCTCTTTAAATCCGATCTGTGGCACGGGCTGGCCATTGCTGGCGATGATACTCAAGTCGTCGTCAGGGTAGCGGGTAATATCCGAGTCATTCCAGTACTGCTTAAAGAGCACGTACGGGATGGTGGTGACCTGTGACCCGGTGTCCAGTAGGGCACTCATGGGAATGCCATCCAGTACCACAGGCAAGACTGGACGTCCTTCCACATATCTGTCGCGCCAGTTCGATGGGCCTGGTGATCTTTTTCCTGGGGGTTGGCCCTCTACCCCAGGTTGTGCCCGTTTAAAGAACAGTACCTTGCCATATGTCCGGGTTGATTGCAGCGGCGGCAGATGGGTCGTCCGTCCTCGCTGTATCGGTCACTGGGTCTTCCTCTGGCCGGTGGGGTCCTCCTTGGTCGACGCCACGGGATGTCCTCCGGTCCGGATGCCAGCTGGATCTTCCCTGGGGTGGAAGCCTGTAAAGACTGCACAGTTCGGGTTAGCGCAGCAACGCTCTTAGCTAGCTCTTGGACCTGATGGTGTAGGTCTGGAGCCGGGTCATTGTCCAAAGCCTGCGCATCAGCTCCCACAGGCTCTGCCGACAAAGGCGCCGCCTCCTGGTGGTAAGTGATAGCAGGGCGCCTGTGGGTCACAACGCCACCCGGTGCCGGTTCTCGGAGCACCCGGATGGCTCTGTCCTTGAACTGTGCAAAGCCCAGATGGGGATCCTGTAAGGCCATTGCCCGCAACTGGGTTCGGTGGGTATTACAATATAGTCCCTCTATAAACTGTTCGGTCAACAGCCTGTCCTCGTTTCCCACTCCATCAGGGTCGGTCTGCTTAATGGCCCTCAGGGCCTCTTGTAGGTTTAGTGCATAGTCCCTTATACTCTCATGCGCTCGCTGCTTGCACCCGTAGAATCTAAGCTTAATCTCGGCTGAGGTGGGGGTATCAAAGGTGTCCTTCAGCCGGGTTAGTATCCCTGCGACAGTCTTCCTCCCAGGTGGCCAGGATTTTACTTCCCTTTTGGCTGCCCCGGTTAGTTGGGCCACCAGGATGCTCACTTTTTGCTCTTCTGTGAGGGGGTACACCTGGAAGAGGCTATCCAGCTTTTCTCTAAAGTCATGCAGGGTATGTGACTCCCCTGAGTACTGGGGTAGCCAAGCTGCTCCCGGGATATAGGGCATGGTGAAGGGCATAACTGCAGCAGCGGTAGCGCTGGCGGGGGTTGAGGCAGTGAAGCTCTCCTCCGTATCCGACATCTTCCTCCCCCCTAGTGGACCGTGGCCTACCTTGCGATGATCCTCTTCCGTAGGCCGCGGCTCCGCAGTGGATGGTTGAGGACCTTCCGTCGCGCTCCTGTGACGTCGGCGTCTGCTGGGCTCCTTCCAGGACCTTACGCAACGTCCGGACGTGAGGCGGGGCTTCAGTTCTCGCGCGCTTTCGGAGTCCACGCCCCTCTTTTTCCCGCGCGGCATCCTCAAGATGGCGTCCAATGGCGGGAAAACTCCACGGATGGCGGGAAGAAGGCAGAAGATGGCGCCGGATGGCGGGAAACTTCACCGATGGCGGTAAGAAGGCTGAAGATGGCGCCGGATGGCGGGAATCTTCACCACAGGTAAGTTTGAAAAGTCTCTTTTTCAGGCACGCAGTACCCGGTGGTTGCGGGCACGAAATCCTGCCGACTACGCCAAAGTTGACGCGCCCCTGGGCCTGCTGTGTCGCGCAGCGTCTCGCGCACGGGGGCTTACCCGGAACCGGATCAGATGAGGGTTGTAGTCTCCGAGTGGCGGGGACCCGGTCCGTGCCCAGGGAGTCAGACTAAGTGGCAGTCTATTAGCAGTAGATGGTGGATGACTACGCCACCCGTTGATTTGCAGCTATGGAGCTGCCGCTGCAGGGCAGACCGCTGAGGCCGGTGTAGAATTGTGCAGCGTGATAGTATAACCCCCAACGGGAGGGGTATGGCCTCAGGGCAGCCGACGTGGAAGATGAGGGTAGCAGGAACCACTCAGAGACGGTGCGGTGTAATTCAGGGTCTTTACTGGTAACAACGATAGACCCTCCCGGAGTATTTGCTAGCGAACGGGGCCTGGTCAGTCCTTGAGCAGATGGGATCTCCCCTGGCCAGGCGGAGTTGTAGGCCTCCCAAACTGACTGTACTCTTCTGGCTACCTTGCTAGAAGCGGATATAAGTAGCCCACGTCCCTGAGTGTACCGTGTGGTGCTCACCCGTATGGCCGGTGACTCGGGGCCTTCTAATGGCTTCCGCTCCACGATGGCGGCGCTGGTCCCACGCGTGTGACCGTGCCTTCGGGTTTCTGGGCCTGAGGACCTGAAATCCCCTGCCGGTCGGCTTCTGCTGCTGGGTAAGAGTTAGTCCCCACAGCCTCGGACGCCGGGTCCGGTAAGAAAGCTTCTCAGTCAGGGCGAGCTCTGCAGCTGCCAGCCCCTGACTTGTAGTAGTATTGCTCCCACTGAGCTTCTGCTGTTTCTTCCTGTGACTGTTTCTTGTCTCTACTCTCCTTGACTGACTAACCCTGCTTCAGCCCCGGGTTTATATAGGGGAAGGTCTTCCCCTCCCAAGACTGGGCAGGAGGTGTGGCATGCACAGGATCCCTGGCCAAGAGACCTCCCACCTGCTCTCAGACATAACATTGCTTGTTACTGTGGAAACCAGACCCCTGGGGTGCCACATATCCATGGGTTCTATAGTAGTCAATGGAGCAGATCTGTATTCCTCCAGCCAGGGCTGTGGTCCCTTAAGCTGGCATCCTGTAGAAACCAAATCTGTGTCCCTCTTAATGGATTCATGGTGTTCTGTAGAGCTGTCCCATAGAGTGTTCCTGGCAGTGGTTTTGTAAAAAGACTCCTTTATGTAGTTCACAACTGTCCTTCTTCATGACTTCATCCACAGGTCAAGAGAAAGGGGTGGTGTTACTAATTCTCATTACTGGAGCATCCACAGTTCATCCCCCAATGTTGACTTGCAAACATTGCAAACATTGAAGGATAAACTATAAATTCCGAAACAATGCAAGTCAACAAATTGCATGGACTTCTAAAATGGTAATCAACATATTTAGCAAACATCCATTGTTCAAAGAGCCTGCGTCCCTGTATTGCAAAGATAACAGTACAATAAACCAGAAGAGTTGATATAAGAGGTAAATAACCATTTATCAATTAACAAATATCACCTCAACCTACAAGATGAGTCAACATTCGGACTCATGACAAAAGATCATGTGCGTTGACCAACCGAAGAAAGAAACACATAAATTCAATAGTTCATAATTCAGGCAATAGTCTATCATTCTGGGCCTATGGAATTTACATCTGGATAATTACGATTAAATGCTGTGTCGTCACAGGCCCCTTTAGTTTTAGGGACTGGCAGGGGTCCTTTACAGTTGCTCTCCCACTAGTTCATCCTTCTTTCCTTTACTACGTTTCAATAAAATATTTGGAAATATACAAAGTAAAAACTCAAATATAATTTTTTTTCTTACATTAAAACTTGATTTTATTAAAATAAACCCCCAAAAAACAAGAACAAAACAACTAAACCTGATTAACATCGCAGAGAACAACAAACCAAACTGTACAACGATCACATGATTTATCCGGCACGAAAAACAGCATCAAGAATAAAATAGTAATAATTAATGGCAAAATTGTAGCTTTTGTTCATTTTGTCTCTATACTGCACGATAAACGCTGGAAAGAAAAAATATAAGAACCATTCCTGGGGTTTTGCCATTGAATGCTGGAAAAAATAAAAAAACATCAGCAGAATTGTTATTTTATTAATCTCACGCAAAAGAAAAATGGAATAAAAATTATAAAAACTTTGTCTGTTCCCCAAAATGTTACCAGTGAATCCTATAGCTGCTCCGCATGGACCCAAACTGGTAAACTAAAAACTCCTGCATGCCCCGTGTGTGTGTGTATGTGTGTGTATGTATATATATATATATATATATATATATATATATATATATATATATATATATACATACACATATATATATATACTCCTCTGTACTATATGCACGGCAGAGCTCACACACCACAACACGCTCCGCTGCGGCGCCACAAAAAGAGCGGACCTGGCTGCACACACACCTGCTCCTGTCACCTGTATACACAGTTGAAACCAGAAATTTACATACACTATATAAATGTTAGAACCCTCCTGTTTGTTTTTTCCATCTTGTGTTTTGCGGTCACAAGACCATCTGCCTTTATATTCCAGCTCCGCCCTTTTGGCTGTGTTGGACTTCAGTGTTGTTTGACTGCTTTTCTAGCCAGGTGCTTCTGTGCCTTTCTCTGTCAGTTCGCTTGGTCCTTCTGGGACCTCTAGTACCTTTTTGTCAGTTTATCTTTTTGTGTTATGTAACAACTTCTCTGTTTAGGAGATGTCCCATTTTTGTTCCACTCCTTAGTTCTTTTAGGGACCCCTCTCCTTTATGCTATAGGTCTTCGTTCAGACTAGCCGAGGACTAAGGCGGGTCTGTTCGCTAGGAACAGGCAGCCGCTACATCGTAGGGATTCAGCTTAGTCTTACTGTAGGGATAGCTTTCTCCTTTCTTTCCTTAGTACTTGTTGCAGATCATAACAATAAAAAGACACATATGCATGTTTTTCTCAATATCTGACATGAAATCAGAATAAACCTTCACGTTTTAGGTCAATTAGGATTAGCATCATTTTTAAGATTTGCCAAATGCCAGAATAATAAGAGAGAGAGAGAATGTTTTAAAGCATTTTTATTACTTACTGCAAAGTCATAAGTTTACATACACTAATATTGCTATACCTTTAAAAAATTCTGGACTGCCCATATGATGATGTCATGTGTTTGGAAACTTCTGATAGCTTTTTTGGCAACATCTCAGTTAATTAGAGACACACCTGTGGATGTATTTTAATGCACACCTGAAACACACTGCTTCTTTGTATAGCATCATGGGAAAGTCTAAAGAAATCAACCAAGATATCAGGAAGAGAATTGTGGACTTGCACAAGTCTGGCTCATCCTTGGGTACAATTTCAAGATACCTGAAGGTGTCTCGTTAATCTGTACAAACAATTATATGCAAGTACAAACAAGATGGGAATGTCCAGCCATCATACCGCTCAGGAAGGAGACGGGTTCTGTGTCCCAGACATGAACATGCTTTGGTCCGATATGTGCATATCAAGGACAAAAGAAAAAGATCTTGTGAAGATGATAGGGGAAGCTGATAAGATTGTGTCTATATCCACAGTGAAATGAGTACTGTATCAATATAGGCTGAAAGGCCACTCTGCCAGGAAGAAGCCATTACTCCAAAAGAAAGATAAAAAAGCCAGATTAATGTTTGCAAATGCACACAGGAACAAAGACCTCAATTTTTGGAGACATGTCCCGTGGTCTGATGAAACTAAAACTGAACTTTTTGGGCATAGTGACCATCGTTACTTTTGGAAGAAAAAAGGAGAAGCTTGGAAGCCTAAGAACACCATCCCAACTGTGAAACATGGGGGAGGCAGCATCATGTGGGGTTGATTTCCTGTAGGAGGGACTGGCGATAGCGCCACTCACAGGCATCACGTGACCCCCCGGCTGCAGCCGGCTCTTTCTTCCGCTGATGTCACGTCAAATGAGGCGTGACATTAGTGTCGCGGACCCCGCGGTGGATGCTGGGCTGTGGGCGGGGGTTACCCCGCGCGTCCCACCCAGCATCCTCCGCGCCCCACTCCCAATGAATGAGGAGAGGGAAAGAGGTAAACTTTTGACTTAGCAGTAAGTAATAAAAATGTCCTAAAACATTCTCTCTCTCTCTCATTATTCTGGCATTTGGCAAATATTAAAAATGATGGTAATCCTAATTGACCTAAAATGGGAAGGTTTATTCTGATTTCATGTCAGATATTGAGAAAAACCTGCAGATGTGTCTATTTATACAGTGTATGGAAACTTCTGATTTCAACTCTGTATATATATATATATATATATATGTGTATATTATATACACGGCGAAGCTCACACACCACAACACCCACAGCAGAGGAACTGGCTGCACACACACCTGCTCCTGTCAGTGCCGTGAGCGCTCCTCACATCGCTGCTGGCTCCGCCCCTCATATCGCTGCTGGCTCCGCCCCTCATATCGCTGTTGGCTCCGCCCCTCATGTCGCTGTTGGCTCCGCCCCTCACATCGCTGCTGGCTCCGCCCCTCATATCGCTGCTGGCTCCGCCCCTCACATCGCTGCTGGCTCCGCCCCTCTTGTCGCTGCTGGCTCCGCATCTCATATCACTGCTGGCTCCGCCCCTCATGTCGCTGCTGGCTCCGCCCTTCATATCGCTGCTGGCTCCGCCCCTCACATCACTGCTGGCTCCGCCCATCAGCCGCTCACAGTCCTCAGCAATATGGAGACATCCGCACTGATCAGAATCCTCGGGGGCGTGGCCTGTCACTGTAGTCACACAAGGGTTGTCATGGAGATCTCAAGGGAAGGCAGGAGGGCGGGGCTTAGAGCAGGAAGTAGAAGCCGTGCAGTGTGATTGGCTCCTTACCTTCTGCCAGTAATGGAGCAGATATATGGCTCCTATATAATGGAGGGGGCTCAGGAGGGGTTCCCCACCCTAAAGGTCAGGGGATAAATAATACTGGACATGAGCGAGGGCAGGAGGACATTATTCTATATTGTAAGAAATCTGATTTCTTCTTTCCTCACAGTTTTTCCTGTACAAGGCCACATGTATTGTGCGATAATCTGTGAATATGGGGGGGATCTGCTCCTCACATCCACATCAATCCCCCCACATCTGAGCTCTCCCTTACAGGGGTCTTCTGCTCTGCACATTGATGGCGTATCCATGGAGATGACATCATGGCCGGTACATGCCGATCTCCCCGATGGGACCCTCATGTATCTGGAGGACGAGGCACTGCTGCTCCTCGGGGACAGGGGGCACAATTCCTGTACACATGATACAGGGGCTTCTGCCATCTCTGGGCTGAGAATAATGCTGGCAGCGCGCAGTCTACATGATGTGAGGATTACAAGTCTGCAGTCACAGAGAGTCACACAGATGACTGCAGGCCTTCAGCTTCACACCGGACAATCCCTTTAAATACATGTATATTGGTCTAAAAAGACTTTTTACTATTTTGCTTCATGTAACATTTGCTCTGTTCGGCCTTTACCAGCTTTTTGTTTCCCAGCAGCACATTGATGGCTGCAGAATGAGTTAACTTGAGATTCAGTCAGTGAGCTCCTTATGATGTGGAGTTTCCAGCTCTTTTATTTCTGCGATGATTTATGACTGCATCAGAGATCAGCCCAACTTTCATGCTGGTCTGTGAACATAATCAGCACAGAGAAGGTCAGAATGAGCTCACTGATAAATTCTCAGTGAGCTCATTCTGCAACTAGCAATGCAAAGGAAATAAAAAAGCCAAATTGTTTATGAAACGTTATTGAAAAAATATTTGTATGCATATATTTAGCCCAAAATGTCTGAGTGTCCATATCCTTAGTACCAGCACAGCTGAGGATTTGGTATAATCAGGGGCGTACATAGGAATCATGGGGCCCCATAGCAGAAGTTCTAATTGGGCCCCCCCCCAACAAAAAAATGTAAAAATGTAAATAATTGTCGGGGTCACAGAAGAGCAGATCTCACAACCTTCCAGCCTTTACATAGTAATTTTCCTCCTGCTGAAGTCCTAGATCCCTTTTTCATTGCCCATAAAGTGTGGTGCCAACAAAAGTGCCCCCCAAACACGGTATGATACCCCCATGGTGAATTCCTCCATATGCGCAGTATAATGACCCTAACTGTACCCGACCTCAACTCCCAGGGTAAAGTATGATGACACCAACACAGTATGATGCCCCAACTGCCCCACACCTCTCCACACTCCATAGAGTATAATGCACTCGCCATGGTCCTCCACACAGTATAAGACTCTCGCCATGGTCCTCCACACAGTATAAGGCACTCGCCATGGTCCTCCACGCAGTATCATACACTCCCATGGTCCTCCACGCAGTATAATGCACTCCCTCGTGGTCCTCCACGCAGTATAATACAGTCCCCATGGTCCTCCACGCAGTGTAATGCACTCCCTCGTGGTCCTCCACGTAGTATAATGCACTCCCTCGTGGTCCTCCACGCAGTATAATGCACTCCCACGTGGTCCTCCACACAGTATAATGCGCTTCCCCATGGTCCTCCACACAGTATAAGACACTCGCCATGGCTCCCCACTCAGTATAATGCATTCCCCCATGGTCCTGTACGAAGTATAATGCAGCCCCGCATAGGGTAAAATGCAGCCCCAGTCCTCCAGTATTATCAGTACACACTGATTTAAAAATAAATACATACTTACCGCTCCTCGTTCCCCGCTGCTTCAGTCTCTGCAGCTGATCACCTCAGCAGCTGCCAGCTCCACTGTCTGACACAGCGTGGCGCGTCATCATGCCGCTGCGTCAGACGCAGAGGAGGAATGATGGGAGAGGGAGTGTCACATGATGCTCCCTCCTTATTTCTTTGAGCAGTATATATATATATATATATATATATATATATATATATACACATACATACATATGACGCGCCCCCTGGGCCAGTGCTGTTTGGGGATACCCGGAACCGGATCAGATGGGGGTCGTAGTCTCCGAGTGGCGGCGACCCGGTCCGTGCCCAGGGTGTCAAACTCAGTGGCAGTCTGTTAACGGTAGATGGTGGGATGACTACGCCACCCGTTGAATACAGCTATGGAGCTGCCGATGCGGGGCAGGCCGCTGAGGCCGGTGGAAGGATGGTGCAGCGGGGATGGTATAACCCCCAACGGGAGGGGTATGGCCTCAGGGCAGCCGACGTGGATGATGGGGGTAGCAGGAACCACTCAGAGACGATGCGGTGTAGTTCAGGGTCTTTACTGGTGACAAAGATAGACCCTCCCGGAGTACTTGCTAGCAATCGGGGCCTGGTCAGTCCTTGAGCAGATGGGATCTCCCCTGGCCAGGCGGAGTTGTAGGCCTTCCCAACTAACTGTACTCTTCTGGCTACCTTGCTAGCGGCGGGTAAAAGTAGCCCACGTCCCTGAGTGTACCGTGTGGTGCTCACCCGTATGGCCGGTGACTCGGGGCCTTCTAATGGCTTCCACTCCACGATGGCGGTGCTGGTCCCACGCGTGTGACCGTGCCTTCGGGTTTCTGGGCCAGAGGACCTGCAATCCCCTGCCGGTCGGTTTCTGCTGTTGGATAGGAGTTAGTCCCCACAGCCTCGGACTCCGGGTCCGGTAAGAAATCTTCTCAGTCAGGGCGAGCTCTGCAGCTGCCAGCCCCTGACTCGTAGTAGTATTGCTCCCACTGAGCTTCTGCTGTTTCCTCCTATGACTGTTTCTCGTCTCTACTCTCCTTGACTGACTAACCCTGCCTCAGCCCCGGGTTTATATAGGGGAAGTTCTTCCCCTCCCAAGACTGGGCAGGAGGTGTGGCATGCACAGGATCCCTGACCAAAGGACCTCCCACCTGCTCTCAGACATAACATTACATTACTGTGGAAACCAGACCCCTGGGGTGCCACATTCCCCCCTAGTAAAATTTAGTACTCCGGGACTAAACACATTTTTGTAAACATAACAGAGTACAACCAAAACATTATAATAAAGAGACACATAACAATGGTCACGGCGTGTCCGCAACCGGGTGCAGTCTTTGAGGGGAAGCAAGGTGTCCATTTCACCAAAACAGGGAGACGTAACCAGGTAGGGGTCTGTCCTACCCCGAGTCCTTAACAGTCTCTAGTCCATCCTGGGTTACACTCCAACTAATTGTACAAGGATTCCCGGTAGATCCACCAAGGATTCCTAAAAATAACTAGAAATACAAAATTATACACAAGCAACAATACACAGGTAAACATAAATAAAACAATTTATACACTTTAAATCCTCCAGCGTGCGGGTAACTGGCCTCTAGTGGCTCTAGTGGACCTACGGAGCTGACTGTCTGGCCCCGAACTACAGGGTGTAGGAGCTGTCAAGGGTAAACTGGGCAGCTGTCTACGAGTTCCCTGGCTCACTAGGGATATGGCAGGCTCACTGCAAGCAGAGGATTGATCCTCCTGGTCTGCGGGTGTGGGGTCTTCTGCCTCCTGGACCGGCTGTTCTTCCAGCTCTACCCGTTGCTCCGTAGGTGCTTGGGATGACGGTTGGAGGAAGGTGAGTACGGGCACCACAACTGCACCATTGACTTGAGTCCAAGACCGAGGGAAGTCCCCGAGCACAGTACTAACCATATCTTCCCTTTCCTCTACGGGTCGATGGTCTTCTTGTTCCTCTTCAGGGTTCCTCAGTTGTTCGGGACACTTCTTCAGGTGGTCCCGGGATACAATGGCTGTGGTTTCCCCTCCGTCTTTACTGATGGTACAGACCTTCGGGTTCTCGTGGCTTGAGGGCAGTACGGTGTACGGGTCCCTCTCCCACTGGTCGTCCAACTTGTGGAGCCGTCTTTTCCTCTTTAGGACCTGCTCTCCGGGTACCAGGGGAACGGCGGGAGCATACTGGTTGTAAGTTTTCTCTTGTCTTTCCCTAGCCTGACAGAGACTTCGCTCCACGCTCTCCTGTACTTTCCGGTACTGTTGCTGCCTCTCTGTGTCCCAGTCTGCTTCTGGTGAAGTGTCCTCGGGTGTCAGGACTCCCATTTCCAGGTCAACAGGTAACTTACCAGGTCTCGCCCTCATTAGGTAAGCCGGGGTACAGTTGGTGGAACCTACCGGGATGTGGTTGTATAGGTCCACCAGATCGGGCAACTTCTCAGGCCACAGACTGCGTTCTTCCAGGGGCAACGTTTTTAGAAGATCCATTACAACCTGGTTCATTTTTTCACAAAGTCCATTAGTTTGCGGATCGTAGGGTGTCGTCCTTATCTTCCGGCAGCCATACAGATTGCAGAATTCCTGGAAGACCTCCGCTTCAAAGGCAGGTCCCTGGTCCGTCAGCACTTGGTCCGGGTACCCGTGTGGACGGCAGAAGTGCTGCTGGAAGGCTCTAGCTGCTGTTTGAGCCGTTAAGTCCTTGACGGGGACGACAACCAAGAACCGGGAGTAATGATCCACGATGGTTAACGCGTAGACGTAGCCACTTCTGCTTGGGGTCAGTTTTACATGATCCAAGGCTACCAGTTCCAACGGTTGCCGGGTGACGATGGACTGCAGGGGAGTCTTCTGGCTGGCACGGTCCTTCCTTCTCAGGTTGCACGGGCCACAGTCTCTGCACCACTTCTCGATGGTTCCCCTCATGCCTACCCAGTGGAACCGCTCGCGCAGCAGGAACTCCAGCTTCTTCCACCCGAAGTGTCCAGCTCCGTCGTGGTATGCCTCCATCACCATGGCTGCGTCTCTTCGTGGCACCACTACTTGCCAGAGTAATTCATGCGTCCGGGAGTTAACCATTCTGCGGCACAACTTCCCTTTGTAAAGGAACAGTCGACTCTTCTCTGCCCATAGTTGTTTGGCTTCCTCCGGAGCGTCTGGTTCAAGGCGAGCCTCCGGCCGAGTCAGCATCTCCTTCACCAGTCGGACGGCAGGGTCGCTGTCTTGCGTTTCCGCCCAGTTGTAGTGGGGTAAGGGGTTCAACGTAGCAGCCTGCTTACTCCTTACCCGGTGGGAATACTGGATAGTCCCATGACGGTGGAACGCAGGGAGTTCAACTTCTTCCAGTCCCTCCGGATCTTCTCCTCCGTCCGGCAGGTTGGGCATCCTGGACAGGGCGTCCGCGTTGGTATTGGAGCGTCCTGCCCGGTATTTGATTGTGAACTCGTAGTTGGACAGACGGGCCATCCACCTCTGCTCCAGGGCACCGAGTCTTGCCGTGTCCAGGTGTGTCAACGGGTTGTTATCCGTGTACACGGTGAACCGGGAAGAAGCGAGGTAATGCTTAAAGCGCTCGGTGACTGCCCATACCACGGCCAGGAACTCTAGCTTAAATGAGCTGTAATTCTCGGGGTTCCTTTCGGTGGGTCGCAGTTTTCGGCTGGCGTAGGCGATTACTCGTTCTTTCCCTTGCTGAATCTGGGACAGTACGGCTCCTAGCCCGATGTTACTGGCGTCGGTGTAGAGGATAAAGGGCTGGCTATAATCCGGGTACGCCAGGATTTCATCCCCCGTGAGGGCCATCTTCAGCTGGCGGAAGGACTCTTCTTCCAGCTCCTCCCATTTGAAGGGCGGCTTCTGGTTCTTGGCCTTCCGGGACTGGCCTATCAGGAGGTCCTGCATAGGTGCTGCCTTTCTGGTGAAACTGGGAATAAACCTTCGGTAGTAGCCTACCAACCCGAGGAACTGCCGCACTTCTTTTACGCTGGAGGGGCTTGGCCACTCCTTAATTGCGGTGATCTTATCAGGGTCGGGAGCCACTCCGTCAGCGCTCACCACGTGTCCCAGGTACTGCACCTTTGGTTTCAGGAGGTGACACTTGGAGGGTTTCACCTTTAGGCCGTAACTCGCCAGAGCTTCGAACACCTCCGCCAGGTGTTTCAGGTGGTCCTCATAAGTCTTGGAATATACGATGACATCGTCCAGGTACAACAGGACCGTCTCGAAGTTTCTGTGGCCCAGACAGCACTCCATTAATCGTTGGAAGGTTCCTGGTGCGTTGCAGAGTCCGAACGGCATGCAGGTGAACTCGCTAAGTCCCATCGGGGTGGTGAATGCAGTCTTCTCCCGGTCCGCCTCTGCTACAGGAACCTGCCAGTACCCGCTAGTGAGATCCAAGGTAGAGAAGAAGTTAGCAGATCTTAAAGCAGCCAATGACTCCTCTATCCTTGGTAAGGGGTACGCATCCTTGTGTGTGATACGGTTGATTTTCCGGTAATCTACACACATCCTCATGGTGTTGTCTTTCTTTCGGACTAAGACTAGTGGAGCTGCCCAGGGGCTACAGCTATCCCTGATCACCCCAGCCTCCTTCATGTCTCTAAGCATCCCCTTAGCATGTTGGTAGTGGGCAGGGGGTACGGGTCGATACCTCTCTTTTATAGGAGGATGGTCTCCCGTGGGGATGTGGTGTTCTACCCCCTTGACTCGCCCGAAGTCTAACGGGTGATTACTGAACACTCTCTCGTACTCTTGAACCACCCGATAGACTCCTTGTTTCTGGTGTGAGGGAGTGGAGTCAGCACCTAGATGTAGTTGCTGACACCAGTCCTCCATGTTTTTCTTAGAGCCGTTACCTTCCTCCGGGTGAGATGGAGGCAAGGGTTCCACAGATTGTATAGAATTTTGGTTAATGGTATATAATTTGGCTAGCGTGGCATACCGGGGCAGGTACACTTCCCTCTCCCCGATATTTATTATGCGAACGGGCACCCTCCCATGGCGTACATCAACCACCCCCCGTGCTGTCAAAATGGTGGGCCTACTGTCTGAGTAAACTGGTTCCACCATTGCCTGGTAATCCCTACCTCTCAGACCAATAGCTGCTCGGCACCAAATCATCATTTCACTTTTTGGGGGCATGGCAATAGGAAAAGGGTCACACATTCTTACGCTACCAATCTCTCCGCCGGAGAGTTCCACCTGTTGCCGTCGCATCAGTGCCCGGATCTCTTTCTGGAGCACCCGCTGCTCGCCGGAGCTGGCGTTCTTGGCAACCTGCTGTAGAAGGAAAATCACCTCTGCAAGACAATTTTCAATTACATTAGTTCCTAGAGTTATTTTTGGGTGACTCTCATGTTTGTCAATATCTACAATGATCAGTCCCTGTGCTGCCAGTTCGACTCTACCGATTTTGATGGTCACCTCTTTAAATCCGATCTGTGGCACGGGCTGGCCATTGCTGGCGATGATACTCAAGTCGTCGTCAGGGTAGCGGGTAATATCCGAGTCATTCCAGTACTGCTTAAAGAGCACGTACGGGATGGTGGTGACCTGTGACCCGGTGTCCAGTAGGGCACTCATGGGAATGCCATCCAGTACCACAGGCAAGACTGGACGTCCTCCCACATATCTGTCGCGCCAGTTCGATGGGCCTGGTGATCTTTTTCCTGGGGGTTGGCCCTCTACCCCCAGGTTGTGCCCGTTTAAAGAACAGTACCTTGCCATATGTCCGGGTTGATTGCAGCGGCGGCAGATGGGTCGCCCGTCCTCGCTGTATCGGTCACTGGGTCTTCCTCTGGCCGGTGGGGTCCTCCTTGGTCGACGCCACGGGATGTCCTCCGGTCCGGATGCCAGCTGGATCTTCCCTGGGGTGGAAGCCTGTAAAGACTGCACAGTTCGGGTTAGCGCAGCAACGCTCTTAGCTAGCTCTTGGACCTGATGGTGTAGGTCTGGAGCCGGGTCATTGTCCAAAGCCTGTGCATCAGCTCCCACAGGCCCTGCCGACAAAGGCGCCGCCTCCTGGTGGTAAGTGATAGCAGGGCGCCTGTGGATCACAACGCCACCCGGTGCCGGTTCTCGGAGCACCCGGATGGCTCTGTCCTTGAACTGTGCAAAGCCCAGATGGGGATCCTGTAAGGCCATTGCCCGCAACTGGGTTCGGTGGGTATTACAATATAGTCCCTCTATAAACTGTTCGGTCAACAGCCTGTCCTCGTTTCCCACTCCATCAGGGTCGGTCTGCTTAATGGCCCTCAGGGCCTCTTGTAGGTTTAGTGCATAGTCCCTTATACTCTCATGCGCTCGCTGCTTGCACCCGTAGAACCTAAGCTTAATCTCGGCTGAGGTGCGGGTATCAAAGGTGTCCTTCAGCCGGGTTAGTATCCCTGCGACAGTCTTCCTCCCAGGTGGCCAGGATTTTACTTCCCTTTTGGCTGCCCCGGTTAGTTGGGCCACCAGGATGCTCACTTTTTGCTCTTCTGTGAGGGGGTACACCTGGAAGAGGCTATCCAGCTTTTCTCTAAAGTCATGCAGGGTATGTGACTCCCCTGAGTACTGGGGTAGCCAAGCTGCTCCCGGGATATAGGGCATGGTGAAGGGCATAACTGCAGCAGCGGTAGCGCTGGCGGGGGTTGAGGCAGTGAAGCTCTCCTCCGTATCCGACATCTTCCTCCCCCCTAGTGGACCGTGGCCTACCTTGCGATGATCCTCTTCCGTAGGCCGCGGCTCCGCAGTGGATGGTTGAGGACCTTCCGTCGCGCTCCTGTGACGTCGGCGTCTGCTGGGCTCCTTCCAGGACCTTACGCAACGTCCGGACGTGAGGCGGGGCTTCAGTTCTCGCGCGTTTTCGGAGTCCACGCCCCTCTTCTTCCCGCGCGGCGTCCTCAAGATGGCGTCCAATGGCGGGAAAACTCCACGGATGGCGGGAAGAAGGCAGAAGATGGCGCCGGATGGCGGGAAACTTCACCGATGGCGGGAAGAAGGCTGAAGATGGCGCCGGATGGCGGGAATCTTCACCACAGGTAAGTTTGAAAAGTCTCTTTTTCAGGCACGCAGTACCCGGTGGTTGCGGGCACGAGATCCTGCCGACTACGCCAAAGTTGACGCGCCCCCTGGGCCAGTGCTGTTTGGGGATACCCGGAACCGGATCAGATGGGGGTCGTAGTCTCCGAGTGGCGGCGACCCGGTCCGTGCCCAGGGTGTCAAACTCAGTGGCAGTCTGTTAACGGTAGATGGTGGGATGACTACGCCACCCGTTGAATACAGCTATGGAGCTGCCGCTGCGGGGCAGCCCGCTGAGGCCGGTGGAAGGATGGTGCAGCGGGGATGGTATAACCCCCAACGGGAGGGGTATGGCCTCAGGGCAGCCGACGTGGATGATGGGGGTAGCAGGAACCACTCAGAGACGATGCGGTGTAGTTCAGGGTCTTTACTGGTGACAAAGATAGACCCTCCCGGAGTACTTGCTAGCAATCGGGGCCTGGTCAGTCCTTGAGCAGATGGGATCTCCCCTGGCCAGGCGGAGTTGTAGGCCTTCCCAACTAACTGTACTCTTCTGGCTACCTTGCTAGCGGCGGGTAAAAGTAGCCCACGTCCCTGAGTGTACCGTGTGGTGCTCACCCGTATGGCCGGTGACTCGGGGCCTTCTAATGGCTTCCGCTCCACGATGGCGGTGCTGGTCCCACGCGTGTGACCGTGCCTTCGGGTTTCTGGGCCAGAGGACCTGCAATCCCCTGCCGGTCGGTTTCTGCTGTTGGATAGGAGTTAGTCCCCACAGCCTCGGACTCCGGGTCCGGTAAGAAATCTTCTCAGTCAGGGCGAGCTCTGCAGCTGCCAGGCCCTGACTCGTAGTAGTATTGCTCCCACTGAGCTTCTGCTGTTTCCTCCTATGACTGTTTCTCGTCTCTACTCTCCTTGACTGACTAACCCTGCCTTAGCCCTGGGTTTATATAGGGGAAGTTCTTCCCCTCCCAAGACTGGGCAGGAGGTGTGGCATGCACAGGATCCCTGACCAAAGGACCTCCCACCTGCTCTCAGACATAACATTACATTACTGTGGAAACCAGACCCCTGGGGTGCCACACATACACACTACCGTTCAAAAGTTTGGGGTCACCAAGACAATTTTGTTTTTTCCATGAAAACTCATACTTTTATTCATCAAATGAGTTGAAAAATGAATAGAAAATAGTCCAGACATTGACAAGGTTAGAAATAATGATTTTTATTAGAAAGAATAATTTCTGCTTCAAACTTTGCTTTCGTCTCAGAATGCTCCCTTTGGGGCAATTACTGCATTGCAGACCTTTGGCATTCTAGCTGTTAATTTGCTGAGGTAATCTTGAGAAATTTCCCCCCATGCTTCCTGAAGCCCCTCACACAAGTTGGATTGGCTTGATGGGCACTTTTTGCGCACCATACGGTGAAGCTGCTCCCACAACAGCTCAATGGGGCTGAGATCTGTTGACTGCGCTGGACACTCCATTACAGATAGAATACCAGCTGCCTGCTCCCTAAATAGTTCATGCATAATTTGGAGGTGTGCTTTGGGTCATCTTCCTGTTGTAGGATGAAATTGGCTCCAATCAAGCGCTGTCCACAGGGTATGGCATGGCATTGCAAAATGGAATGATAGCCTTCCTTATTCAAAATCCCATTTACCTTGTACAAATCTTCCACTTTACCAGCACCAAAGCAACCCCAGACCATCACATTACCTCCACCATGCTTGACAGATGGCGTCAGGCACTCTTCCAGCATCTTTTCAGTTGTTCTGCGTCTCACAAATGTTCTTCTGTGTGATCCAAACACCTCAAACTTTGATTTGTCTGTCCATAAAACTTTTTTCCAATCTTCCTCTGTCCAATGTCTGTGTTCTTTTGCCCATATTAATCTTTTCCTTTTATTAGTCAGTCTCAGATATGGCTTTTTCTTTGCCACTTTGCCCTGAAGGCCAGCATCCCAGAGTCGCCTCTTCACTGTAGACGTTGACACTGGCGTTTCGCGTGTACTCTTTAATGAAGCTGCCAGTTGAGGAGCTGTGATGGGTCGATTTCTCAAACTAGAGACTCTAATGTATTTGTCTTGTTGCTCAGTTGTGCTGCGGGGCTCCCACTTCTCTTTCTACTCTGGTTAGAGCCTGTTTGTGCTCTCCTCTGAAGGGAGTAGTACACACCGTTGTAGGAAATCTTCAGTTTCTTGGCAATTTCTCGCATGGAATAGCCTTCATTTCTAAGAACAAGAATAGACTGTCGAGTTTCACATGAAAGTTCTCTTTTTCTGGCCATTTTGAGAGTTTCGTAGAACAAACAAATGCAATGCTCCAGATTCTCTACTAGCTCAAAGGAAGGTCAATTTTATAGCTTCTCAAATCAGCCAAACCGTTTTCAGCTGGGCTAACATACTTGTGCAAGGGTTTTCTAGGGTTTTCTAAACATCCATTAGCCTTCTTACACAGTTAGCAAACACAATGTACCATTAAAACACTGGAGTGGTGGTTGTTGGAAATGGGCCTCTATACACCTATGTAGATATTGCAATAAAAACAAGACGTTTGCAGCTAGAATAGTCATTTACCACATTAACAATGTATAGAGTGTATTTCTGATTCATTTAATGTTAGCTTCATTGAAAAAAATTTGCTTTTCTTTCAAAAATAATGAAAGGTCAATACATTTCCAGGAGGAACAATATGGGAACATCAATAAAAAAAAAAAATGTTCCAGAATAGCTATTTCCCATGTTGTTCCTCTTGAAATGTCTTCACTTTACATTTCCAGGAGGAACAACATTGGAACAGAAAAAAAAATATGTTCCAGAATTGTTATTTTATAGGTTGCGTCAGTGAGGCGTGTCCCTACACAATGTCCCTGTCCAATCAGGGCTGACAATGTTTGTCATGCCCTATTATAAGGTAAATACATTTCCAAGAGGAACAACAGGGGGAATGACTATTTTAGAACACATTTTGTTTTTTATTTTTTTATTTATTTTTGCTGTTCACCTGTTGTTCCTCCTGGAAATGTACTAACCTTACAACAGGGCGTGACTAACATTGTCAGTAGTGATTAGAGAGGGACATTCTGTGTAGAGACACGCCCCATTGACACACCCACTTACTTTTCAATAGGGCGTGGCTATCGTAATCAGCAGCACTGATAGGACAGAAACATTCTCAAAGACAAAGGAACGGTAACATGTAGTTGTCAATTTGGTCATACATTTCCAGGAAGAATAACAGAGGAAAAATATTCCAAAATTATTGTTTTTTGGGGGAAGTATCAGTGATATGTCAGGACAGATCCTTTATGTAAATCCAATGCACTAAACTATAACATTGTCGATTTAGTCATACATTTCCAGGAAGAATAACAGAGGAGTGGCACAATTTTAAGAAGAAAAAAAAAATGCTGCAAAATCCATCTCACTAATCTATAACATTGGGCCAATAAAATACCTGAAATGTTGGAAATAAGTGTCATTTTGGATCAAATACTGATTAATTCTCCTGTCTTGTCCTCTGTTATTCCTCTTGGAAATGTGTGCATCAATTAATAACTTGGCACAATCATTCCCATTTAAAACAGAGTGTGACTAATATTGTCAGTACTGATTGGACACTCATGAATAATGGAACGATAAGACCCAGTTGCCTATTTAGTCATTTCCAGGAGGAATAATAGAGGAACGGCACTTTTTTTTTTAAAGTCAAGTTCTTTTCACTGATCTATATAACAATGGGCCGATAAAGTAAAATAAAATTTTAAAATATTTTATCTAAATACTGATTATTTTTCCCGTCTTGTCCCCTCAAATTTTTTGAGTCACTCAATTAGTGCAGAAGTTGGAGAGACTTTGGGTGCAGTATTTCCTACATGCCAGGGGGGGCGCTGATCACAGCCTGTGTCCTGGCACTATGGGGTCTGGGAATAGTGCAGATTCCCTGGTGGTCACAGACAGGGGCTAGACCTGACCAGGCACTTGACTCAGTGACAAGGACAGATATAGCCCTGGAGGACGTATCCTCTGGGGGACCGGACCACCCTGCGGACACAGGAGAATGCTCTTCTCTTAGTGCTGGGCTTATACTATACACTTTCTTTACAATTCTGTAGCATTTTTTATGCTGTTCCTCTATTATTCCTTCTGGAAATGTGTAAATTACTTGACAAGAAGGGTGCTCTTTTTTTAATGTGTGGTGAGTCTCTACACAGTTTGATATTTTTACCATGAAATTGTATCACCCAGTTATCAGTTGAGACATTCATTTCCAGGAGGGATAACAGAGAATTCAAATTAAACTTAGCTCTTTTTTTACATATCTGTTTCGGGAGGCTTATTTCATAGAGCTCTACTTTGTGCACATCCCCTGTAATCCCTCCTGGAAATGTAAGGACTCTACTTTCTGCACTTCCTCTTTAATTCCCACTGGAAAAGTAAGAACTTTACTTTATGCACTTCCTCTGTAATCCCTCCTGGAAATGTAAGAATTTTACTTCATGCACTTCCTCTGTAAATCCTCCTGGAAATGTAAGAACTCTACTTTATGCACTTCCTCTGTAATCCCTCCTGGAAATGTAAGAACTTTACTTTATGCACTTCCTCTGTAATCCCTCCTGGAAATGTATGAACTCTACTTTATGCACTGCCTCTGTAATCCCTCCTGGAAATGTAAGAACTTTACTTTATGCACTTCCTCCATAAATCCTCCTGGAAATGTAAGAACTTTACTTTGTGCACTTCCTCTGTAATCACTCCTGGAAATGTAAGAACTTTACTTTATGCACTTCCTCTGTAATCCCTCCTGGAAATGTAAGAACTTTACTTTATGCATTTCCTCTGTAATCCCTCCTGGAAATGTAAGAACTTTACTTTATGCACTTCCTCTGTAATCCCTCCTGGAAATGTAAGAACTTTACTTTACGCACTTCCTCTGTAATCCCTCCTGGAAATGTAAGAACTTTACTTTATGCAGTTCCTCTGTAATCCCTCCTGGAAATGTAAGAACTCTACTTTGTGCACATCCCCTGTAATCCCTCCTGGAAATGTAAGAATTTAACTTCATGCACTTCCTCTGTAAATCTTCCTGGAAAAGTAAGAACTCTACTTTGTGCACATCCCCTGTAATCCCTCCTGGAAATGTAAGAACTTTACTTTATGCACTTCCTCTGTAATCCCTCCTGGAAATGTAAGAATTTTACTTTATGCACTTCCTCTGTAATCCCTCCTGGAAATGTAAGAATTTTACTTTTTGCACTTCCTCTGTAAATCCTCCTGGAAATGTAAGAACTCTACTTTGTGCACATCCCCTGTAATCCCTCCTGGCCTGGAAATGTAAGGACTCTACTTTCTGCACTTCCTCTTTAATTCCCCCTGGAAATGTAAGAACTTTACTTTATGCACTTCCTCTGTAATCCCTCCTGGAAATGTAAGAACTTTACTTTTTGCACTTCCTCTTTAATTCCTCATGGAAATGTAAGAACTTTACTTTATGCATTTCCTCTGTAATCCCTCCTGGAAATGTAAGAACTTTACTTTTTGCACTTCCTCTGTAAATACTCCTGGAAATGTAAGAACACTTCTTTGAGCACATTCCCTGTAATCCCTCCTGGAAATGTAAGAACTCTACTTTGTGCACTTCCTCTGTAATCCCTCCTGGAAATGTAAGGACTCTACTTTCTGCACTTCCTCTTTAATTCCTCATGGAAATGTAAGAACTTTACTTTGTGCACTTCCTCTGTAAATCCTCCTGGAAATGTAAGGACTCTACTTTGTGCACTTCCTGTTTAATTACTCCTGGAAATGTAAGAACTTTACTTTATGCACTTCCTCTGTAATCCCTCCTGGAAATGTAAGAACTTTACTTTATGCACTTCCACTGTAATCCCTCCTGGAAATGTAAGAAATCTACTTTGTGCACTTCCTCTGTAATCTCTCCTGGAAATTTAAGAACTTTACTTTATGCACTTCCTCTGTAATCCCTCCTGGAAATGTAAGAACTTTACTTTATGCACTTCCTCTGTAATCCCTCCTAGAAATGTAAGAACTTTACTTTATGCACTTCCTCTGTAATCCCTCCTGGAAATGTAAGAACTTTACTTTTTGCACTTCCTCTGTAATCCCTCCTGGAAATGTAAGAACTCTACTTTGTGCACATCCCCTGTAATCCCTCCTGGAAATGTAAGAACTTTACTTTATTCACTTCCTCTGTAATCCCTCCTGGAAATGTAAGAACTTTACTTTATGCACTTCCTCTGTAATCCCTCCTGGAAATGTAAGAACTTTACTTTATGCACTTCCTTTTTAATTCCTCATGGAAATGTAAGAACTTTACTTTATGCACTTCCACTGTAATCTCTCCTGGAAATGTAAGAAATCTACTTTGTGCACTTCCTCTGTAATCTCTCCTGGAAATTTAAGAACTTTACTTTATGCACTTCCTCTGTAATCCCTCCTGGAAATGTAAGAACTTTACTTTATGCACTTCCTCTGTAATCCCTCCTGGAAATGTAAGAATTTTACTTTATGCACTTCCTCTGTAATCCCTCCTGGAAATGTAAGAATTTTACTTTTTGCACTTCCTCTGTAAATCCTCCTGGAAATGTAAGAACTCTACTTTGTGCACATCCCCTGTAATCCCTCCTGGCCTGGAAATGTAAGGACTCTACTTTCTGCACTTCCTCTTTAATTCCCCCTGGAAATGTAAGAACTTTACTTTATGCACTTCCTCTGTAATCCCTCCTGGAAATGTAAGAACTTTACTATTTGCACTTCCTCTTTAATTCCTCATGGAAATGTAAGAACTTTACTTTATGCATTTCCTCTGTAATCCCTCCTGGAAATGTAAGAACTTTACTTTTTGCACTTCCTCTGTAAATACTCCTGGAAATGTAAGAACACTTCTTTGAGCACATTCCCTGTAATCCCTCCTGGAAATGTAAGAACTCTACTTTGTGCACTTCCTCTGTAATCCCTCCTGGAAATGTAAGGACTCTACTTTCTGCACTTCCTCTGTAATCCCTCCTGGAAATGTAAGAACTTTACTTTGTGCACTTCCTCTGTAAATCCTCCTGGAAATGTAAGGACTCTACTTTGTGCACTTCCTCTTTAATTACTCCTGGAAATGTAAGAACTTTACTTTATGCACTTCCTCTGTAATCCCTCCTGGAAATGTAAGAACTTTACTTTATGCACTTCCACTGTAATCCCTCCTGGAAATGTAAGAAATCTACTTTGTGCACTTCCTCTGTAATCTCTCCTGGAAATTTAAGAACTTTACTTTATGCACTTCCTCTGTAATCCCTCCTGGAAATGTAAGAACTTTACTTTATGCACTTCCTCTGTAATCCCTCCTAGAAATGTAAGAACTTTACTTTATGCACTTCCTCTGTAATCCCTCCTGGAAATGTAAGAACTTTACTTTTTGCACTTCCTCTGTAATCCCTCCTGGAAATGTAAGAACTCTACTTTGTGCACATCCCCTGTAATCCCTCCTGGAAATGTAAGAACTTTACTTTATTCACTTCCTCTGTAATCCCTCCTGGAAATGTAAGAACTTTACTTTATGCACTTCCTCTGTAATCCCTCCTGGAAATGTAAGAACTTTACTTTATGCACTTCCTTTTTAATTCCTCATGGAAATGTAAGAACTTTACTTTATGCACTTCCTCTGTAATCCCTCCTAGAAATGTAAGAACTTTACTTTATGCACTTCCTCTGTAATCCCTCCTGGAAATGTAAGAACTTTACTTTTTGCACTTCCTCTGTAATCCCTCCTGGAAATGTAAGAACTCTACTTTGTGCACATCCCCTGTAATCCCTCCTGGAAATGTAAGAACTTTACTTTATTCACTTCCTCTGTAATCCCTCCTGGAAATGTAAGAACTTTACTTTATGCACTTCCTCTGTAATCCCTCCTGGAAATGTAAGAACTTTACTTTATGCACTTCCTCTGTAATCCCTCCTGGAAATGTAAGAACTTTACTTTATGCACTTCCTCTGTAATCCCTCCTGGAAATGTAAGAACTTTACTTTATGCACTTCCTCTGTAATCCCTCCTGGAAATGTAAGAACTCTACTTTGTGCACATCCCCTGCAATCCCTTCTGGAAATGTAAGAACTTTACTTTATGCATTTCCTCTGTAATCCCTCCTGGAAATGTAAGAACTTTACTTTATGCACTTCCTCTGTAATCCCTCATGGAAATGTAAGAACTTTACTTTACGCACTTCCTCTGTAATCCCTCCTGGAAATGTAAGAACTTTACTTTATGCAGTTCCTCTGTAATCCCTCCTGGAAATGTAAGAACTCTACTTTGTGCACATCCCCTGTAATCCCTCCTGGAAATGTAAGAATTTTACTTCATGCACTTCCTCTGTAAATCCTCCTGAAAAAGTAAGAACTCTACTTTGTGCACATCCCCTGTAATCTCTCCTGGAAATGTAAGAACTTTACTTTATGCACTTCCTCTGTAATCCCTCCTGGAAATGTAAGAATTTTACTTTATGCACTTCCTCTGTAATCCCTCCTGGAAATGTAAGAATTTTACTTTTTGCACTTCCTCTGTAAATCCTCCTGGAAATGTAAGAACTCTACTTTGTGCACATCCCCTGTAATACCTCCTGGAAATGTAAGGACTCTACTTTCTGCACTTCCTCTTTAATTCCCCCTGGAAATGCAAGAACTTTACTTTATGCACTTCCTCTGTAATAACTCCTGGAAATGTAAGAACTCTACTTTATGCACTTCCTCTGTAATACCTCCTGGAAATGTAAGAACTCTACTTTGTGCACTTCCTCTTTAATTCCTCATGGAAATGTAAGAACTTTACTTTATGCATTTCCTCTGTAATCCCTCCTGCAAATGTAAGAACTCTACTTTGTGCACATCCCCTGTAATCCCTCCTGGAAATGTAAGAACTCTACTTTGTGCACTTCCTCTGTAATCCCTCCTGGAAATGTAAGGACTCTACTTTCTGCAATTCCTTTTTAATTCTTCATGGAAATGTAAGAACTTTACTATATGCACTTCCTCTGTAATCCCTCCTGGAAATGTAAGAGCTTTACATTGTGCACTAAATCTGTAAATCCTCTTGGAAATGTAAGGACTCTACTTTGTGCACTTCCTCTTTAATTACTCCTGGAAATGTAAGAACTTTACTTTATGCACTTCCTCTGTAATCTCTCCTGGAAATGTAAGAACTTTACTTTATGCACTTCCTCTGTAATCCCTCCTGGAAATGTAAGAACTTTACTTTATGCACTTCCTCTGTAATCCCTCCTGGAAATGTAAGAACTTTACGTTATGCACTTCCTCTGTAATCCCTCCTGGAAATGTAAGAAATCTACTTTGTGCACTTCCTCTGTAATCCCTCCTGGAAATGTAAGAACGTTGTGCATTTCCTCTGTAATTCCTCCTGGAAATGTAAGAACTTTACATTATGCACTTCCTCTGTAATCCCTCCTGGAAATATAAGAACTTTACTTTATGCACTTGCTCTGTAATCCCTCCTGGAAATGTAAGAACTTTACTTTTTGCAATTCCTCTGTAAATACTCCTGGAAATGTAAGGACTCTACTTTGTGCACTTCCTCTTTAATTCCTCATGGAAATGTAAGAACTTTACTATACGCACTTCCTCTGTAATCCGTCCTGGAAATGTAAGGACTCTACTTTCTGCACTTCCTCTTTAATTCCTCATGGAAATGTAAGAACTTTACTATATGCACTTCCTCTGTAAATCCTCCTGGAAATGTAAGAACTTTACTTTATGCACTTCCTCTGTAATCCCTCCTGGAAATGTAAGAACTTTAATTTGTGCACTTCCTCTGTAAATCCTCCTGGAAATGTAAGAACTTTACTTTATGCACTTCCTCTGTAATCCCACCTGGAAATGTAAGAACTTTACTTTACGCACTTCCTCTGTAATCCCTCCTGGAAATGTAAGAACTTTACTTTATGCACTTCCTCTGTAATCCCTCCTGGAAATGCAAGAACTTTACTTTTTGCAATTCCTCTGTAAATACTCCTGGAAATGTAAGGACTCTACTTTGTGCACTTCCTCTTTAATTCCTCATGGAAATGTAAGAACTTTACTATACGCACTTCCTCTGTAATCCCTCCTGGAAATGTAAGAACTTTACTTTATGCACTTCCTCTGTAATCCCTCCTGGAAACGTAAGAAATCTACTTTGTGCACTTCCTCTGTAATTCCTCCTGGAAATGTAAGAACGTTGTGCATTTCCTCTGTAATTCCTCCTGGAAATGTAAGAACTTTACTTTCTGCACTTCCCCTGAAATCGCTCCTGGAAATGTAAGAACTTTACTTTATGGACTTCCTCTGTAATTCCTCCTGGAAATGTAAGAACTCTACTTTAAGCACTTCCTCTGTAATCCCTCCTGGAAAAGTAACAACTTTGCTTTATGCACTTCCTCTGTAATCCCTCCTGGAAATGTAAGAACTTTACTTTATGCACTTCCTCTGTAATCCCTCCTGGAAATGTAAGAACTTTACTTTATGCACTTCCTCTGTAATCCCTCCTGGAAATGTAAGAAATCTACTTTGTGCACTTCCTCTGTAATCCCTCCTGGAAATGTAAGAATTCTACTTTGTGCACTTCCTCTGTAATCCCTCCTGGAAATGTAAGAACGCTGTGCATTTCCTCTGTAATTCCTCCTGGAAATGTAAGAACTTTACTTTCTGCACTTCCCCTGTAATCCCTCCTGGAAATGTAAGGACTCTACTTTGTGCACTTCCTCTGTAATCCCTCCTGGAAATGTAAGAACTTTACTTTGTGCACTTCCTCTGTAAATCCTCCTGGAAATGTAAGAACTTTACTTTATGCACTTCCTCTGTAATCCCACCTGGAAATGTAAGAACTTTACTTTACGCACTTCCTCTGTAATCCCTCCTGGAAATGTAAGAACTTTACTTTATGCACTTCCTCTGTAATCCCTCCTGGAAATGCAAGAACTTTAATTCACTTCCTCCGTAATCCCTCCTGGAAATGTAAGAAATCTACTTTGTGCGCTTCCTCTGTAATCCCTCCTGGTAATGTAAGAACGTTGTGCATTTCCTCTGTAATTCCTCCTGGAAATGTAAGAACTTTACTTTATGGACTTCCTCTGTAATACCTCCTGGAAATGTAAGAACCTTACTTTTTGCACTTCCTCTGTAATTCCTCCTGGAAATGTAAGAACTTTACTTTCTGGACTTCCTCTGTAATTCCTCCTGGAAATGTAAGAACTTTACTTTTTGCACTTCCTCTGTTAATCCTCCTGGAAATGTAAGAACTCTACTTTGTGCACATCCCCTGTAATACCTCCTGGAAATGTAAGGACTCTACTTTCTGCACTTCCTCTTTAATTCCCCCTGGAAATGTAAGAACTTTACTTTATGCACTTCCTCTATAATCCCTCCTGGAAATGTAAGAACTTTACTTTTTGCACTTCCTCTGTAATCCCTCCTGGAAATGTAAGAACTCTACGTTATGCACTTCCTCTGTAATACCTCCTGTAAATGTAAGAACTCTACTTTGTGCACTTCCTCTTTAATTCCTCATGGAAATGTAAGAACTTTACTTTATGCATTTCCACTGTAATCCCTCCTGGAAATGTAAGAACTTTACTTTTTGCACTTCCACTGTAAATACTCCTGCAAATGTAAGAACTCTCCTTTGTGCACATCCCCTGTAATCCCTCCTGGAAATGTAAGAACTCTACTTTGTGCACTTCCACTGTAATCCCTCATGGAAATGTAAGGACTCTACTTTCTGCACTTCCTTTTTAATTCCTCATGGAAATGTAAGAACTTTACTATATGTACTTCCTCTGTAATCCCTCCTGGAAATGTAAGAACTTTACTTTGTGCACTTCCTCTGTAAATCCTCCTGGAAATGTAAGGACTCTACTTTGTGCACTTCCTCTTTAATTACTCCTGGAAATGTAAGAACTTTACTTTACGCACTTCCTCTGTAATCCCTCCTGGAAATGTAAGAACTTTACTTTATGCACTTCCTCTGTAATCCCTCCTGGAAATGTAAGAACTTTACTTTATGCACTTCCACTGTAATCCCTCCTGGAAATGTAATAAATCTACTTTGTGCACTTCCTCTGTAATCCCTCCTGGAAATGTAAGAACTTTACTTTATGCACTTCCTCTGTAATCCCTCCTGGAAATGTAAGAACTTTACTTTATGCACTTCCTCTGTTCCTCTGTAATCCCTCCTGGAAATGTAAGAAATCTACTTTGTGCACTTTCTCTGTAATCCCTCCTGGAAATGTAAGAACGTTGTGCATTTCCTCTGTAATTCCTCCTGGAAATGTAAGAATTTTACATTATGCACTTCCTCTGTAATCCCTCCTGGAAATGTAAGAACTTTACTTTATGCACTTCCTCTGTAATCCCTCCTGGAAATGTAAGAACTTTACTTTTTGCACTTCCTCTGTAAATACTCCTGGAAATGTAAGAACTCTACTTTGTGCACTTCCTCTTTAATTCCTCATGGAAATGTAAGAACTTTACTATACGCACTTCCTCTGTAATCCCTCCTGGAAATGTAAGGACTCTACTTTCTGCACTTCCTCTTTAATTCCTCATGGCAATGTAAGAACTTTACTATATGCACTTCCTCTGTAAATACTCCTGGAAATGTAAGAACTTTACTTTATGCACTTCCTCTGTAATCCTTCCTGGAAATGTAAGAACTTTACTTTGTGCACTTCCTCTGTAAATCCTCCTGGAAATGTAAGGACTCTACTTTGTGCACTTCCCCTTTAATTACTCCTGGAAATGTAAGAACTTTACTTTATGCACTTCCTCTGTAATCCCTCCTGGAAATGTAAGAACTTTACTTTATGCACTTCCTCTGTAATCCCTCCTGGAAATGTAAGAACTTTACTTTATGCACTTCCTCTGTAATCCCTCCTGGAAATGTAAGAACTTTACTTTATGCACTTCCTCTGTAATCCCTCCTGGAAATGCAAGAACTTTACTTCACTTCCTTCGTAAACCCTCCTGGAAATGTAAGAAATCTACTTTGTGCACTTCCTCTGTAATTCCTCCTGGAAATGTAAGAATGTTGTGCATTTCCTCTGTAATTCCTCCTGGAAATGTAAGAACTTTACTTTATGGACTTCCTCTGTAATCCCTCCTGGAAATGTAAGAACTTTACTTTTTGCACTTCCTCTGTAATTCCTCCTGGAAATGTAAGAACTTTACTTTATGGACTTCCTCTGTAATTCCTCCTGGAAATGTAAGAACTTTACTTTATGCACTTCCTCTGTAATCCCTCCTGGAAATGTAAGAACTTTGCTTTATGCACTTCCTCTGTAATCCCTCCTGGAAATGTAAGAAATTTACTTTATGCACTTCCTCTCTAATCCCTCCTGGAAATGTAAGAACTTTACTTTATGCACTTCCTCTGTAATCCCTTCTGGAAATGTAAGAAATCTACTTTGTGGACTTCCTCTGTAATCCCTCCTGGAAATGTAAGAACGTTGTGCATTTCCTCTGTAATTCCTCCTGGAAATGTAAGAACTTTACTTTCTGCACTTCCGCTGTAATCCCTCCTGGAAATGTAAGGACTCTACTTTGTGCATTTCCTCTGTAATCCCTCCTGGAAATGTAAGAACTTTACTTTGTGCACTTCCTCTGTAAATCCTCCTGGAAATGTAAGGACTCTACTTTGTGCACTTCTTCTTTAATTACTCCTGGAAATGTAAGAACTTTACTTTATGCACTTCCTCTGTAATCCCTCCTGGAAATGTATGAACTTTACTTTATGAACTTCCTCTGTAATCCCTCCTGGAAATGTAAGAACTTTACTTTATGCACTTCCTCTCTAATCCCTCCTGGAAATGTAAGAACTTTACTTTATGCACTTCCTCTGTAATCCCTCCTGGAAATGCAAGAACTTTACTTCACTTCCTCCGTAATCCCTCCTGGAAATGTAAGAAATCTACTTTGTGCACTTCCTCTGTAATCCCTCCTGGAAATGTAAGAACGTTGTGCATTTCCTCTGTAATTCCTCCTGGAAATGTAAGAACTTTACTTTATGGACTTCCTCTTTAATCCCTCCTGGAAATGTAAGAACTTTACTTTTTGCACTTCCTCTGTAATTCCTCCTGGAAATGTAAGAACTTTACTTTATGGACTTCCTCTGTAATTCCTCCTGGAAATGTAACAATTTTACTTTATGCACTTCCTCTGTAATCCCTCCTGGAAATGTAAGAACTTTGCTTTATGGACTTCTTCGGTAATCCCTCCTGGAAACGTATAAACTTTACTTTATGCACTTCCTCTGTAATCCCTCCTGGAAATGTAAGAACTTTACTTTATGCACTTCCTCTGTAATCCCTCCTGGAAATGTAAGAAATCTACTTTGTGCACTTCCTCTGTAATCCCTCAAGGAAATGTAAGAACATTGTGCATTTCCTCTGTAATTCCTCCTGGAAATGTAAGAACTTTACATTCTGCACTTCCCCTGTAATCCCTCCTGGAAATGTAAGAACTTTACTTTATGGACTTCCTCTGTAATTCCTCCTGGAAATGTAAGAACTTTACTTTTTGCACTTCCTCTATAATCCCTCCTGGAAAAGTAAGAACTTTGCTTTATGCACTTCCTCGGTAATCCCTCCTGGAAATGTAAGAACTTTACTTTATGCACTTCCTCTGTAATCCCTCCTGGAAATGTAAGAACTTTACTTTTTGCACTTCCTCTGTAAATACTCCTGGAAATGTAAGGACTCTACTTTGTGCACTTCCTCTTTAATTCCTCATGGAAATGTAAGAACTTTACTATATGCACTTCCTCTGTAATCCCTCCTGGAAATGTAAGGACTCTACTTTCTGCACTTCCTCTTTAATTCCTCATGGAAATGTAAGAACTTTACTATATGCACTTCCTCTGTAAATACTCCTGGAAATGTAAGAACTTTACTTTATGCATTCCTCTGTAATCCCTCCTGGAAATGTAAGAACTTTACCTTGTGCACTTCCTCTGTAAATCCTCCTGGAAATGTAAGGACTCTACTTTGTGCACTTCCTCTTTAATTACTCCTGGAAATGTAAGAACTTTACTTTATGCACTTCCTCTGTAATCCCTCCTGGAAATGTAAGAACTTTACTTTAGGCACTTCCTCTGTAATCCCTCCTGGAAATGTAAGAACTTTACTTTATGCACTTCCACTGTAATCCCTCCTGGAAATGTAAGAAATCTACTTTGTACACTTCCTCTGTAATCCCTCCTGGAAATGTAAGAACTTTACTTTTTGCACTTCCTCTGTAATCCCTCCTGGAAATGTAAGAACTTTACTTTATGCACTTCCTATGTAATCCCTCCTGGAAATGTAAGAAATCTACTTTGTGCACTTCCTCTGTAATCCCTCCTGGAAATGTAAGAAAGTTGTGCATTTCCTCTGTAATACCTCCTGGAAATGTAAGAACTTTACATTATGCACTTCCTCTGTAATCCCTCCTGGAAATGTAAGAACTTTACTTTATGCACTTCCTCTGTAATCCCTCCTGGAAATGTAAGAACTTTACTTTTTGCAATTCCTCTGTAAATACTCCTGGAAATGTAAGGACTCTACTTTGTGCACTTCCTCTTTAATTCCTCATGGAAATGTAAGAACTTTACTATACGCACTTCCTCTGTAATCCCTCCTGGAAATGTAAGGACTCTACTTTCTGCACTTCCTCTTTAATTCCTCCTGGAAATGTAAGAACTTTACTATATGCACTTCCTCTGTAAATCCTCCTGGAAATGTAAGAACTTTACTTTATGCACTTCCTCTGTAATCCCTCCTGGAAATGTAAGAACTTTACTTTGTGCACTTCCTCTGTAAATCGTCCTGGAAATGTAAGGACTCTACTTTGTGCACTTCCCCTTTAATTACTCCTGGAAATGTAAGAACTTTACTTTATGCACTTCCTCTGTAATCCCTCCTGGAAATGTAAGAACTTTACTTTATGCACTTCCTCTGTAATCCCTCCTGGAAATGTAAGAACTTTACTTTATGCACTTCCTCTGTAATCCCTCCTGGAAATGTAAGAACTTTACTTTATGCACTTCCTCTGTAATCCCTCCTGGAAATGCAAGAACTTTACTTCACTTCCTCCGTAATACCTCCTGGAAATGTAAGAAATCTACTTTGTGCACTTCCTCTGTAATTCCTCTTGGAAATGTAAGAACGTTGTGCATTTCCTCTGTAATTCCTCCTGGAAATGTAAGAACTTTACTTTATGGACTTCCTCTGTAATTCCTCCTGGAAATGTAAGAACTTTACTTTATGCACTTCCTCTGTAATCCCTCCTGGAAATGTAAGAACTTTGCTTTATGCACTTCCTCTGTAATCCCTCCTGGAAATGTATGAACTTTACTTTATGCACTTCCTCTGTAATTTCTCCTGGAAATGTAAGAACTTTACTTTATGCACTTCCTCTGTAATCCCTCCTGGAAACGTAAGAAATCTACTTTGTGCACTTCCTCTGTAATAGCTCCTGGAAATGTAAGAACGTTGTGCATTTCCTCTGTAATTCCTCCTGGAAATGTAAGAACTTTACTTTCTGCACTTCCCCTGTAATCCCTCCTGGAAATGTGAGAACTTTACTTTATGGACTTCCTCTGTAATTCCTCCTGGAAATGTAAGAACTCTACTTTATGCACTTCCTCTGTAATCCCTCCTGGAAAAGTAACAACTTTGCTTTATGCACTTCCTCTGTAATCCCTCCTGGAAATGTAAGAACTTTACTTTATGCACTTCCTCTGTAATCCCTCCTGGAAATGTAAGAACTTTACTTTATGCACTTCCTCTGTAATCCCTCCTGGAAATGTAAGAAATCTACTTTGTGAACTTCCTCTGTAATCCCTCCTGGAAATGTAAGAATTCTACTTTGTGCACTTCCTCTGTAATCCCTCCTGGAAATGTAAGAACGTTGTTCATTTCCTCTGTAATTCCTCCTGGAAATGTAAGAACTTTACTTTATGCACTTCCTCTGTAATCCCACCTGGAAATGTAAGAACTTTACTTTACGCACTTCCTCTGTAATCCCTCCTGGAAATGTAAGAACTTTACTTTATGCACTTCCTCTGTAATCCCTCCTGGAAATGCAAGAACTTTAATTCACTTCCTCCGTAATCCCTCCTGGAAATGTAAGAAATCTACATTGTGCGCTTCCTCTGTAATTCCTCCTGGAAATGTAAGAACTTTACTTTATGGACTTCCTCTGTAATCCCTCCTGGAAATGTAAGAACTTTACTTTTTGCACTTCCTCTGTAATTCCTCCTGGAAATGTAAGAACTTTACTTTATGGACTTCCTCTGTAATTCCTCCTGGAAATGTAAGAACTTTACTTTTTGCACTTCCTCTGTTAATCATCCTGGAAATGTAAGAACTCTACTTTGTGCACATCCCCTGTAATACCTCCTGGAAATGTAAGGACTCTACTTTCTGCACTTCCTCTTTAATTCCCCCTGGAAATGTAAGAACTTTACTTTATGCACTTCCTCTGTAATCCCTCCTGGAAATGTAAGAACTTTACTTTTTGCACTTCCTCTGTAATCCCTCCTGGAAATGTAAGAACTCTACTTTATGCACTTCCTCTGTAATACCTCCTGGAAATGTAAGGACTCTCCTTTGTGCACTTCCCCTTTAATTACTCCTGGAAATGTAAGAACTTTTCTTTATGCACTTCCTCTGTAATCCCTCCTGGAAATGTAAGAACTTTACTTTATGCACTTCATCTGTAATCCCTCCTGGAAATGTAAGAACTTTACTTTATGTACTTCCTCTGTAATCCCTCCTGGAAATATAAGAACTTTACTTTATGCACTTCCTCTGTAATCCCTCCTGGAAATGCAAGAACTTTAATTCACTTCCTCCGTAATCCCTCCTGGAAATGTAAGAAATCTACTTTGTGCACTTCCTCTGTAATTCCTCCTGGAAATGTAAGAACGTTGTGCATTTCCTCTGTAATTCCTCCTGGAAATGTAAGAACTTTACTTTATGGACTTCCTCTGTAATCCCTCCTGGAAATGTAAGAACTTTACTTTTTGCACTTCTTCTGTAATTCCTCCTGCAAATTTAAGAACTTTACTTTATGGACTTCCTCTGTAATTCCTCCTGGAAATGTAAGAACTTTACTTTATGCACTTCCTCTGTAATCCCTCCTGGAAATGCAAGAACTTTGCATTATGCACTTCCTCTGTAATCCCTCCTGGAAATGTATGAACTTTACTTTATGCACTTCCTCTGTAATCTCTCCTGGAAATGTAAGAATTTTACTTTATGCACTTCCTCTGTAATCCCTCCTGGAAACGCAAGAAATCTACTTTGTGCACTTCCTCTGTAATCCCTCCTGGAAATGTAAGAACTCTACTTTGTGGACTTCCTCTGTAATCCCTCCTGGAAATGTATGACTCTACTTTCTGCACTTCCTTTTTAATTCCTCATGGAAATGTAAGAACTTTACTATATGCACTTCCTCTGTAATCCCTCCTGGAAATGTAAGAACTTTACATTGTGCACTTCCTCTGTAAATCCTCCTGGAAATGTAAGGACTCTACTTTGTGCACTTCCTCTTTAATTACTCCTGGAAATGTAAGAACTTTACTTTATGCACTTCCTCTGTAATCCCTCCTGGAAATGTAAGAACTTTACTTTTTGCACTTCCTCTGTAAATACTCCTGGAAATGTAAGGACTCTACTTTGTGCACTTCCTCTTTAATTCCTCATGGAAATGTAAGAACTTTACTATACGCACTTCCTCTGTAATCCCTCCTGGAAATGTAAGGACTCTACTTTCTGCACTTCCTCTTTAATTCCTCATGGAAATGTAAGAACTTTACTATATGCACTTCCTCTGTAAATACTCCTGGAAATGTAAGAACTTTACTTTATGCATTCCTCTGTAATCCCTCCTGGAAATGTAAGAACTTTACCTTGTGCACTTCCTCTGTAAATCCTCCTGGAAATGTAAGGACTCTACTTTGTGCACTTCCTCTTTAATTACTCCTGGAAATGTAAGAACTTTACTTTATGCACTTCCTCTGTAATCCGTCCTGGAAATGTAAGAACTTTACTTTAGGCACTTCCTCTGTAATCCCTCCTGGAAATGTAAGAACTTTACTTTATGCACTTCCACTGTAATCCCTCCTGGAAATGTAAGAAATCTACTTTGTACACTTCCTCTGTAATCCCTCCTGGAAATGTAAGAACTTTACTTTATGCACTTCCTCTGTAATCCCTCCTGGAAATGTAAGAACTTTACTTTATGCACTTCCTATGTAATCCCTCCTGGAAATGTAAGAAATCTACTTTGTGCACTTCCTCTGTAATCCCTCCTGGAAATGTAAGAACGTTGTGCATTTCCTCTGTAATACCTCCTGGAAATGTAAGAACTTTACATTATGCACTTCCTCTGTAATCCCTCCTGGAAATGTAAGAACTTTACTTTATGCACTTCCTCTGTAATCCCTCCTGGAAATGTAAGAACTTTACTTTTTGCAATTCCTCTGTAAATACTCCTGGAAATGTAAGGACTCTACTTTGTGCACTTCCTCTTTAATTCCTCATGGAAATGTAAGAACTTTACTATACGCACTTCCTCTGTAATCCCTCCTGGAAATGTAAGGACTCTACTTTCTGCACTTCCTCTTTAATTCCTCCTGGAAATGTAAGAACTTTACTATATGCACTTCCTCTGTAAATCCTCCTGGAAATGTAAGAACTTTACTTTATGCACTTCCTCTGTAATCCGTCCTGGAAATGTAAGAACTTTACTTTGTGCACTTCCTCTGTAAATCGTCCTGGAAATGTAAGGACTCTACTTTGTGCACTTCCCCTTTAATTACTCCTGGAAATGTAAGAACTTTACTTTATGCACTTCCTCTGTAATCCCTCCTGGAAATGTAAGAACTTTACTTTATGCACTTCCTCTGTAATCCCTCCTGGAAATGTAAGAACTTTACTTTATGCACTTCCTCTGTAATCCCTCCTGGAAATGTAAGAACTTTACTTTATGCACTTCCTCTGTAATCCCTCCTGGAAATGCAAGAACTTTACTTCACTTCCTCCGTAATACCTCCTGGAAATGTAAGAAATCTACTTTGTGCACTTCCTCTGTTATTCCTCCTGGAAATGTAAGAACGTTGTGCATTTCCTCTGTAATTCCTCCTGGAAATGTAAGAACTTTACTTTATGGACTTCCTCTGTAATTCCTCCTGGAAATGTAAGAACTTTACTTTATGCACTTCCTCTGTAATCCCTCCTGGAAATGTAAGAACTTTGCTTTATGCACTTCCTCTGTAATCCCTCCTGGAAATGTATGAACTTTACTTTATGCACTTCCTCTGTAATTTCTCCTGGAAATGTAAGAACTTTACTTTATGCACTTCCTCTGTAATCCCTCCTGGAAACGTAAGAAATCTACTTTGTGCACTTCCTCTGTAATAGCTCCTGGAAATGTAAGAACGTTGTGCATTTCCTCTGTAATTCCTCCTGGAAATGTAAGAACTTTACTTTCTGCACTTCCCCTGTAATCCCTCCTGGAAATGTGAGAACTTTACTTTATGGACTTCCTCTGTAATTCCTCCTGGAAATGTAAGAACTCTACTTTATGCACTTCCTCTGTAATCCCTCCTGGAAAAGTAACAACTTTGCTTTATGCACTTCCTCTGTAATCCCTCCTGGAAATGTAAGAACTTTACTTTATGCACTTCCTCTGTAATCCCTCCTGGAAATGTAAGAACTTTACTTTATGCACTTCCTCTGTAATCCCTCCTGGAAATGTAAGAAATCTACTTTGTGAACTTCCTCTGTAATGCCTCCTGGAAATGTAAGAATTCTACTTTGTGCACTTCCTCTGTAATCCCTCCTGGAAATGTAAGAACGTTGTGCATTTCCTCTGTAATTCCTCCTGGAAATGTAAGAACTTTACTTTATGCACTTCCTCTGTAATCCCACCTGGAAATGTAAGAACTTTACTTTACGCACTTCCTCTGTAATCCCTCCTGGAAATGTAAGAACTTTACTTTATGCACTTCCTCTGTAATCCCTCCTGGAAATGCAAGAACTTTAATTCACTTCCTCCGTAATCCCTCCTGGAAATGTAAGAAATCTACATTGTGCGCTTCCTCTGTAATTCCTCCTGGAAATGTAAGAACTTTACTTTATGGACTTCCTCTGTAATCCCTCCTGGAAATGTAAGAACTTTACTTTTTGCACTTCCTCTGTAATTCCTCCTGGAAATGTAAGAACTTTACTTTATGGACTTCCTCTGTAATTCCTCCTGGAAATGTAAGAACTTTACTTTTTGCACTTCCTCTGTTAATCCTCCTGGAAATGTAAGAACTCTACTTTGTGCACATCCCCTGTAATACCTCCTGGAAATGTAAGGACTCTACTTTCTGCACTTCCTCTTTAATTCCCCCTGGAAATGTAAGAACTTTACTTTATGCACTTCCTCTGTAATCCCTCCTGGAAATGTAAGAACTTTACTTTTTGCACTTCCTCTGTAATCCCTCCTGGAAATGTAAGAACTCTACTTTATGCACTTCCTCTGTAATACCTCCTGGAAATGTAAGGACTCTCCTTTGTGCACTTCCCCTTTAATTACTCCTGGAAATGTAAGAACTTTTCTTTATGCACTTCCTCTGTAATCCCTCCTGGAAATGTAAGAACTTTACTTTATGCACTTCCTCTGTAATCCCTCCTGGAAATGTAAGAACTTTACTTTATGCACTTCCTCTGTAATCCCTCCTGGAAATATAAGAACTTTACTTTATGCACTTCCTCTGTAATCCCTCCTGGAAATGCAAGAACTTAACTTCACTTCCTCCGTAATCCCTCCTGGAAATGTAAGAAATCTACTTTGTGCACTTCCTCTGTAATTCCTCCTGGAAATGTAAGAACGTTGTGCATTTCCTCTGTAATTCCTCCTGGAAATGTAAGAACTTTACTTTATGGACTTCCTCTGTAATCCCTCCTGGAAATGTAAGAACTTTACTTTTTGCACTTCTTCTGTAATTCCTCCTGGAAATTTAAGAACTTTACTTTATGGACTTCCTCTGTAATTCCTCCTGGAAATGTAAGAACTTTACTTTATGCACTTCCTCTGTAATCCCTCCTGGAAATGCAAGAACTTTGCATTATGCACTTCCTCTGTAATCCCTCCTGGAAATGTATGAACTTTACTTTATGCACTTCCTCTGTAATCTCTCCTGGAAATGTAAGAATTTTACTTTATGCACTTCCTCTGTAATCCCTCCTGGAAACGTAAGAAATCTACTTTGTGCACTTCCTCTGTAATCCCTCCTGGAAATGTAAGAACTCTACTTTGTGGACTTCCTCTGTAATCCCTCCTGGAAATGTAAGGACTCTACTTTCTGCACTTCCTTTTTAATTCCTCATGGAAATGTAAGAACTTTACTATATGCACTTCCTCTGTAATCCCTCCTGGAAATGTAAGAACTTTACATTGTGCACTTCCTCTGTAAATCCTCCTGGAAATGTAAGGACTCTACTTTGTGCACTTCCTCTTTAATTACTCCTGGAAATGTAAGAACTTTACTTTATGCACTTCCTCTGTAATCCCTCCTGGAAATGTAAGAACTTTACTTTTTGCACTTCCTCTGTAAATACTCCTGGAAATGTAAGGACTCTACTTTGTGCACTTCCTCTTTAATTCCTCATGGAAATGTAAGAACTTTACTATACGCACTTCCTCTGTAATCCCTCCTGGAAATATAAGGACTCTACTTTCTGCACTTCCTCTTTAATTCCTCATGGAAATGTAAGAACTTTACTATATGCACTTCCTCTGTAAATACTCCTGGAAATGTAAGAACTTTACTTTATGCATTCCTCTGTAATCCCTCCTGGAAATGTAAGAACTTTAACTTGTGCACTTCCTCTGTAAATCCTCCTGGAAATGTAAGGACTCTACTTTGTGCACTTCCTCTTTAATTACTATTGGAAATGTAAGAACTTTACTTTATGCACTTCCTCTGTAATCCCTCCTGGAAATGTAAGAACTTTACTTTAGGCACTTCCTCTGTAATCCCTCCTGGAAATGTAAGAACTTTACTTTATGCACTTCCACTGTAATCCCTCCTGGAAATGTAAGAAATCTACTTTGTACACTTCCTCTGTAATCCCTCCTGGAAATGTAAGAACTTTACTTTATGCACTTCCTCTGTAATCCCTCCTGGAAATGTAAGAACTTTACTTTATGCACTTCCTATGTAATCCCTCCTGGAAATGTAAGAAATCTACTTTGTGCACTTCCTCTGTAATCCCTCCTGGAAATGTAAGAACGTTGTGCATTTCCTCTGTAATACCTCCTGGAAATGTAAGAACTTTACATTATGCACTTCCTCTGTAATCCCTCCTGGAAATGTAAGAACTTTACTTTATGCACTTCCTCTGTAATCCCTCCTGGAAATGTAAGAACTTTACTTTATGCACTTCCTCTGTAATCCCTCCTGGAAATGTAAGAACTTTACTTTATGCACTTCCTCTGTAATCCCTCCTGGAAATGTAAGAACTTTACTTTTTGCAATTCCTCTGTAAATACTCCTGGAAATGTAAGGACTCTACTTTGTGCACTTCCTCTTTAATTCCTCATGGAAATGTAAGAACTTTACTATACGCACTTCCTCTGTAATCCCTCCTGGAAATGTAAGGACTCTACTTTCTGCACTTCCTCTTTAATTCCTCCTGGAAATGTAAGAACTTTACTATATGCACTTCCTCTGTAAATCCTCCTGGAAATGTAAGAACTTTACTTTATGCACTTCCTCTGTAATCCGTCCTGGAAATGTAAGAACTTTACTTTGTGCACTTCCTCTGTAAATCGTCCTGGAAATGTAAGGACTCTACTTTGTGCACTTCCCCTTTAATTACTCCTGGAAATGTAAGAACTTTACTTTATGCACTTCCTCTGTAATCCCTCCTGGAAATGTAAGAACTTTACTTTATGCACTTCCTCTGTAATCCCTCCTGGAAATGTAAGAACTTTACTTTATGCACTTCCTCTGTAATCCCTCCTGGAAATGTAAGAACTTTACTTTATGCACTTCCTCTGTAATCCCTCCTGGAAATGCAAGAACTTTACTTCACTTCCTCCGTAATACCTCCTGGAAATGTAAGAAATCTACTTTGTGCACTTCCTCTGTAATTCCTCCTGGAAATGTAAGAACGTTGTGCATTTCCTCTGTAATTCCTCCTGGAAATGTAAGAACTTTACTTTATGGACTTCCTCTGTAATTCCTCCTGGAAATGTAAGAACTTTACTTTATGCACTTCCTCTGTAATCCCTCCTGGAAATGTAAGAACTTTGCTTTATGCACTTCCTCTGTAATCCCTCCTGGAAATGTATGAACTTTACTTTATGCACTTCCTCTGTAATTTCTCCTGGAAATGTAAGAACTTTACTTTATGCACTTCCTCTGTAATCCCTCCTGGAAACGTAAGAAATCTACTTTGTGCACTTCCTCTGTAATAGCTCCTGGAAATGTAAGAACGTTGTGCATTTCCTCTGTAATTCCTCCTGGAAATGTAAGAACTTTACTTTCTGCACTTCCCCTGTAATCCCTCCTGGAAATGTGAGAACTTTACTTTATGGACTTCCTCTGTAATTCCTCCTGGAAATGTAAGAACTCTACTTTATGCACTTCCTCTGTAATCCCTCCTGGAAAAGTAACAACTTTGCTTTATGCACTTCCTCTGTAATCCCTCCTGGAAATGTAAGAACTTTACTTTATGCACTTCCTCTGTAATCCCTCCTGGAAATGTAAGAACTTTACTTTATGCACTTCCTCTGTAATCCCTCCTGGAAATGTAAGAAATCTACTTTGTGAACTTCCTCTGTAATGCCTCCTGGAAATGTAAGAATTCTACTTTGTGCACTTCCTCTGTAATCCCTCCTGGAAATGTAAGAACGTTGTGCATTTCCTCTGTAATTCCTCCTGGAAATGTAAGAACTTTACTTTATGCACTTCCTCTGTAATCCCACCTGGAAATGTAAGAACTTTACTTTACGCACTTCCTCTGTAATCCCTCCTGGAAATGTAAGAACTTTACTTTATGCACTTCCTCTGTAATCCCTCCTGGAAATGCAAGAACTTTAATTCACTTCCTCCGTAATCCCTCCTGGAAATGTAAGAAATCTACATTGTGCGCTTCCTCTGTAATTCCTCCTGGAAATGAAAGAACTTTACTTTATGGACTTCCTCTGTAATCCCTCCTGGAAATGTAAGAACTTTACTTTTTGCACTTCCTCTGTAATTCCTCCTGGAAATGTAAGAACTTTACTTTATGGACTTCCTCTGTAATTCCTCCTGGAAATGTAAGAACTTTACTTTTTGCACTTCCTCTGTTAATCCTCCTGGAAATGTAAGAACTCTACTTTGTGCACATCCCCTGTAATACCTCCTGGAAATGTAAGGACTCTACTTTCTGCACTTCCTCTTTAATTCCCCCTGGAAATGTAAGAACTTTACTTTATGCACTTCCTCTGTAATCCCTCCTGGAAATGTAAGAACTTTACTTTTTGCACTTCCTCTGTAATCCCTCCTGGAAATGTAAGAACTCTACTTTATGCACTTCCTCTGTAATACCTCCTGGAAATGTAAGGACTCTCCTTTGTGCACTTCCCCTTTAATTACTCCTGGAAATGTAAGAACTTTTCTTTATGCACTTCCTCTGTAATCCCTCCTGGAAATGTAAGAACTTTACTTTATGCACTTCCTCTGTAATCCCTCCTGGAAATGTAAGAACTTTACTTTATGCACTTCCTCTGTAATCCCTCCTGGAAATATAAGATCTTTACTTTATGCACTTCCTCTGTAATCCCTCCTGGAAATGCAAGAACTTTACTTCACTTCCTCCGTAATCCCTCCTGGAAATGTAAGAAATCTACTTTGTGCACTTCCTCTGTAATTCCTCCTGGAAATGTAAGAACGTTGTGCATTTCCTCTGTAATTCCTCCTGGAAATGTAAGAACTTTACTTTATGGACTTCCTCTGTAATCCCTCCTGGAAATGTAAGAACTTTACTTTTTGCACTTCTTCTGTAATTCCTCCTGGAAATTTAAGAACTTTACTTTATGGACTTCCTCTGTAATTCCTCCTGGAAATGTAAGAACTTTACTTTATGCACTTCCTCTGTAATCCCTCCTGGAAATGCAAGAACTTTGCATTATGCACTTCCTCTGTAATCCCTCCTGGAAATGTATGAACTTTACTTTATGCACTTCCTCTGTAATCTCTCCTGGAAATGTAAGAATTTTACTTTATGCACTTCCTCTGTAATCCCTCCTGGAAACGTAAGAAATCTACTTTGTGCACTTCCTCTGTAATCCCTCCTGGAAATGTAAGAACTCTACTTTGTGGACTTCCTCTGTAATCCCTCCTGGAAATGTAAGGACTCTACTTTCTGCACTTCCTTTTTAATTCCTCATGGAAATGTAAGAACTTTACTATATGCACTTCCTTTGTAATCCCTCCTGGAAATGTAAGAACTTTACTTTATGGACTTCCTCTGTAATTCCTCCTGGAAATGTAAGAACTTTACTTTATGCACTTCCTTTGTAATCCCTCCTGGAAATGTAAGAACTTTGCTTTATGCACTTCCTCTGTAATCCCTCCTGGAAATGTATGAACTTTACTTTATGCACTTCCTCTGTAATCCCTCCTGGAAACGTAAGAAATCTACTTTGTGCACTTCCTCTGTAATCCCTCCTGGAAATGTAAGAACGTTGTGCATTTCCTCTGTAATTCCTCCTGGAAATGTAAGAACTTTACTTTCTGCACTTCCCCTGAAATCCCTCCTGGAAATGTAAGTACTTTACTTTATAGACTTCCTCTGTAATTCCTCCTGGAAATGTAAGAACTCTACTTTATGCACTTCCTCTGTAATCCCTCCTGGAAAAGTAACAACTTTGCTTTATGCACTTCCTCTGTAATCCCTCCTGGAAATGTAAGAACTTTACTTTATGCACTTCCTCTGTAATCCCTCCTGGAAATGTAAGAACTTTACTTTATGCACCTCCTCTGTAATCCCTCCTGGAAATGTAAGAACTTTACTTTATGCACTTCCTCTGTAATCCCTCCTGGAAATGTAAGAAATCTACTTTGTGCACTTCCTCTGTAATCCCTCCTGGAAATGTAAGAATTCTACTTTGTGCACTTCCTCTGTAATCCCTCCTGGAAATGTAAGAACGTTGTGCATTTCCTCTGTAATTCCTCCTGGAAATGTAAGAACTTTACTTTCTGCACTTCCCCTGTAATCCCTCCTGGAAATGTAAGGACTCTACTTTGTGCACTTCCTCTGTAATCCCTCCTGGAAATGTAAGAACTTTACTTTGTGCACTTCCTCTGTAAATCCTCCTGGAAATGTAAGAACTTTACTTTATGCACTTCCTCTGTAATCCCACCTGGAAATGTAAGAACTTTACTTTACGGACTTCCTCTGTAATCCCTCCTGGAAATGTAAGAACTTTACTTTATGCACTTCCTCTGTAATCCCTCCTGGAAATGCAAGAACTTTAATTCACTTCCTCCGTAATCCCTCCTGGAAATGTAAGAAATCTACTTTGTGCGCTTCCTCTGTAATCCCTCCTGGTAATGTAAGAACATTGTGCATTTCCTCTGTAATTCCTCCTGGAAATGTAAGAACTTTACTTTATGGACTTCCTCTGTAATCCCTCCTGGAAATGTAAGAACTTTACTTTTTGCACTTCCTCTGTAATTCCTCCTGGAAATGTAAGAACTTTACTTTATGGACTTCCTCTGTAATTCCTCCTGGAAATGTAAGAACTTTACTTTTTGCACTTCCTCTGTTAATCCTCCTGGAAATGTAAGAACTCTACTTTGTGCACATCCCCTGTAATACCTCCTGGAAATGTAAGGACTCTACTTTCTGCACTTCCTCTTTAATTCCCCCTGGAAATGTAAGAACTTTACTTTATGCACTTCCTCTGTAATCCCTCCTGGAAATGTAAGAACTTTACTTTTTGCACTTCCTCTGTAATCCCTCCTGGAAATGTAAGAACTCTACTTTATGCACTTCCTCTGTAATCCCTCCTGGAAATGTAAGAACTTTACTTTATGCACTTCCTCTGTAATCCCTCCTGGAAATGTAAGAACTTTACTTTATGCACTTCCTCTGTAATCCCTCCTGGAAATGTAAGAACTTTACTTTATGCACTTCCTCTGTAATCCCTCCTGGAAATGTAAGAACTTTACTTTATGTACTTCCTCTGTAATCCCTCCTGGAAATGTAAGAACTTTACTTTATGCACTTCCTCTGTAATCCCTCCTGGAAATGCAAGAACTTTACTTCACTTCCTCCGTAATCCCTCCTGGAAATGTAAGAAATCTACTTTGTGCACTTCCTCTGTAATTCCTCCTGGAAATGTAAGAACGTTGTGCATTTCCTCTGTAATTCCTCCTGGAAATGTAAGAACTTTACTTTATGGACTTCCTCTGTAATTCCTCCTGGAAATGTAAGAACTTTACTTTATGCACTTCCTCTGTAATCCCTCCTGGAAATGTAAGAACTTTGCTTTATGCACTTCCTCTGTAATCCCTCCTGGAAATGTATGAACTTTACTTTATGCACTTCCTCTGTAATCTCTCCTGGAAATGTAAGAACTTGACTTTATGCACTTCCTCTGTAATCCCTCCTGGAAACGTAAGAAATCTACTTTCTGCACTTCCTCTGTAATCCCTCCTGGAAATGTAAGAACGTTGTGCATTTCCTCTGTAATTCCTCCTGGAAATGTAAGAACTTTACTTTCTGCACTTCCCCTGAAATCCCTCCTGGAAATGTAAGAACTTTACTTTATGGACTTCCTCTGTAATTCCTCCTGGAAATGTAAGAACTCTACTTTATGCACTTCCTCTGTAATCCCTCCTGGAAAAGTAACAACTTTGCTTTATGCACTTCCTCTGTAATCCCTCCTGGAAATGTAAGAACTTTACTTTATGCACTTCCTCTGTAATCCCTCCTGGAAATGTAAGAACTTTACTTTATGCACCTCCTCTGTAATCCCTCTTGGAAATGTAAGAACTTTACTTTATGCACTTCCTCTGTAATCCCTCCTGGAAATGTAAGAAATCTACTTTGTGCACTTCCTCTGTAATCCCTCCTGGAAATGTAAGAATTCTACTTTGTGCACTTCCTCTGTAATCCCTCCTGGAAATGTAAGAACGTTGTGCATTTCCTCTGTAATTCCTCCTGGAAATGTAAGAACTTTACTTTCTGCACTTCCCCTGTAATCCCTCCTGGAAATGTAAGGACTCTACTTTGTGCACTTCCTCTGTAATCCCTCCTGGAAATGTAAGAACTTTACTTTGTGCACTTCCTCTGTAAATCCTCCTGGAAATGTAAGAACTTTACTTTATGCACTTCCTCTGTAATCCCACCTGGAAATGTAAGAACTTTCCTTTACGCACTTCCTCTGTAATCCCTCCTGGAAATGTAAGAACTTTACTTTATGCACTTCCTCTGTAATCCCTCCTGGAAATGCAAGAACTTTAATTCACTTCCTCCGTAAGCCCTCCTGGAAATGTAAGAAATTTACTTTGTGCGCTTCCTCTGTAATCCCTCCTGGTAATGTAAGAACATTGTGCATTTCCTCTGTAATTCCTCCTGGAAATGTAAGAACTTTACTTTATGGACTTCCTCTGTAATCCCTCCTGGAAATGTAAGAACTTTACTTTTTGCACTTCCTCTGTAATTCCTCCTGGAAATGTAAGAACTTTACTTTATGGACTTCCTCTGTAATTCCTCCTGGAAATGTAAGAACTTTACTTTTTGCACTTCCTCTGTTAATCCTCCTGGAAATGTAAGAACTCTACTTTGTGCACATCCCCTGTAATACCTCCTGGAAATGTAAGGACTCTACTTTCTGCACTTCCTCTTTAATTCCCCCTGGAAATGTAAGAACTTTACTTTATGCACTTCCTCTGTAATCCCTCCTGGAAATGTAAGAACTTTACTTTTTGCACTTCCTCTGTAATCCCTCCTGGAAATGTAAGAACTCTACTTTATGCACTTCCTCTGTAATCCCTCCTGGAAATGTAAGAACTTTACTTTATGCACTTCCTCTGTAATCCCTCCTGGAAATGTAAGAACTTTACTTTATGCACTTCCTCTGTAATCCCTCCTGGAAATGTAAGAACTTTACTTTATGCACTTCCTCTGTAATCCCTCCTGGAAATGTAAGAACTTTACTTTATGCACTTCCTCTGTAATCCCTCCTGGAAATGTAAGAACTTTACTTTATGCACTTCCTCTGTAATCCCTCCTGGAAATGCAAGAACTTTACTTCACTTCCTCCGTAATCCCTCCTGGAAATGTAAGAAATCTACTTTGTGCACTTCCTCTGTAATTCCTCCTGGAAATGTAAGAACGTTGTGCATTTCCTCTGTAATTCCTCCTGGAAATGTAAGAACTTTACTTTATGGACTTCCTCTGTAATTCCTCCTGGAAATGTAAGAACTTTACTTTATGCACTTCCTCTGTAATCCCTCCTGGAAATGTAAGAACTTTGCTTTATGCACTTCCTCTGTAATCCCTCCTGGAAATGTATGAACTTTACTTCATGCACTTCCTCTGTAATCTCTCCTGGAAATGTAAGAACTTGACTTTATGCACTTCCTCTGTAATCCCTCCTGGAAACGTAAGAAATCTACTTTCTGCACTTCCTCTGTAATCCCTCCTGGAAATGTAAGAACGTTGTGCATTTCCTCTGTAATTCCTCCTGGAAATGTAAGAACTTTACTTTCTGCACTTCCCCTGAAATCCCTCCTGGAAATGTAAGAACTTTACTTTATGGACTTCCTCTGTAATTCCTCCTGGAAATGTAAGAACTCTACTTTATGCACTTCCTCTGTAATCCCTCCTGGAAAAGTAACAACTTTGCTTTATGCACTTCCTCTGTAATCCCTCCTGGAAATGTAAGAACTTTACTTTATGCACTTCCTCTGTAATCCCTCCTGGAAATGTAAGAACTTTACTTTATGCACCTCCTCTGTAATCCCTCCTGGAAATGTAAGAACTTTACTTTATGCACTTCCTCTGTAATCCCTCCTGGAAATGTAAGAAATCTACTTTGTGCACTTCCTCTGTAATCCCTCCTGGAAATGTAAGAATTCTACTTTGTGCACTTCCTCTGTAATCCCTCCTGGAAATGTAAGAACGTTGTGCATTTCCTCTGTAATTCCTCCTGGAAATGTAAGAACTTTACTTTCTGCACTTCCCCTGTAATCCCTCCTGGAAATGTAAGGACTCTACTTTGTGCACTTCCTCTGTAATCCCTCCTGGAAATGTAAGAACTTTACTTTGTGCACTTCCTCTGTAAATCCTCCTGGAAATGTAAGAACTTTACTTTATGCACTTCCTCTGTAATCCCACCTGGAAATGTAAGAACTTTCCTTTACGCACTTCCTCTGTAATCCCTCCTGGAAATGTAAGAACTTTACTTTATGCACTTCCTCTGTAATCCCTCCTGGAAATGCAAGAACTTTAATTCACTTCCTCCGTAAGCCCTCCTGGAAATGTAAGAAATCTACTTTGTGCGCTTCCTCTGTAATCCCTCCTGGTAATGTAACAACGTTGTGCATTTCCTCTGTAATTCCTCCTGGAAATGTAAGAACTTTACTTTATGGACTTCCTCTGTAATCCCTCCTGGAAATGTAAGAACTTTACTTTTTGCACTTCCTCTGTAATTCCTCCTGGAAATGTAAGAACTTTACTTTATGGACTTCCTCTGTAATTCCTCCTGGAAATGTAAGAACTTTACTTTTTGCACTTCCTCTGTTAATCCTCCTGGAAATGTAAGAACTCTACTTTGTGCACATCCCCTGTAATATCTCCTGGAAATGTAAGGACTCTACTTTCTGCACTTCCTCTTTAATTCCCCCTGGAAATGTAAGAACTTTACTTTATGCACTTCCTCTGTAATCCCTCCTGGAAATGTAAGAACTTTACTTTTTGCACTTCCTCTGTAATCCCTCCTGGAAAAGTAAGAACTCTACTTTATGCACTTCCTCTGTAATCCCTCCTGGAAATGTAAGAACTTTACTTTATGCACTTCCTCTGTAATCCCTCCTGGAAATGTAAGAACTTTACTTTATGCACTTCCTCTGTAATCCCTCCTGGAAATGTAAGAACTTTACTTTATGCACTTCCTCTGTAATCCCTCCTGGAAATGTAAGAACTTTACCTTATGCACTTCCTCTGTAATCCCTCCTGGAAATGTAAGAACTTTACTTTATGCACTTCCTCTGTAATCCCTCCTGGAAATGCAAGAACTTTACTTCACTTCCTCCGTAATCCCTCCTGGAAATGTAAGAAATCTACTTTGTGCACTTCCTCTGTAATTCCTCCTGGAAATGTAAGAACGTTGTGCATTTCCTCTGTAATTCCTCCTGGAAATGTAAGAACTTTACTTTATGGACTTCCTCTGTAATTCCTCCTGGAAATGTAAGAACTTTACTTTATGCACTTCCTCTGTAATCCCTCCTGGAAATGTAAGAACTTTGCTTTATGCACTTCCTCTGTAATCCCTCCTGGAAATGTATGAACTTTACTTTATGCACTTCCTCTGTAATCTCTCCTGGAAATGTAAGAACTTTACTTTATGCACTTCCTCTGTAATCCCTCCTGGAAACGTAAGAAATCTACTTTGTGCACTTCCTCTGTAATCCCTCCTGGAAATGTAAGAACGTTGTGCATTTCCTCTGTAATTCCTCCTGGAAATGTAAGAACTTTACTTTCTGCACTTCCCCTGAAATCCCTCCTGGAAGTGTAAGAACTTTACTTTATGGACTTCCTCTGTAATTCCTCCTGGAAATGTAAGAACTCTACTTTATGCACTTCCTCTGTAATCCCTCCTGGAAAAGTAACAACTTTGCTTTATGCACTTCCTCTGTAATCCCTCCTGGAAATGTAAGAACTTTACTTTATGCACTTCCTCTGTAATCCCTCCTGGAAATGTAAGAACTTTACTTTATGCACTTCCTCTGTAATCCCTCCTGGAAATGTAAGAAATCTACTTTGTGCACTTCCTCTGTAATCCCTTCTGGAAATGTAAGAATTCTACTTTGTGCACTTCCTCTGTAATCCTCCTGGAAATGTAAGAACGTTGTGCATTTCCTCTGTAATTCCTCCTGGAAATGTAAGAACTTTACTTTCTGCACTTCCCCTGTAATCCCTCCTGGAAATGTAAGGACTCTACTTTGTGCACTTCCTCTGTAATCCCTCCTGGAAATGTAAGAACTTTACTTTGTGCACTTCCTCTGTAAATCCTCCTGGAAATGTAAGAACTTTACTTTATGCACTTCATCTGTAATCCCACCTGGAAATGTAAGAACTTTACTTTATGCACTTCCTCTGTAATCCCTCCTGGAAATGCAAGAACTTTAATTCACTTCCTCCGTAATCCCTCCTGGAAATGTAAGAAATCTACTTTGTGCGCTTCCTCTGTAATCCCTCCTGGTAATGTAAGAACGTTGTGCATTTCCTCTGTAATTCCTCCTGGAAATGTAAGAACTTTACTTTATGGACTTCCTCTGTAATCCCTCCTGGAAATGTAAGAAATTTACTTTTTGCACTTCCTCTGTAATTCCTCCTGGAAATGTAAGAACTTTACTTTATGGACTTCCTCTGTAATTCCTCCTGGAAATGTAAGAACTTTACTTTTTGCACTTCCTCTGTTAATCCTCCTGGAAATGTAAGAACTCTACTTTGTGCACATCCCCTGTAATACCTCCTGGAAATGTAAGGACTCTACTTTCTGCACTTCCTCTTTAATTCCCCCTGGAAATGTAAGAACTTTACTTTATGCACTTCCTCTGTAATCCCTCCTGGAAATGTAAGAACTTTACTTTTTGCACTTCCTCTGTAATCCCTCCTGGAAATGTAAGAACTCTACTTTATGCACTTCCTCTGTAATACCTCCTGTAAATGTAAGAACTCTACTTTGTGCACTTCCTCTTTAATTCCTCATGGAAATGTAAGAACTTTACTTTATGCATTTCCTCTGTAATCCCTCCTGGAAATGTAAGAACTTTACTTTTTGCACTTCCACTGTAAATACTCCTGCAAATGTAAGAACTCTCCTTTGTGCACATCCCCTGTAATCCCTCCTGGAAATGTAAGAACTCTACTTTGTGCACTTCCACTGTAATCCCTCCTGGAAATGTAAGGACTCTACTTTCTGCACTTCCTTTTTAATTCCTCATGGAAATGTAAGAACTTTACTATATGTACTTCCTCTGTAATCCCTCCTGGAAATGTAAGAACTTTACTTTGTGCACTTCCTCTGTAAATCCTCCTGGAAATGTAAGGACTCTACTTTGTGCACTTCCTCTTTAATTACTCCTGGAAATGTAAGAACTTTACTTTACGCACTTCCTCTGTAATCCCTCCTGGAAATGTAAGAACTTTACTTTATGCACTTCCTCTGTAATCCCTCCTGGAAATGTAAGAACTTTACTTTATGCACTTCCACTGTAATCCCTCCTGGAAATGTAATAAATCTACTTTGTGCACTTCCTCTGTAATCCCTCCTGGAAATGTAAGAACTTTACTTTATGCACTTCCTCTGTAATCCCTCCTGGAAATGTAAGAACTTTACTTTATGCACTTCCTCTGTAATCCCTCCTGGAAATGTAAGAAATCTACTTTGTGCACTTTCTCTGTAATCCCTCCTGGAAATGTAAGAACGTTGTGCATTTCCTCTGTAATTCCTCCTGGAAATGTAAGAATTTTACATTATGCACTTCCTCTGTAATCCCTCCTGGAAATGTAAGAACTTTACTTTATGCACTTCCTCTGTAATCCCTCCTGGAAATGTAAGAACTTTACTTTTTGCACTTCCTCTGTAAATACTCCTGGAAATGTAAGAACTCTACTTTGTGCACTTCCTCTTTAATTCCTCATGGAAATGTAAGAACTTTACTATACGCACTTCCTCTGTAATCCCTCCTGGAAATGTAAGGACTCTACTTTCTGCACTTCCTCTTTAATTCCTCATGGAAATGTAAGAACTTTACTATATGCACTTCCTCTGTAAATACTCCTGGAAATGTAAGAACTTTACTTTATGCACTTCCTCTGTAATCCCTCCTGGAAATGTAAGAACTTTACTTTATGCACTTCCTCTGTAATCCCTCCTGGAAATGTAAGAACTTTACTTTATGCACTTCCTCTGTAATCCCTCCTGGAAATGCAAGAACTTTACTTCACTTCCTTCGTAAATCCTCCTGGAAATGTAAGAAATCTACTTTGTGCACTTCCTCTGTAATTCCTCCTGGAAATGTAAGAATGTTGTGCATTTCCTCTGTAATTCCTCCTGGAAATGTAAGAACTTTACTTTATGGACTTCCTCTGTAATCCCTCCTGGAAATGTAAGAACTTTACTTTTTGCACTTCCTCTGTAATTCCTCCTGTAAATGTAAGAACTTTACTTTATGGACTTCCTCTGTAATTCCTCCTGGAAATGTAAGAACTTTACTTTATGCACTTCCTCTGTAATCCCTCCTGGAAATGTAAGAACTTTGCTTTATGCACTTCCTCTGTAATCCCTCCTGGAAATGTAAGAAATTTACTTTATGCACTTCCTCTGTAATCCCTTCTGGAAATGTAAGAAATCTACTTTGTGCACTTCCTCTGTAATCCCTCCTGGAAATGTAAGAACGTTGTGCATTTCCTCTGTAATTCCTCCTGGAAATGTAAGAACTTTACTTTCTGCACTTCCGCTGTAATCCCTCCTGGACATGTAATTACTCTACTTTGTGCACTTCCTCTGTAATCCCTCCTGGAAATGTAAGAACGTTGTGCATTTCCTCTGTAATTCCTCCTGGAAATGTAAGAACTTTACTTTATGGACTTCCTCTTTAATCCCTCCTGGAAATGTAAGAACTTTACTTTTTGCACTTCCTCTGTAATTCCTCCTGGAAATGTAAGAACTTTACTTTATGGACTTCCTCTGTAATTCCTCCTGGAAATGTAACAATTTTACTTTATGCACTTCCTCTGTAATCCCTCCTGGAAATGTAAGAACTTTGCTTTATGGACTTCTTCGGTAATCCCTCCTGGAAATGTATAAACTTTACTTTATGCACTTCCTCTGTAATCCCTCCTGGAAATGTAAGAACTTTACTTTATGCACTTCCTCTGTAATCCCTCCTGGAAACGTAAGAAATCTACTTTGTGCACTTCCTCTGTAATCCCTCAAGGAAATGTAAGAACGTTGTGCATTTCCTCTGTAATTCCTCCTGGAAATGTAAGAACTTTACTTTCTGCACTTCCCCTGTAATCCCTCCTGGAAATGAAAGAACTTTACTTTATGGACTTCCTCTGTAATTCCTCATGGAAATGTAAGAACTTTACTTTTTGCACTTCCTCTATAATCCCTCCTGGAAAAGTAAGAACTTTGCTTTATGCACTTCCTCGGTAATCCCTCCTGGAAATGTAAGAACTTTACTTTATGCACTTCCTCTGTAATCCCTCCTGGAAATTTAAGAACTTTACTTTTTGCACTTCCTCTGTAAATACTCCTGGAAATGTAAGGACTCTACTTTGTGCACTTCCTCTTTAATTCCTCATGGAAATGTAAGAACTTTACTATACGCACTTCCTCTGTAATCCCTCCTGGAAATGTAAGGACTCTACTTTCTGCACTTCCTCTTTAATTCCTCATGGAAATGTAAGAACTTTACCATATGCACTTCCTCTGTAAATACTCCTGGAAATGTAAGAACTTTACTTTATGCACTTCCTCTGTAATCCCTCCTGGAAATGTAAGAACTTTACCTTGTGCACTTCCTCTGTAAATCCTCCTGGAAATGTAAGGACTCTACTTTGTGCACTTCCCCTTTAATTACTCCTGGAAATGTAAGAACTTTACTTTATGCACTTCCTCTGTAATCCCTCCTGGAAATGTAAGAACTTTACTTTATGCACTTCCTCTGTAATCCCTCCTGGAAATGTAAGAACTTTACTTTATGCACTTCCTCTGTAATCCCTCCTGGAAATGTAAGAACTTTACTTTATGCACTTCCTCTGTAATCCCTCCTGGAAATGCAAGAACTTTACTTCACTTCCTCTGTAAACCCTCCTGGAAATGTAAGAACTCTACTTTGTGCACTTCCTCTTTAATTCCTCCTGGAAATGTAAGAACGTTGTGCATTTCCTCCGTAATTCCTCCTGGAAATGTAAGAACTTTACTTTATGGACTTCCTCTGTAATCCCTCCTGAAAATGTAAGAACTTCACTTTTTGCACTTCCTCTGTAATTTCTACTGGAAATGTAAGAACTTTACTTTATGGACTTCCTCTGTAATTCCTCCTGGAAATGTAAGAACTTTACTTTATGCACTTCCTCTGTAATCCCTCCTGGAAATGTAAGAACTTTGCTTTATGCACTTCCTCTGTAATCCCTCCTGGAAATGTAAGAACTTTACTTTATGCACTTCCTCTGTAATCCCTCCTGGAAATGTAAGAACTTTACTTTATGCACTTCCTCTGTAATCCCTCCTGGAAATGTAAGAAATCTACTTTGTGCACTTCCTCTGTAATCCCTCCTGGAAATGTAAGAACGTTGTGCATTTCCTCTGTAATTCCTCCTGGAAATGTAAGAACTTTACTTTCTGCACTTCCCCTGTAATCCGTCCTGGAAATGTAAGGACTCTACTTTGTGCATTTCCTCTGTAATCCCTCCTGGAAATGTAAGAACTTTACTTTGTGCACTTCCTCTGTAAATCCTCCTGGAAATGTAAGGACTTTACTTTGTGCATTTCCTCTGTAATCCCTCCTGGAAATGTAAGAACTTTACTTTATGCACTTCCTCTGTAATCCCTCCTGGAAATGTAAGAACTTTACTTTATGCACTTCCTCTGTAATCCCTCCTGGAAATGTAAGAACTTTACTTTATGCACTTCCTCTGTAATCCCTCCTGGAAATGTAAGAACTTTACTTTATGCACTTCCTCTGTAATCCCTCCTGGAAATGCAAGAAATTTACTTCACTTCCTCCGTAATCCCTCCTGGAAATGTAAGAAATCTACTTTGTGCACTTCCTCTGTAATCCCTCCTGGAAATGTAAGAACGTTGTGCATTTCCTCTGTAATTCCTCCTGGAAATGAAAGAACTTTACTTTATGGACTTCCTCTGTAATCCCTCCTGGAAATGTAAGAACTTTACTTTTTGCACTTCCTCTTTATTTCCTCCTGGAAATGTAAGAACTTTACTTTATGGACTTCCTCTGTAATTCCTCCTGGAAATGTAAGAACTTTACTTTATGCACTTCCTCTGTAATCCCTCCTGGAAATGTAAGAACTTTGCTTTATGGACTTCTTCTGTAATCCCTCCTGGAAATGTATGAACTTTACTTTATACACTTCCTCTGTAATCCCTCCTGGAAATGTAAGAACTTTACTTTATGCACTTCCTCTGTAATCCCTCCTGGAAACGTAAAAAATCTACTTTGTGCACTTCCTCTGTAATCCCTCCTGGAAATGTAAGAACGTTGTGCATTTCATCTGTAATTCCTCCTGGAAATGTAAGAACTTTACTTTCTGCACTTCCCCTGTAATCCCTCCTGGAAATGTAAGAACTTTACTTTATGGACTTCCTCTGTAATTCCTCCTGGAAATGTAAGAACTTTACTTTATACACTTCCTCTATAATCCCTCCTGGAAAAGTAAGAACTTTGCTTTATGCACTTCCTCTGTAATCCCTCCTGGAAATGTAAGAACTTTACTTTATGCACTTCCTCTGTAATCCCTCCTGGAAATGTAAGAACTTTACTTTTTGCACTTCCTCTGTAAATACTCTTGGAAATGTAAGAACTTTACTTTCTGCACTTCCCCTGTAATCCCTCCTGGAAATGTAAGAACTTTACTTTATGGACTTCCTCTGTAATTCCTCCTGGAAATGTAAGAACTTTACTTTATGCACTTCCTCTGTAATCCCTCCTGGAAATGTAAGAACTTTACTTTATGCACTTCCTCTGTAATCCCTCCTGGAAATGTAAGAACTTTACTTTATGCACTTCCTCTGTAATCCCTCCTGGAAATGCAAGAACTTTACTTCACTTCTTCCGTAAACCCTCCTGGAAATGTAAGAAATCTACTTTGTGCACTTCCTCTTTAATTCCTCCTGGAAATGTAAGAACTTTACTTTATGGACTTCCTCTGTAATCCCTCCTGGAAATGTAAGAACTTTACTTTTTGCACTTCCTCTGTAATCCCTCCTGGAGATGTAAGAACTTTACTTTATGCACTTCCTCTGTAATCCCTCCTGGAAATGTAAGATCTTTGCTTTATGCACTTCCTCTGTAATCCCTCCTGGAAATGTAAGAACTTTACTTTATGCACTTCCTCTGTAATCCCTCCTGGAAATGTGAGAACTTTACTTTATGCACTTCCTCTGTAATCCCTCCTGGAAATGTAAGAAATCTACTTTGTGCACTTCCTCTGTAATCCCTCCTGGAAATGTAAGAACGTTGTGCATTTCCTCTGTAATTCCTCCTGGAAATGTAAGAACTTTACTTTCTGCACTTCCCCTGTAATCCCTCCTGGAAATGTAAGGACTCTACTTTGTACATTTCCTCTGTAATCCCTCCTGGAAATGTAAGAACGTTGTGCATTTCCTCTGTAATTCCTCCTGGAAATGTAAGAACTTTACTTTATGGACTTCCTCTGTAATCCCTCCTGGAAATGTAAGAACTTTACTTTTTGCACTTCCTCTGTAATTCCTCCTGGAAATGTAAGAACTTTACTTTATGGACTTCCTCTGTAATCCCTCCTGGAAATGTAAGAACTTTGCTTTATGCACTTCCTCTGTAATCCCTCCTGGAAATGTATGAACTTTACTTTATGCACTTCCTCTGTAATCTCTCCTGGAAATGTAAGAACTTTACTTTATGCACTTCCTCTGTAATCCCTCCTGGAAACGTAAGAAATCTACTTTGTGCACTTCCTCTGTAATCCCTCCTGGAAATGTAAGAACGTTGTGCATTTCCTCTGTAATTCCTCCTGGAAATGTAAGAACTTTACTTTCTGCACTTCCCCTGAAATCCCTCCTGGAAGTGTAAGAACTTTACTTTATGGACTTCCTCTGTAATTCCTCCTGGAAATGTAAGAACTCTACTTTATGCACTTCCTCTGTAATCCCTCCTGGAAAAGTAACAACTTTGCTTTATGCACTTCCTCTGTAATCCCTCCTGGAAATGTAAGAACTTTACTTTATGCACTTCCTCTGTAATCCCTCCTGGAAATGTAAGAACTTTACTTTATGCACTTCCTCTGTAATCCCTCCTGGAAATGTAAGAAATCTACTTTGTGCACTTCCTCTGTAATCCCTTCTGGAAATGTAAGAATTCTACTTTGTGCACTTCCTCTGTAATCCTCCTGGAAATGTAAGAACGTTGTGCATTTCCTCTGTAATTCCTCCTGGAAATGTAAGAACTTTACTTTCTGCACTTCCCCTGTAATCCCTCCTGGAAATGTAAGGACTCTACTTTGTGCACTTCCTCTGTAATCCCTCCTGGAAATGTAAGAACTTTACTTTGTGCACTTCCTCTGTAAATCCTCCTGGAAATGTAAGAACTTTACTTTATGCACTTCCTCTGTAATCCCACCTGGAAATGTAAGAACTTTACTTTATGCACTTCCTCTGTAATCCCTCCTGAAAATGCAAGAACTTTAATTCACTTCCTCCGTAATCCCTCCTGGAAATGTAAGAAATCTACTTTGTGCGCTTCCTCTGTAATCCCTCCTGGTAATGTAAGAACGTTGTGCATTTCCTCTGTAATTCCTCCTGGAAATGTAAGAACTTTACTTTATGGACTTCCTCTGTAATCCCTCCTGGAAATGTAAGAAATTTACTTTTTGCACTTCCTCTGTAATTCCTCCTGGAAATGTAAGAACTTTACTTTATGGACTTCCTCTGTAATTCCTCCTGGAAATGTAAGAACTTTACTTTTTGCACTTCCTCTGTTAATCCTCCTGGAAATGTAAGAACTCTACTTTGTGCACATCCCCTGTAATACCTCCTGGAAATGTAAGGACTCTACTTTCTGCACTTCCTCTTTAATTCCCCCTGGAAATGTAAGAACTTTACTTTATGCACTTCCTCTGTAATCCCTCCTGGAAATGTAAGAACTTTACTTTTTGCACTTCCTCTGTAATCCCTCCTGGAAATGTAAGAACTCTACTTTATGCACTTCCTCTGTAATACCTCCTGTAAATGTAAGAACTCTACTTTGTGCACTTCCTCTTTAATTCCTCATGGAAATGTAAGAACTTTACTTTATGCATTTCCTCTGTAATCCCTCCTGGAAATGTAAGAACTTTACCTTTTGCACTTCCACTGTAAATACTCCTGCAAATGTAAGAACTCTCCTTTGTGCACATCCCCTGTAATCCCTCCTGGAAATGTAAGAACTCTACTTTGTGCACTTCCACTGTAATCCCTCCTGGAAATGTAAGGACTCTACTTTCTGCACTTCCTTTTTAATTCCTCATGGAAATGTAAGAACTTTACTATATGTACTTCCTCTGTAATCCCTCCTGGAAATGTAAGAACTTTACTTTGTGCACTTCCTCTGTAAATCCTCCTGGAAATGTAAGGACTCTACTTTGTGCACTTCCTCTTTAATTACTCCTGGAAATGTAAGAACTTTACTTTACGCACTTCCTCTGTAATCCCTCCTGGAAATGTAAGAACTTTACTTTATGCACTTCCTCTGTAATCCCTCCTGGAAATGTAAGAACTTTACTTTATGCACTTCCACTGTAATCCCTCCTGGAAATGTAATAAATCTACTTTGTGCACTTCCTCTGTAATCCCTCCTGGAAATGTAAGAACTTTACTTTATGCACTTCCTCTGTAATCCCTCCTGGAAATGTAAGAACTTTACTTTATGCACTTCCTCTGTAATCCCTCCTGGAAATGTAAGAAATCTACTTTGTGCACTTTCTCTGTAATCCCTCCTGGAAATGTAAGAACGTTGTGCATTTCCTCTGTAATTCCTCCTGGAAATGTAAGAATTTTACATTATGCACTTCCTCTGTAATCCCTCCTGGAAATGTAAGAACTTTACTTTATGCACTTCCTCTGTAATCCCTCCTGGAAATGTAAGAACTTTACTTTTTGCACTTCCTCTATAAATACTCCTGGAAATGTAAGAACTCTACTTTGTGCACTTCCTCTTTAATTCCTCATGGAAATGTAAGAACTTTACTATACGCACTTCCTCTGTAATCCCTCCTGGAAATGTAAGGACTCTACTTTCTGCACTTCCTCTTTAATTCCTCATGGAAATGTAAGAACTTTACTATATGCACTTCCTCTGTAAATACTCCTGGAAATGTAAGAACTTTACTTTATGCACTTCCTCTGTAATCCCTCCTGGAAATGTAAGAACTTTACTTTATGCACTTCCTCTGTAATCCCTCCTGGAAATGTAAGAACTTTACTTTATGCACTTCCTCTGTAATCCCTCCTGGAAATGCAAGAACTTTACTTCACTTCCTTCGTAAATCCTCCTGGAAATGTAAGAAATCTACTTTGTGCACTTCCTCTGTAATTCCTCCTGGAAATGTAAGAATGTTGTGCATTTCCTCTGTAATTCCTCCTGGAAATGTAAGAACTTTACTTTATGGACTTCCTCTGTAATCCCTCCTGGAAATGTAAGAACTTTACTTTTTGCACTTCCTCTGTAATTCCTCCTGTAAATGTAAGAACTTTACTTTATGGACTTCCTCTGTAATTCCTCCTGGACATGTAAGAACTTTACTTTATGCACTTCCTCTGTAATCCCTCCTGGAAATGTAAGAACTTTGCTTTATGCACTTCCTCTGTAATCCCTCCTGGAAATGTAAGAAATTTACTTTATGCACTTCCTCTGTAATCCCTTCTGGAAATGTAAGAAATCTACTTTGTGCACTTCCTCTGTAATCCCTCCTGGAAATGTAAGAACGTTGTGCATTTCCTCTGTAATTCCTCCTGGAAATGTAAGAACTTTACTTTCTGCACTTCCGCTGTAATCCCTCCTGGACATGTAATTACTCTACTTTGTGCACTTCCTCTGTAATCCCTCCTGGAAATGTAAGAACGTTGTGCATTTCCTCTGTAATTCCTCCTGGAAATGTAAGAACTTTACTTTATGGACTTCCTCTTTAATCCCTCCTGGAAATGTAAGAACTTTACTTTTTGCACTTCCTCTGTAATTCCTCCTGGAAATGTAAGAACTTTACTTTATGGACTTCCTCTGTAATTCCTCCTGGAAATGTAACAATTTTACTTTATGCACTTCCTCTGTAATCCCTCCTGGAAATGTAAGAACTTTGCTTTATGGACTTCTTCGGTAATCCCTCCTGGAAATGTATAAACTTTACTTTATGCACTTCCTCTGTAATCCCTCCTGGAAATGTAAGAACTTTACTTTATGCACTTCCTCTGTAATCCCTCCTGGAAACGTAAGAAATCTACTTTGTGCACTTCCTCTGTAATCCCTCAAGGAAATGTAAGAACGTTGTGCATTTCCTCTGTAATTCCTCCTGGAAATGTAAGAACTTTACTTTCTGCACTTCCCCTGTAATCCCTCCTGGAAATGAAAGAACTTTACTTTATGGACTTCCTCTGTAATTCCTCATGGAAATGTAAGAACTTTACTTTTTGCACTTCCTCTATAATCCCTCCTGGAAAAGTAAGAACTTTGCTTTATGCACTTCCTCGGTAATCCCTCCTGGAAATGTAAGAACTTTACTTTATGCACTTCCTCTGTAATCCCTCCTGGAAATTTAAGAACTTTACTTTTTGCACTTCCTCTGTAAATACTCCTGGAAATGTAAGGACTCTACTTTGTGCACTTCCTCTTTAATTCCTCATGGAAATGTAAGAACTTTACTATACGCACTTCCTCTGTAATCCCTCCTGGAAATGTAAGGACTCTACTTTCTGCACTTCCTCTTTAATTCCTCATGGAAATGTAAGAACTTTACCATATGCACTTCCTCTGTAAATACTCCTGGAAATGTAAGAACTTTACTTTATGCACTTCCTCTGTAATCCCTCCTGGAAATGTAAGAACTTTACCTTGTGCACTTCCTCTGTAAATCCTCCTGGAAATGTAAGGACTCTACTTTGTGCACTTCCCCTTTAATTACTCCTGGAAATGTAAGAACTTTACTTTATGCACTTCCTCTGTAATCCCTCCTGGAAATGTAAGAACTTTACTTTATGCACTTCCTCTGTAATCCCTCCTGGAAATGTAAGAACTTTACTTTATGCACTTCCTCTGTAATCCCTCCTGGAAATGTAAGAACTTTACTTTATGCACTTCCTCTGTAATCCCTCCTGGAAATGCAAGAACTTTACTTCACTTCCTCTGTAAACCCTCCTGGAAATGTAAGAACTCTACTTTGTGCACTTCCTCTTTAATTCCTCCTGGAAATGTAAGAACGTTGTGCATTTCCTCCGTAATTCCTCCTGGAAATGTAAGAACTTTACTTTATGGACTTCCTCTGTAATCCCTCCTGAAAATGTAAGAACTTCACTTTTTGCACTTCCTCTGTAATTTCTACTGGAAATGTAAGAACTTTACTTTATGGACTTCCTCTGTAATTCCTCCTGGAAATGTAAGAACTTTACTTTATGCACTTCCTCTGTAATCCCTCCTGGAAATGTAAGAACTTTGCTTTATGCACTTCCTCTGTAATCCCTCCTGGAAATGTAAGAACTTTACTTTATGCACTTCCTCTGTAATCCCTCCTGGAAATGTAAGAACTTTACTTTATGCACTTCCTCTGTAATCCCTCCTGGAAATGTAAGAAATCTACTTTGTGCACTTCCTCTGTAATCCCTCCTGGAAATGTAAGAACGTTGTGCATTTCCTCTGTAATTCCTCCTGGAAATGTAAGAACTTTACTTTCTGCACTTCCCCTGTAATCCGTCCTGGAAATGTAAGGACTCTACTTTGTGCATTTCCTCTGTAATCCCTCCTGGAAATGTAAGAACTTTACTTTGTGCACTTCCTCTGTAAATCCTCCTGGAAATGTAAGGACTTTACTTTGTGCATTTCCTCTGTAATCCCTCCTGGAAATGTAAGAACTTTACTTTATGCACTTCCTCTGTAATCCCTCCTGGAAATGTAAGAACTTTACTTTATGCACTTCCTCTGTAATCCCTCCTGGAAATGTAAGAACTTTACTTTATGCACTTCCTCTGTAATCCCTCCTGGAAATGTAAGAACTTTACTTTATGCACTTCCTCTGTAATCCCTCCTGGAAATGCAAGAAATTTACTTCACTTCCTCCGTAATCCCTCCTGGAAATGTAAGAAATCTACTTTGTGCACTTCCTCTGTAATCCCTCCTGGAAATGTAAGAACGTTGTGCATTTCCTCTGTAATTCCTCCTGGAAATGAAAGAACTTTACTTTATGGACTTCCTCTGTAATCCCTCCTGGAAATGTAAGAACTTTACTTTTTGCACTTCCTCTTTATTTCCTCCTGGAAATGTAAGAACTTTACTTTATGGACTTCCTCTGTAATTCCTCCTGGAAATGTAAGAACTTTACTTTATGCACTTCCTCTGTAATCCCTCCTGGAAATGTAAGAACTTTGCTTTATGGACTTCTTCTGTAATCCCTCCTGGAAATGTATGAACTTTACTTTATACACTTCCTCTGTAATCCCTCCTGGAAATGTAAGAACTTTACTTTATGCACTTCCTCTGTAATCCCTCCTGGAAACGTAAAAAATCTACTTTGTGCACTTCCTCTGTAATCCCTCCTGGAAATGTAAGAACGTTGTGCATTTCATCTGTAATTCCTCCTGGAAATGTAAGAACTTTACTTTCTGCACTTCCCCTGTAATCCCTCCTGGAAATGTAAGAACTTTACTTTATGGACTTCCTCTGTAATTCCTCCTGGAAATGTAAGAACTTTACTTTATACACTTCCTCTATAATCCCTCCTGGAAAAGTAAGAACTTTGCTTTATGCACTTCCTCTGTAATCCCTCCTGGAAATGTAAGAACTTTACTTTATGCACTTCCTCTGTAATCCCTCCTGGAAATGTAAGAACTTTACTTTTTGCACTTCCTCTGTAAATACTCTTGGAAATGTAAGAACTTTACTTTCTGCACTTCCCCTGTAATCCCTCCTGGAAATGTAAGAACTTTACTTTATGGACTTCCTCTGTAATTCCTCCTGGAAATGTAAGAACTTTACTTTATGCACTTCCTCTGTAATCCCTCCTGGAAATGTAAGAACTTTACTTTATGCACTTCCTCTGTAATCCCTCCTGGAAATGTAAGAACTTTACTTTATGCACTTCCTCTGTAATCCCTCCTGGAAATGCAAGAACTTTACTTCACTTCCTCCGTAAACCCTCCTGGAAATGTAAGAAATCTACTTTGTGCACTTCCTCTTTAATTCCTCCTGGAAATGTAAGAACTTTACTTTATGGACTTCCTCTGTAATCCCTCCTGGAAATGTAAGAACTTTACTTTTTGCACTTCCTCTGTAATCCCTCCTGGAGATGTAAGAACTTTACTTTATGCACTTCCTCTGTAATCCCTCCTGGAAATGTAAGATCTTTGCTTTATGCACTTCCTCTGTAATCCCTCCTGGAAATGTAAGAACTTTACTTTATGCACTTCCTCTGTAATCCCTCCTGGAAATGTGAGAACTTTACTTTATGCACTTCCTCTGTAATCCCTCCTGGAAATGTAAGAAATCTACTTTGTGCACTTCCTCTGTAATCCCTCCTGGAAATGTAAGAACGTTGTGCATTTCCTCTGTAATTCCTCCTGGAAATGTAAGAACTTTACTTTCTGCACTTCCCCTGTAATCCCTCCTGGAAATGTAAGGACTCTACTTTGTACATTTCCTCTGTAATCCCTCCTGGAAATGTAAGAACGTTGTGCATTTCCTCTGTAATTCCTCCTGGAAATGTAAGAACTTTACTTTATGGACTTCCTCTGTAATCCCTCCTGGAAATGTAAGAACTTTACTTTTTGCACTTCCTCTGTAATTCCTCCTGGAAATGTAAGAACTTTACTTTATGGACTTCCTCTGTAATTCCTCCTGGAAATGTAAGAACTTTACTTTATGCACTTCCTCTGTAATCCCTCCTGGAAATGTAAGAACTTTGCTTTATGGACTTCTTCTGTAATCCCTCCTGGAAATGTATGAACTTTACTTTATGCACTTCCTCTGTAATCCCTCCTGGAAATGTAAGAACTTTACTTTATGCACTTCCTCTGTAATCCCTCCTGGAAACGTAAAAAATCTACTTTGTGCACTTCCTCTGTAATCCCTCCTGGAAATGTAAGAACGTTGTGCATTTCATCTGTAATTCCTCCTGGAAATGTAAGAACTTTACTTTCTGCACTTCCCCTGTAATCCCTCCTGGAAATGTAAGAACTTTACTTTATGGACTTCCTCTGTAATTCCTCCTGGAAATGTAAGAACTTTACTTTATACACTTCCTCTATAATCCCTCCTGGAAAAGTAAGAACTTTGCTTTATGCACTTCCTCTGTAATCCCTCCTGGAAATGTAAGAACTTTACTTTATGCACTTCCTCTGTAATCCCTCCTGGAAATGTAAGAACTTTACTTTTTGCACTTCCTCTGTAAATCCTTTTGGAAATGTAAGAACTTTACTTTCTGCACTTCCCCTGTAATCCCTCCTGGAAATGTAAGAACTTTACTTTATGGACTTCCTCTGTAATTCCTCCTGGAAATGTAAGAACTTTACTTTATGCACTTCCTCTGTAATCCCTCCTGGAAATGTAAGAACTTTACTTTATGCACTTCCTCTGTAATCCCTCCTGGAAATGTAAGAACTTTACTTTATGCACTTCCTCTGTAATCCCTCCTGGAAATGCAAGAACTTTACTTCACTTCCTCCGTAAACCCTCCTGGAAATGTAAGAAATCTACTTTGTGCACTTCCTCTTTAATTCCTCCTGGAAATGTAAGATCTTTACTTTATGGACTTCCTCTGTAATCCCTCCTGGAAATGTAAGAACTTTACTTTTTGCACTTCCTCTGTAATCCCTCCTGGAGATGTAAGAACTTTACTTTATGCACTTCCTCTGTAATCCCTCCTGGAAATGTAAGAACTTTGCTTTATGCACTTCCTCTGTAATCCCTCCTGGAAATGTAAGAACTTTACTTTATGCACTTCCTCTGTAATCCCTCCTGGAAATGTAAGAACTTTACTTTATGCACTTCCTCTGTAATCCCTCCTGGAAATGTAAGAAATCTACTTTGTGCACTTCCTCTGTAATCCCTCCTGGAAATGTAAGAACGTTGTGCATTTCCTCTGTAATTCCTCCTGGAAATGTAAGAACTTTACTTTCTGCACTTCCCCTGTAATCCCTCCTGGAAATGTAAGGACTCTACTTTGTGCATTTCCTCTGTAATCCCTCCTGGAAATGTAAGAACTTTACTTTGTGCACTTCCTCTGTAAATCCTCCTGGAAATGTAAGGATTTTACTTTGTGCACTTCTTCTTTAATTACTCCTGGAAATGTAAGAACTTTACTTTATGCACTTCCTCTGTAATCCCTCCTGGAAATGTAAGAACTTTATGCACTTCCTCTGTAATCCCTCCTGGAAATGTAAGAACTTTACTTTAGGCACTTCCTCTGTAATTCCTCCTGGAAATGTAAGAACTTTACTTTATGCACTTCCTCTGTAATCCCTCCTGGAAATGCAAGAACTTTACTTCACTTCCTCCGTAATACCTCCTGGAAATGTAAGAAATCTACTTTGTGCACTTCCTCTGTAATCCCTCCTGGAAATGTAAGAACGTTTTGCATTTCCTCTGTAATTCCTCCTGGAAATGTAAGAACTTTACTTTATGGACTTCCTCTGTAATCCCTCCTGGAAATGTAAGGACTTTACTTTTTGCACTTCCTCTGTAATTCCTCCTGGAAATGTAAGAACTTTACTTTATGGACTTCCTCTGTAATTCCTCCTGGAAATGTAAGAACTTTACTTTATGCACTTCCTCTGTAATCCCTCCTGGAAATGTAAGAACTTTGCTTTATGGACTTCTTCTGTAATCCCTCCTGGAAATGTATGAACTTTACTTTATGCACTTCCTCTGTAATCCCTCCTGGAAATGTAAGAACTTTATGCACTTCCTCTGTAATCCCTCCTGGAAACGTAAGAAATCTACTTTGTGCACTTCCTCTGTAATCCCTCCTGGAAATGTAAGAACGTTGTGCATTTCCTCTGTAATTCCTCCTGGAAATGTAAGAACTTTACTTTCTGCACTTCCCCTGTAATCCCTCCTGGAAATGTAAGAACTTTACTTTATGGACTTCCTCTGTAATTCCTCCTGGAAATGTAAGAACTTTACTTTATGCACTTCCTCTATAATCCCTCCTGGAAAAGTAAGAACTTTGCTTTATGCACTTCCTCTGTAATCCCTCCTGGAAATGTAAGAACTTTACTTTATGCACTTCCTCTGTAATCCCTCCTGGAAATGTAAGAACTTTACTTTTTGCACTTCCTCTGTAAATACTCTTGGAAATGTAAGGACTCTACTTTGTGCACTTCCTCTTTAATTCCTCATGGAAATGTAAGAACTTTACTATACGCACTTCCTCTGTAATCCCTCCTGGAAATGTAAGGACTCTACTTTCTGCACTTCCTCTTTAATTCCTCATGGAAATGTAAGAACTTTACTATATGCACTTCCTCTGTAAATACTCCTGTAACTGTAAGCACTTTACTTCATGCACTTCCTCTGTAATCCCTCCTGGAAATGTAAGAACTTTACTTTGTGCACTTCCTCTGTAAATCCTCCTGGAAATGTAAGGACTCTACTTTGTGCACTTCCCCTTTAATTACTCCTGGAAATGTAAGAACTTTACTTTATGCACTTCCTCTGTAATCCCTCCTGGAAATGTAAGAAATCTACTTTGTGCACTTCCTCTGTAATTCTGTAATCCCTCCTGGAAATGTAAGAACGTTTTGCATTTCCTCTGTAATTCCTCCTGGAAATGTAAGAACTTTACTTTATGGACTTCCTCTGTAATCCCTCCTGGAAATGTAAGGACTTTACTTTTTGCACTTCCTCTGTAATTCCTCCTGGAAATGTAAGAACTTTACTTTATGGACTTCCTCTGTAATTCCTCCTGGAAATGTAAGAACTTTACTTTATGCACTTCCTCTGTAATCCCTCCTGGAAATGTAAGAACTTTGCTTTATGGACTTCTTCTGTAATCCCTCCTGGAAATGTATGAACTTTACTTTATGCACTTCCTCTGTAATCCCTCCTGGAAATGTAAGAACTTTATGCACTTCCTCTGTAATCCCTCCTGGAAACGTAAGAAATCTACTTTGTGCACTTCCTCTGTAATCCCTCCTGGAAATGTAAGAACGTTGTGCATTTCCTCTGTAATTCCTCCTGGAAATGTAAGAACTTTACTTTCTGCACTTCCCCTGTAATCCCTCCTGGAAATGTAAGAACTTTACTTTATGGACTTCCTCTGTAATTCCTCCTGGAAATGTAAGAACTTTACTTTATGCACTTCCTCTATAATCCCTCCTGGAAAAGTAAGAACTTTGCTTTATGCACTTCCTCTGTAATCCCTCCTGGAAATGTAAGAACTTTACTTTATGCACTTCCTCTGTAATCCCTCCTGGAAATGTAAGAACTTTACTTTTTGCACTTCCTCTGTAAATACTCTTGGAAATGTAAGGACTCTACTTTGTGCACTTCCTCTTTAATTCCTCATGGAAATGTAAGAACTTTACTATACGCACTTCCTCTGTAATCCCTCCTGGAAATGTAAGGACTCTACTTTCTGCACTTCCTCTTTAATTCCTCATGGAAATGTAAGAACTTTACTATATGCACTTCCTCTGTAAATACTCCTGTAACTGTAAGCACTTTACTTCATGCACTTCCTCTGTAATCCCTCCTGGAAATGTAAGAACTTTACTTTGTGCACTTCCTCTGTAAATCCTCCTGGAAATGTAAGGACTCTACTTTGTGCACTTCCCCTTTAATTACTCCTGGAAATGTAAGAACTTTACTTTATGCACTTCCTCTGTAATCCCTCCTGGAAATGTAAGAACTTTACTTTATGCACTTCCTCTGTAATCCCTCCTGGAAATGTAAGAACTTTACTTTATGCACTTCCTCTGTAATCCCTCCTGGAAATGTAAGAACTTTACTTTATGCACTTCCTCTGTAATCCCTCCTGGAAATGCAAGAACTTTACTTCACTTCCTCCGTAAACCCTCCTGGAAATGTAAGAAATCTACGTTGTGCACTTCCTCTGTAATTCCTCCTGGAAATGTAAGAACGTTGTGCATTTCCTCTGTAATTCCTCCTGGAAATGTAAGAACTTTACTTTATGGACTTCCTCTGTAATCCCTCCTGGAAATGTAAGAACTTTACTTTTTGCACTTCCTCTGTAATTCCTCCTGGAAATGTAAGAACTTTACTTTATGGACTTCCTCTGTAATTCCTCCTGGAAATGTAAGAACTTTACTTTATGCACTTCCTCTGTAATCCCTCCTGGAAATGTAAGAACTTGGCTTTATGCACTTCCTCTGTAATCCCTCCTGGAAATGTAAGAACTTTACTTTATGCACTTCCTCTGTAATCCCTCCTGGAAATGTAAGAACTTTACTTTATGCACTTCCTCTGTAATCCCTCCTGGAAATGTAAGAAATCTACTTTTTGCACTTCCTCTGTAATCCCTCCTGGAAATGGAAGAACGTTGTGCATTTCCTCTGTAATTCCTCCTGGAAATGTAAGAACTTTACTTTCTGCACTTCCCCTGTAATCCCTCCTGGAAATGTAAGGACTCTACTTTGTGCATTTCCTCTGTAATCCCTCCTGGAAATGTAATAACTTTACTTTGTGCACTTCCTCTGTAAATCCTCCTGGAAATGTAAGGACTTTACTTTGTGCACTTCTTCTTTAATTACTCCTGGAAATGTAAGAACTTTACTTTATGCACTTCCTCTGTAATCCCTCCTGGAAATGTAAGAACTTTACTTTATGCACTTCCTCTGTAATCCCTCCTGGAAATGTAAGAACTTTACTTTATGCACTTCCTCTGTAATCCCTCCTAGAAATGTAAGAACTTTACTTTATGCAATTCCTCTGTAATCCCTCCTGGAAATGCAAGAACTTTACTTCACTTCCTCCGTAATCCCTCCTGGAAATGTAAGAAATCTACTATGTGCACTTCCTCTGTAATCCCTCCTGGAAATGTAAGAACGTTGTGCATTTCCTCTGTAATCCCTCCTGGAAATGTAAGAACTTTACTTTATGCACTTCCTCTATAATCCCTCCTGGAAATGCAAGAACTTTACTTCACTTCCTCCGTAAACCCTCCTGGAAATGTAAGAAATCTACTTTGTGCACTTCCTCTGTAATTCCTCCTGGAAATGTAAGAACGTTGTGCATTTCCTCTGTAATTCCTCCTGGAAATGTAAGAACTTTACTTTATGGACTTCCTCTGTAATCCCTCCTGGAAATGTAAGAACTTTACTTTTTGCACTTCCTCTGTAATTCCTCCTGGAAATGTAAGAACTTTACTTTATGCACTTCCTATGTAATTCCTCCTGGAAATGTAAGAACTTTACTTTATGCACTTCCTCTGTAATCCCTCCTGGAAATGTAAGAACTTTGCTTTATGGACTTCTTCTGTAATCCCTCCTGGAAATGTATGAACTTTACTTTATGCACTTCCTCTGTAATCCCTCCTGGAAATGTAAGAACTTTATGCACTTCCTCTGTAATCCCTCCTGGAAACGTAAGAAATCTACTTTGTGCACTTCCTCTGTAATCCCTCCTGGAAATGTAAGAACGTTGTGCATTTCCTCTGTAATTCCTCCTGGAAATGTAAGAACTTTACTTTCTGCACTTCCCCTGTAATCCCTCCTGGAAATGTAAGAACTTTACTTTATGGACTTCCTCTGTAATTCCTCCTGGAAATGTAAGAACTTTACTTTATGCACTTCCTCTATAATCCCTCCTGGAAAAGTAAGAACTTTGCTTTATGCACTTCCTCTGTAATCCCTCCTGGAAATGTAAGAACTTTACTTTATGCACTTCCTCTGTAATCCCTCCTGGAAATGTAAGAACTTTACTTTTTGCACTTCCTCTGTAAATACTCTTGGAAATGTAAGGACTCTACTTTGTGCACTTCCTCTTTAATTCCTCATGGAAATGTAAGAACTTTACTATACGCACTTCCTCTGTAATCCCTCCTGGAAATGTAAGGACTCTACTTTCTGCACTTCCTCTTTAATTCCTCATGGAAATGTAAGAACTTTACTATATGCACTTCCTCTGTAAATACTCCTGTAACTGTAAGCACTTTACTTCATGCACTTCCTCTGTAATCCCTCCTGGAAATGTAAGAACTTTACTTTGTGCACTTCCTCTGTAAATCCTCCTGGAAATGTAAGGACTCTACTTTGTGCACTTCCCCTTTAATTACTCCTGGAAATGTAAGAACTTTACTTTATGCACTTCCTCTGTAATCCCTCCTGGAAATGTAAGAACTTTACTTTATGCACTTCCTCTGTAATCCCTCCTGGAAATGGAAGAACGTTGTGCATTTCCTCTGTAATTCCTCCTGGAAATGTAAGAACTTTACTTTCTGCACTTCCCCTGTAATCCCTCCTGGAAATGTAAGGACTCTACTTTGTGCATTTCCTCTGTAATCCCTCCTGGAAATGTAATAACTTTACTTTGTGCACTTCCTCTGTAAATCCTCCTGGAAATGTAAGGACTTTACTTTGTGCACTTCTTCTTTAATTACTCCTGGAAATGTAAGAACTTTACTTTATGCACTTCCTCTGTAATCCCTCCTGGAAATGTAAGAACTTTACTTTATGCACTTCCTCTGTAATCCCTCCTGGAAATGTAAGAACTTTACTTTATGCACTTCCTCTGTAATCCCTCCTAGAAATGTAAGAACTTTACTTTATGCAATTCCTCTGTAATCCCTCCTGGAAATGCAAGAACTTTACTTCACTTCCTCCGTAATCCCTCCTGGAAATGTAAGAAATCTACTATGTGCACTTCCTCTGTAATCCCTCCTGGAAATGTAAGAACGTTGTGCATTTCCTCTGTAATCCCTCCTGGAAATGTAAGAACTTTACTTTATGCACTTCCTCTATAATCCCTCCTGGAAATGCAAGAACTTTACTTCACTTCCTCCGTAAACCCTCCTGGAAATGTAAGAAATCTACTTTGTGCACTTCCTCTGTAATTCCTCCTGGAAATGTAAGAACGTTGTGCATTTCCTCTGTAATTCCTCCTGGAAATGTAAGAACTTTACTTTATGGACTTCCTCTGTAATCCCTCCTGGAAATGTAAGAACTTTACTTTTTGCACTTCCTCTGTAATTCCTCCTGGAAATGTAAGAACTTTACTTTATGCACTTCCTCTGTAATTCCTCCTGGAAATGTAAGAACTTTACTTTATGCACTTCCTCTGTAATCCCTCCTGGAAATGTAAGAACTTTGCTTTATGGACTTCTTCTGTAATCCCTCCTGGAAATGTATGAACTTTACTTTATGCACTTCCTCTGTAATCCCTCCTGGAAATGTAAGAACTTTATGCACTTCCTCTGTAATCCCTCCTGGAAACGTAAGAAATCTACTTTGTGCACTTCCTCTGTAATCCCTCCTGGAAATGTAAGAACGTTGTGCATTTCCTCTGTAATTCCTCCTGGAAATGTAAGAACTTTACTTTCTGCACTTCCCCTGTAATCCCTCCTGGAAATGTAAGAACTTTACTTTATGGACTTCCTCTGTAATTCCTCCTGGAAATGTAAGAACTTTACTTTATGCACTTCCTCTATAATCCCTCCTGGAAAAGTAAGAACTTTGCTTTATGCACTTCCTCTGTAATCCCTCCTGGAAATGTAAGAACTTTACTTTATGCACTTCCTCTGTAATCCCTCCTGGAAATGTAAGAACTTTACTTTTTGCACTTCCTCTGTAAATACTCTTGGAAATGTAAGGACTCTACTTTGTGCACTTCCTCTTTAATTCCTCATGGAAATGTAAGAACTTTACTATACGCACTTCCTCTGTAATCCCTCCTGGAAATGTAAGGACTCTACTTTCTGCACTTCCTCTTTAATTCCTCATGGAAATGTAAGAACTTTACTATATGCACTTCCTCTGTAAATACTCCTGTAACTGTAAGCACTTTACTTCATGCACTTCCTCTGTAATCCCTCCTGGAAATGTAAGAACTTTACTTTGTGCACTTCCTCTGTAAATCCTCCTGGAAATGTAAGGACTCTACTTTGTGCACTTCCCCTTTAATTACTCCTGGAAATGTAAGAACTTTACTTTATGCACTTCCTCTGTAATCCCTCCTGGAAATGTAAGAACTTTACTTTATGCACTTCCTCTGTAATCCCTCCTGGAAATGTAAGAACTTTACTTTATGCACTTCCTCTGTAATCCCTCCTGGAAATGTAAGAACTTTACTTTATGCACTTCCTCTGTAATCCCTCCTGGAAATGCAAGAACTTTACTTCACTTCCTCCGTAAACCCTCCTGGAAATGTAAGAAATCTACTTTGTGCACTTCCTCTGTAATTCCTCCTGGAAATGTAAGAACGTTGTGCATTTCCTCTGTAATTCCTCCTGGAAATGTAAGAACTTTACTTTATGGACTTCCTCTGTAATCCCTCCTGGAAATGTAAGAACTTTACTTTTTGCACTTCCTCTGTAATTCCTCCTGGAAATGTAAGAACTTTACGTTATGGACTTCCTCTGTAATTCCTCCTGGAAATGTAAGAACTTTACTTTATGCACTTCCTCTGTAATCCCTCCTGGAAATGTAAGAACTTTGCTTTATGCACTTCCTCTGTAATCCCTCCTGGAAATGTAAGAACTTTACTTTATGCACTTCCTCTGTAATCCCTCCTGGAAATGTAAGAACTTTACTTTATGCACTTCCTCTGTAATCCCTCCTGGAAATGTAAGAAATCTACTTTTTGCACTTCCTCTGTAATCCCTCCTGGAAATGGAAGAACGTTGTGCATTTCCTCTGTAATTCCTCCTGGAAATGTAAGAACTTTACTTTCTGCACTTCCCCTGTAATCCCTCCTGGAAATGTAAGGACTCTACTTTGTGCATTTCCTCTGTAATCCCTCCTGGAAATGTAATAACTTTACTTTGTGCACTTCCTCTGTAAATCCTCCTGGAAATGTAAGGACTTTACTTTGTGCACTTCTTCTTTAATTACTCCTGGAAATGTAAGAACTTTACTTTATGCACTTCCTCTGTAATCCCTCCTGGAAATGTAAGAACTTTACTTTATGCACTTCCTCTGTAATCCCTCCTGGAAATGTAAGAACTTTACTTTATGCACTTCCTCTGTAATCCCTCCTAGAAATGTAAGAACTTTACTTTATGCAATTCCTCTGTAATCCCTCCTGGAAATGCAAGAACTTTACTTCACTTCCTCCGTAATCCCTCCTGGAAATGTAAGAAATCTACTATGTGCACTTCCTCTGTAATCCCTCCTGGAAATGTAAGAACGTTGTGCATTTCCTCTGTAATCCCTCCTGGAAATGTAAGAACTTTACTTTATGCACTTCCTCTATAATCCCTCCTGGAAATGCAAGAACTTTACTTCACTTCCTCCGTAAACCCTCCTGGAAATGTAAGAAATCTACTTTGTGCACTTCCTCTGTAATTCCTCCTGGAAATGTAAGAACGTTGTGCATTTCCTCTGTAATTCCTCCTGGAAATGTAAGAACTTTACTTTATGGACTTCCTCTGTAATCCCTCCTGGAAATGTAAGAACTTTACTTTTTGCACTTCCTCTGTAATTCCTCCTGGAAATGTAAGAACTTTACTTTATGCACTTCCTCTGTAATCCCTCCTGGAAATGTAAGAACTTTGCTTTATGCACTTCCTCTGTAATCCCTCCTGGAAATGTAAGAACTTTACTTTATGCACTTCCTCTGTAATCCCTCCTGGAAATGTAAGAACTATACTTTATGCACTTCCTCTGTAATCCCTCCTGGAAATGTAAGAAATCTACTTTTTGCACTTCCTCTGTAATCCATCCTGGAAATGGAAGAACATTGTGCATTTCCTCTGTGATTCCTCCTGGAAATGTAAGAACTTTACTTTCTGCACTTCCCCTGTAATCCCTCCTGGAAATGTAAGGACTCTACTTTGTGCATTTCCTCTGTAATCCCTCCTGGAAATGTAATAACTTTACTTTGTGCACTTCCTCTGTAAATCCTCCTGGAAATGTAAGGACTTTACTTTGTGCACTTCTTCTTTAATTACTCCTGGAAATGTAAGAACTTTACTTTATGCACTTCCTCTGAAATCCCTCCTGGAAATGTAAGAACTTTACTTTATGCACTTCCTCTGTAATCCCTCCTGGAAATGTAAGAACTTTACTTTATGTACTTCCTCTGTAATCCCTCCTAGAAATGTAAGAACTTTACTTTATGCACTTCCTCTGTAATCCCTCCTGGAAATGCAAGAACTTTACTTCACTTCCTCCGTAATCCCTCCTGGAAATGTAAGAAATCTACTTTGTGCACTTCCTCTGTAATACCTCCTGGAAATGTAAGAACGTTGTGCATTTCCTCTGTAATTCCTCCTGGAAATGTAAGAACTTTACTTTATGGACTTCCTCTGTAATCCCTCCTGGAAATGTAAGAACTTTACTTTTTGCACTTCCTCTGTAATTCCTCCTGGAAATGTAAGAACTTTACTTTATGGACTTCCTCTGTAATTCCTCCTGGAAATGTAAGAACTTTACTTTATGCACTTCCTCTGTAATCCCTCCTGGAAATGTAAGAACTTTATGCACTTCCTCTGTAATCCCTCCTGGAAACGTAAGAAATCTACTTTGTGCACTTCCTCTGTAATCCCTCCTGGAAATGTAAGAACGTTGTGCATTTCCTCTGTAATTCCTCCTGGAAATGTAAGAACTTTACTTTCTGCACTTCCCCTGTAATCCCTCCTGGAAATGTAAGAACTTTACTTTATGGACTTCCTCTGTAATTCCTCCTGGAAATGTAAGAACTTTACTTTATGCACTTCCTCTATAATCCCTCCTGGAAAAGTAAGAACTTTGCTTTATGCACTTCCTCTGTAATCCCTCCTGGAAATGTAAGAACTTTACTTTATGCACTTCCTCTGTAATCCCTCCTGGAAATGTAAGAACTTTACTTTTTGCACTTCCTCTGTAAATACTCTTGGAAATGTAAGGACTCTACTTTGTGCACTTCCTCTTTAATTCCTCATGGAAATGTAAGAACTTTACTATACGCACTTCCTCTGTAATCCCTCCTGGAAATGTAAGGACTCTACTTTCTGCACTTCCTCTTTAATTCCTCATGGAAATGTAAGAACTTTACTATATGCACTTCCTCTGTAAATACTCCTGTAACTGTAAGCACTTTACTTCATGCACTTCCTCTGTAATCCCTCCTGGAAATGTAAGAACTTTACTTTGTGCACTTCCTCTGTAAATCCTCCTGGAAATGTAAGGACTCTACTTTGTGCACTTCCCCTTTAATTACTCCTGGAAATGTAAGAACTTTACTTTATGCACTTCCTCTGTAATCCCTCCTGGAAATGTAAGAACTTTACTTTATGCACTTCCTCTGTAATCCCTCCTGGAAATGTAAGAACTTTACTTTATGCACTTCCTCTGTAATCCCTCCTGGAAATGTAAGAACTTTACTTTATGCACTTCCTCTGTAATCCCTCCTGGAAATGCAAGAACTTTACTTCACTTCCTCCGTAAACCCTCCTGGAAATGTAAGAAATCTACTTTGTGCACTTCCTCTGTAATTCCTCCTGGAAATGTAAGAACGTTGTGCATTTCCTCTGTAATTCCTCCTGGAAATGTAAGAACTTTACTTTATGGACTTCCTCTGTAATCCCTCCTGGAAATGTAAGAACTTTACTTTTTGCACTTCCTCTGTAATTCCTCCTGGAAATGTAAGAACTTTACTTTATGGACTTCCTCTGTAATTCCTCCTGGAAATGTAAGAACTTTACTTTATGCACTTCCTCTGTAATCCCTCCTGGAAATGTAAGAACTTTGCTTTATGCACTTCCTCTGTAATCCCTCCTGGAAATGTAAGAACTTTACTTTATGCACTTCCTCTGTAATCCCTCCTGGAAATGTAAGAACTTTACTTTATGCACTTCCTCTGTAATCCCTCCTGGAAATGTAAGAAATCTACTTTTTGCACTTCCTCTGTAATCCCTCCTGGAAATGGAAGAACGTTGTGCATTTCCTCTGTAATTCCTCCTGGAAATGTAAGAACTTTACTTTCTGCACTTCCCCTGTAATCCCTCCTGGAAATGTAAGGACTCTACTTTGTGCATTTCCTCTGTAATCCCTCCTGGAAATGTAATAACTTTACTTTGTGCACTTCCTCTGTAAATCCTCCTGGAAATGTAAGGACTTTACTTTGTGCACTTCTTCTTTAATTACTCCTGGAAATGTAAGAACTTTACTTTATGCACTTCCTCTGTAATCCCTCCTGGAAATGTAAGAATTTTACTTTATGCACTTCCTCTGTAATCCCTCCTGGAAATGTAAGAACTTTACTTTATGCACTTCCTCTGTAATCCCTCCTAGAAATGTAAGAACTTTACTTTATGCAATTCCTCTGTAATCCCTCCTGGAAATGCAAGAACTTTACTTCACTTCCTCCGTAATCCCTCCTGGAAATGTAAGAAATCTACTATGTGCACTTCCTCTGTAATCCCTCCTGGAAATGTAAGAACGTTGTGCATTTCCTCTGTAATCCCTCCTGGAAATGTAAGAACTTTACTTTATGCACTTCCTCTATAATCCCTCCTGGAAATGCAAGAACTTTACTTCACTTCCTCCGTAAACCCTCCTGGAAATGTAAGAAATCTACTTTGTGCACTTCCTCTGTAATTCCTCCTGGAAATGTAAGAACGTTGTGCATTTCCTCTGTAATTCCTCCTGGAAATGTAAGAACTTTACTTTATGGACTTCCTCTGTAATCCCTCCTGGAAATGTAAGAACTTTACTTTTTGCACTTCCTCTGTAATTCCTCCTGGAAATGTAAGAACTTTACTTTATGCACTTCCTCTGTAATTCCTCCTGGAAATGTAAGAACTTTACTTTATGCACTTCCTCTGTAATCCCTCCTGGAAATGTAAGAACTTTGCTTTATGGACTTCTTCTGTAATCCCTCCTGGAAATGTATGAACTTTACTTTATGCACTTCCTCTGTAATCCCTCCTGGAAATGTAAGAACTTTATGCACTTCCTCTGTAATCCCTCCTGGAAACGTAAGAAATCTACTTTGTGCACTTCCTCTGTAATCCCTCCTGGAAATGTAAGAACGTTGTGCATTTCCTCTGTAATTCCTCCTGGAAATGTAAGAACTTTACTTTCTGCACTTCCCCTGTAATCCCTCCTGGAAATGTAAGAACTTTACTTTATGGACTTCCTCTGTAATTCCTCCTGGAAATGTAAGAACTTTACTTTATGCACTTCCTCTGTAATCCCTCCTGGAAAAGTAAGAACTTTGCTTTATGCACTTCCTCTGTAATCCCTCCTGGAAATGTAAGAACTTTACTTTATGCACTTCCTCTGTAATCCCTCCTGGAAATGTAAGAACTTTACTTTTTGCACTTCCTCTGTAAATACTCTTGGAAATGTAAGGACTCTACTTTGTGCACTTCCTCTTTAATTCCTCATGGAAATGTAAGAACTTTACTATACGCACTTCCTCTGTAATCCCTCCTGGAAATGTAAGGACTCTACTTTCTGCACTTCCTCTTTAATTCCTCATGGAAATGTAAGAACTTTACTATATGCACTTCCTCTGTAAATACTCCTGTAACTGTAAGCACTTTACTTCATGCACTTCCTCTGTAATCTCTCCTGGAAATGTAAGAACTTTACTTTGTGCACTTCCTCTGTAAATCCTCCTGGAAATGTAAGGACTCTACTTTGTGCACTTCCCCTTTAATTACTCCTGGAAATGTAAGAACTTTACTTTATGCACTTCCTCTGTAATCCCTCCTGGAAATGTAAGAACTTTACTTTATGCACTTCCTCTGTAATCCCTCCTGGAAATGTAAGAACTTTACTTTATGCACTTCCTCTGTAATCCCTCCTGGAAATGTAAGAACTTTACTTTATGCACTTCCTCTGTAATCCCTCCTGGAAATGCAAGAACTTTACTTCACTTCCTCCGTAAACCCTCCTGGAAATGTAAGAAATCTACTTTGTGCACTTCCTCTGTAATTCCTCCTGGAAATGTAAGAACGTTGTGCATTTCCTCTGTAATTCCTCCTGGAAATGTAAGAACTTTACTTTATGGACTTCCTCTGTAATCCCTCCTGGAAATGTAAGAACTTTACTTTTTGCACTTCCTCTGTAATTCCTCCTGGAAATGTAAGAACTTTACGTTATGGACTTCCTCTGTAATTCCTCCTGGAAATGTAAGAACTTTACTTTATGCACTTTCTCTGTAATCCCTCCTGGAAATGTAAGAACTTTGCTTTATGCACTTCCTCTGTAATCCCTCCTGGAAATGTAAGAACTTTACTTTATGCACTTCCTCTGTAATCCCTCCTGGAAATGTAAGAACTTTACTTTATGCACTTCCTCTGTAATCCCTCCTGGAAATGTAAGAAATCTACTTTTTGCACTTCCTCTGTAATCCCTCCTGGAAATGGAAGAACGTTGTGCATTTCCTCTGTAATTCCTCCTGGAAATGTAAGAACTTTACTTTCTGCACTTCCCCTGTAATCCCTCCTGGAAATGTAAGGACTCTACTTTGTGCATTTCCTCTGTAATCCCTCCTGGAAATGTAATAACTTTACTTTGTGCACTTCCTCTGTAAATCCTCCTGGAAATGTAAGGACTTTACTTTGTGCACTTCTTCTTTAATTACTCCTGGAAATGTAAGAACTTTACTTTATGCACTTCCTCTGTAATCCCTCCTGGAAATGTAAGAACTTTACTTTATGCACTTCCTCTGTAATCCCTCCTGGAAATGTAAGAACTTTACTTTATGCACTTCCTCTGTAATCCCTCCTAGAAATGTAAGAACTTTACTTTATGCAATTCCTCTGTAATCCCTCCTGGAAATGCAAGAACTTTACTTCACTTCCTCCGTAATCCCTCCTGGAAATGTAAGAAATCTACTATGTGCACTTCCTCTGTAATCCCTCCTGGAAATGTAAGAACGTTGTGCATTTCCTCTGTAATCCCTCCTGGAAATGTAAGAACTTTACTTTATGCACTTCCTCTATAATCCCTCCTGGAAATGCAAGAACTTTACTTCACTTCCTCCGTAAACCCTCCTGGAAATGTAAGAAATCTACTTTGTGCACTTCCTCTGTAATTCCTCCTGGAAATGTAAGAACGTTGTGCATTTCCTCTGTAATTCCTCCTGGAAATGTAAGAACTTTACTTTATGGACTTCCTCTGTAATCCCTCCTGGAAATGTAAGAACTTTACTTTTTGCACTTCCTCTGTAATTCCTCCTGGAAATGTAAGAACTTTACTTTATGCACTTCCTCTGTAATCCCTCCTGGAAATGTAAGAACTTTGCTTTATGCACTTCCTCTGTAATCCCTCCTGGAAATGTAAGAACTTTACTTTATGCACTTCCTCTGTAATCCCTCCTGGAAATGTAAGAACTATACTTTATGCACTTCCTCTGTAATCCCTCCTGGAAATGTAAGAAATCTACTTTTTGCACTTCCTCTGTAATCCCTCCTGGAAATGGAAGAACGTTGTGCATTTCCTCTGTGATTCCTCCTGGAAATGTAAGAACTTTACTTTCTGCACTTCCCCTGTAATCCCTCCTGGAAATGTAAGGACTCTACTTTGTGCATTTCCTCTGTAATCCCTCCTGGAAATGTAATAACTTTACTTTGTGCACTTCCTCTGTAAATCCTCCTGGAAATGTAAGGACTTTACTTTGTGCACTTCTTCTTTAATTACTCCTGGAAATGTAAGAACTTTACTTTATGCACTTCCTCTGAAATCCCTCCTGGAAATGTAAGAACTTTACTTTATGCACTTCCTCTGTAATCCCTCCTGGAAATGTAAGAACTTTACTTTATGTACTTCCTCTGTAATCCCTCCTAGAAATGTAAGAACTTTACTTTATGCACTTCCTCTGTAATCCCTCCTGGAAATGCAAGAACTTTACTTCACTTCCTCCGTAATCCCTCCTGGAAATGTAAGAAATCTACTTTGTGCACTTCCTCTGTAATACCTCCTGGAAATGTAAGAACGTTGTGCATTTCCTCTGTAATTCCTCCTGGAAATGTAAGAACTTTACTTTATGGACTTCCTCTGTAATCCCTCCTGGAAATGTAAGAACTTTACTTTTTGCACTTCCTCTGTAATTCCTCCTGGAAATGTAAGAACTTTACTTTATGGACTTCCTCTGTAATTCCTCCTGGAAATGTAAGAACTTTACTTTACGCACTTCCTCTGTAATCCCTCCTGGAAATGTAAGAACTTTGCTTTATGGACTTCTTCTGTAATCCCTCCTGGAAATGTATGAACTTTACTTTATGCACTTCCTCTGTAATCCCTCCTGGAAATGTAAGAACTTTACTTTATGCACTTGCTCTGTAATCCCTCCTGGAAATGTAAGAACTTTACTTTATGCACTTCCTCTGTAATCCCTCCTGGAAATGTAAGAACTTTACTTTTTGCACTTCCTCTGTAAATACTCTTGGAAATGTAAGGACTCTACTTTGTGCACTTCCTCTTTAATTCCTCATGGAAATGTAAGAACTTTACTATACGCACTTCCTCTGTAATCCCTCCTGGAAATGTAAGGACTCTACTTTCTGCACTTCCTCTTTAATTCCTCATGGAAATGTAAGAACTTTACTATATGCACTTCCTCTGTAAATACTCCTGTAACTGTAAGCACTTTACTTCATGCACTTCCTCTGTAATCTCTCCTGGAAATGTAAGAACTTTACTTTGTGCACTTCCTCTGTAAATCCTCCTGGAAATGTAAGGACTCTACTTTGTGCACTTCCCCTTTAATTACTCCTGGAAATGTAAGAACTTTACTTTATGCACTTCCTCTGTAATCCCTCCTGGAAATGTAAGAACTTTACTTTATGCACTTCCTCTGTAATCCCTCCTGGAAATGTAAGAACTTTACTTTATGCACTTCCTCTGTAATCCCTCCTGGAAATGTAAGAACTTTACTTTATGCACTTCCTCTGTAATCCCTCCTGGAAATGCAAGAACTTTACTTCACTTCCTCCGTAAACCCTCCTGGAAATGTAAGAAATCTACTTTGTGCACTTCCTCTGTAATTCCTCCTGGAAATGTAAGAACGTTGTGCATTTCCTCTGTAATTCCTCCTGGAAATGTAAGAACTTTACTTTATGGACTTCCTCTGTAATCCCTCCTGGAAATGTAAGAACTTTACTTTTTGCACTTCCTCTGTAATTCCTCCTGGAAATGTAAGAACTTTACGTTATGGACTTCCTCTGTAATTCCTCCTGGAAATGTAAGAACTTTACTTTATGCACTTCCTCTGTAATCCCTCCTGGAAATGTAAGAACTTTGCTTTATGCACTTCCTCTGTAATCCCTCCTGGAAATGTAAGAACTTTACTTTATGCACTTCCTCTGTAATCCCTCCTGGAAATGTAAGAACTTTACTTTATGCACTTCCTCTGTAATCCCTCCTGGAAATGTAAGAAATCTACTTTTTGCACTTCCTCTGTAATCCCTCCTGGAAATGGAAGAACGTTGTGCATTTCCTCTGTAATTCCTCCTGGAAATGTAAGAACTTTACTTTCTGCACTTCCCCTGTAATCCCTCCTGGAAATGTAAGGACTCTACTTTGTGCATTTCCTCTGTAATCCCTCCTGGAAATGTAATAACTTTACTTTGTGCACTTCCTCTGTAAATCCTCCTGGAAATGTAAGGACTTTACTTTGTGCACTTCTTCTTTAATTACTCCTGGAAATGTAAGAACTTTACTTTATGCACTTCCTCTGTAATCCCTCCTGGAAATGTAAGAACTTTACTTTATGCACTTCCTCTGTAATCCCTCCTGGAAATGTAAGAACTTTACTTTATGCACTTCCTCTGTAATCCCTCCTAGAAATGTAAGAACTTTACTTTATGCAATTCCTCTGTAATCCCTCCTGGAAATGCAAGAACTTTACTTCACTTCCTCCGTAATCCCTCCTGGAAATGTAAGAAATCTACTATGTGCACTTCCTCTGTAATCCCTCCTGGAAATGTAAGAACGTTGTGCATTTCCTCTGTAATCCCTCCTGGAAATGTAAGAACTTTACTTTATGCACTTCCTCTATAATCCCTCCTGGAAATGCAAGAACTTTACTTCACTTCCTCCGTAAACCCTCCTGGAAATGTAAGAAATCTACTTTGTGCACTTCCTCTGTAATTCCTCCTGGAAATGTAAGAACGTTGTGCATTTCCTCTGTAATTCCTCCTGGAAATGTAAGAACTTTACTTTATGGACTTCCTCTGTAATCCCTCCTGGAAATGTAAGAACTTTACTTTTTGCACTTCCTCTGTAATTCCTCCTGGAAATGTAAGAACTTTACTTTATGCACTTCCTCTGTAATCCCTCCTGGAAATGTAAGAACTTTGCTTTATGCACTTCCTCTGTAATCCCTCCTGGAAATGTAAGAACTTTACTTTATGCACTTCCTCTGTAATCCCTCCTGGAAATGTAAGAACTATACTTTATGCACTTCCTCTGTAATCCCTCCTGGAAATGTAAGAAATCTACTTTTTGCACTTCCTCTGTAATCCCTCCTGGAAATGGAAGAACGTTGTGCATTTCCTCTGTGATTCCTCCTGGAAATGTAAGAACTTTACTTTCTGCACTTCCCCTGTAATCCCTCCTGGAAATGTAAGGACTCTACTTTGTGCATTTCCTCTGTAATCCCTCCTGGAAATGTAATAACTTTACTTTGTGCACTTCCTCTGTAAATCCTCCTGGAAATGTAAGGACTTTACTTTGTGCACTTCTTCTTTAATTACTCCTGGAAATGTAAGAACTTTACTTTATGCACTTCCTCTGAAATCCCTCCTGGAAATGTAAGAACTTTACTTTATGCACTTCCTCTGTAATCCCTCCTGGAAATGTAAGAACTTTACTTTATGTACTTCCTCTGTAATCCCTCCTAGAAATGTAAGAACTTTACTTTATGCACTTCCTCTGTAATCCCTCCTGGAAATGCAAGAACTTTACTTCACTTCCTCCGTAATCCCTCCTGGAAATGTAAGAAATCTACTTTGTGCACTTCCTCTGTAATACCTCCTGGAAATGTAAGAACGTTGTGCATTTCCTCTGTAATTCCTCCTGGAAATGTAAGAACTTTACTTTATGGACTTCCTCTGTAATCCCTCCTGGAAATGTAAGAACTTTACTTTTTGCACTTCCTCTGTAATTCCTCCTGGAAATGTAAGAACTTTACTTTATGGACTTCCTCTGTAATTCCTCCTGGAAATGTAAGAACTTTACTTTACGCACTTCCTCTGTAATCCCTCCTGGAAATGTAAGAACTTTGCTTTATGGACTTCTTCTGTAATCCCTCCTGGAAATGTATGAACTTTACTTTATGCACTTCCTCTGTAATCCCTCCTGGAAATGTAAGAACTTTACTTTATGCACTTGCTCTGTAATCCCTCCTGGAAACGTAATAAATCTACTTTGTGCACTTCCTCTGTAATCCCTCCTGGAAATGTAAGAACGTTGTGCATTTCCTTTGTAATTCCTCCTGGAAATGTAAGAACTTTACTTTCTGCACTTCCTCTGTAATCCCTCCTGGAAATGTAAGAACTTTACTTTATGCACTTCCTCTGTAATCCCTCCTGGAAATGTAAGAAATCTACTTTGTGCACTTCCTCTGTAATACCACCTGGAAATGTAAGAACGTTGTGCATTTCCTCTGTAATTCCTCCTGGAAATGTAAGATCTTTACTTTCTGCACTTCCCCTGTAATCCCTCCTGGAAATGTAAGGACTCTACTTTGTTCACTTCCTCTGTAATCCCTCCTGGAAATGTAAGAACTTTACTTTGTGCACTTCCTCTGTAAATCCTCCTGGAAATGTAAGGACTCTACTTTGTGCACTTCCTCTTTTATTACTCCTGGAAATGTAAGAACTTTACTTTATGCACTTCCTCTGTAATCCCTCCTGGAAATGTAAGAACTTTACTTTATGCACTTCCTCTGTAATCCCTCCTGGAAATGTAAGAACTTTACTTTATGCACTTTCTCTGTAATCCCTCCTGGAAATGTAAGAACTTTATGCACTTCCTCTGTAATCCCTCCTGGAAATGCAAGAACTTTACTTCACTTCCTCCGTAATCCCTCCTGGAAATGTAAGAAATCTACTTTGTGCACTTCCTCTGTAATACCTCCTGGAAATGTAAGAACGTTGTGCATTTCCTCTGTAATTCCTCCTGGAAATGTAAGAACTTTACTTTCTGCACTTCCCCTGTAATAACTCCTGGAAATGTAAGAACTTTACTTTATGGACTTCCTCTGTAATCCCTCCTGGAAATGTAAGAACTTTACTTTTTGCACTTCCACTGTAATCCCTCCTGGAAATGTAAGAACTTTACTTTTTGCACTTCCACTGTAATTCCTCCTGGAAATGTAAGAACTTTACTTTATGCACTTCCTCTGTAATCCCTCCTGGAAATGTAAGAACTTTGCTTTATGGACTTCTTCTGTAATCCCTCCTGGAAATGTATGATCTTTACTTTATGCACTTCCTCTGTAATCCCTCCTGGAAATGTAAGAACTTTACTTTATGCACTTCCTCTGTAATCCCTCCTGGAAACGTAAGAAATCTACTTTGTGCACTTCCTCTGTAATCCCTCCTGGAAATGTAAGAACGTTGTGCATTTCCTCTGTAATTCCTCCTGGAAATGTAAGAACTTTACTTTCTGCACTTCCCCTGTAATCCCTCCTGGAAATGTAAGAACTTTACTTTATGGACTTCCTCTGTAATTCCTCCTGGAAATGTAAGAACTTTACTTTATGCACTTCCTCTATAATCCCTCCTGGAAAAGTAAGAACTTTGCTTTATGCACTTCCTCTGTAATCCCTCCTGGAAATGTAAGAACTTTACTTTATGCACTTCCTCTGTAATCCCTCCTGGAAATGTAAGAACTTTACTTTTTGCACTTCCTCTGTAAATACTCTTGGAAATGTAAGGACTCTACTTTGTGCACTTCCTCTTTAGTTCCTCATGGAAATGTAAGAAATTTACTATACGCACTTCCTCTGTAATCCCTCCTGGAAATGTAAGGACTCTACTTTCTGCACTTCCTCTTTAATTCCTCATGGAAATGTAAGAACTTTACTATATGCACTTCCTCTGTAAATACTCCTGGAAATGTAAGAACTTTACTTTATGCACTTCCTCTGTAATCCCTCCTGGAAATGTAAGAACTTTACTTTGTGCACTTCCTCTGTAAATCCTCCTGGAAATGTAAGGACTCTACTTTGTGCACTTCCCCTTTAATTACTCCTGGAAATGTAAGAACTTTACTTTATGCACTTCCTCTGTAATCCCTCCTGGAAATGTAAGAACTTTACTTTATGCACTTCCTCTGTAATCCCTCCTGGAAATGTAAGAACTTTACTTTATGCACTTCCTCTGTAATCCCTCCTGGAAATGTAAGAACTTTACTTTATGCACTTCCTCTCTAATCCCTCCTGGAAACGTAATAAATCTACTTTGTGCACTTCCTCTGTAATCCCTCCTGGAAATGTAAGAACGTTGTGCATTTCCTCTGTAATTCCTCCTGGAAATGTAAGAACTTTACTTTCTGCACTTCCCCTGTAATCCCTCCTGGAAATGTAAGAACTTTACTTTATGAACTTCCTCTGTAATTCCTCCTGGAAATGTAAGAACTTTACTTTATGCACTTCCTCTATAATCCCTCCTGGAAAAGTAAGAACTTTGCTTTATGCACTTCCTCTGTAATCCCTCCTGGAAATGTAAGAACTTTACTTTATGCACTTCCTCTGTAATCCCTCCTGGAAATGTAAGAACTTTACTTTATGCAATTCCTCTGTAATCCCTCCTGGAAATGTAAGAAATCTACTTTGTGCACTTCCTCTGTAATCCCTCCTGGAAATGTAAGAACGTTGTGCATTTCCTCTGTAATTCCTCCTGGAAATGTAAGGACTCTACTTTGTTCACTTCCTCTCTAATCCCTCCTGGAAATGTAAGAACTTTACTTTGTGCACTTCCTCTGTAAATCCTCCTGGAAATGTAAGGACTCTACTTTGTGCACTTCCTCTTTTATTACTCCTGGAAATGTAAGAACTTTACTTTATGCACTTCCTCTGTAATCCCTCCTGGAAATGTAAGAACTTTACTTTATGCACTTCCTCTGTAATCCCTCCTGGAAATGTAAGAACTTTACTTTATGCACTTTCTCTGTAATCCCTCCTGGAAATGTAAGAACTTTATGCACTTCCTCTGTAATCCCTCCTGGAAATGCAAGAACTTTACTTCACTTCCTCCGTAATCCCTCCTGGAAATGTAAGAAATCTACTTTGTGCACTTCCTCTGTAATATCTCCTGGAAATGTAAGAACGTTGTGCATTTCCTCTGTAATTCCTCCTGGAAATGTAAGAACTTTACTTTCTGCACTTCCCCTGTAATCCCTCCTGGAAATGTAAGAACTTTACTTTATGGACTTCCTCTGTAATCCCTCCTGGAAATGTAAGAAATTTACTTTTTGCACTTCCACTGTAATTCCTCCTGGAAATGTAAGAACTTTACTTTATGGACTTCCTCTGTAATTCCTCCTGGAAATGTAAGAACTTTACTTTATTCACTTCCTCTGTAATCCCTCCTGGAAATGTAAGAACTTTGCTTTATGGACTTCTTCTGTAATCCCTCCTGGAAATGTATGAACTTTACTTTATGCACTTCCTCTGTAATCCCTCCTGGAAATGTAAGAACTTTACTTTATGCACTTCCTCTGTAATCCCTCCTGGAAACGTAAGAAATCTACTTTATGCACTTCCTCTGTAATCCCTCCTGGAAATGTAAGAACTTTACTTTATGCAATTCCTCTGTAATCCCTCCTGGAAATGTAAGAAATCTACTTTGTGCACTTCCTCTGTAATCCCTCCTGGAAATGTAAGAACGTTGTGCATTTCCTCTGTAATTCCTCCTGGAAATGTAAGGACTCTACTTTGTTCACTTCCTCTCTAATCCCTCCTGGAAATGTAAGAACTTTACTTTGTGCACTTCCTCTGTAAATCCTCCTGGAAATGTAAGGACTCTACTTTGTGCACTTCCTCTTTTATTACTCCTGGAAATGTAAGAACTTTACTTTATGCACTTCCTCTGTAATCCCTCCTGGAAATGTAAGAACTTTACTTTATGCACTTCCTCTGTAATCCCTCCTGGAAATGTAAGAACTTTACTTTATGCACTTTCTCTGTAATCCCTCCTGGAAATGTAAGAACTTTATGCACTTCCTCTGTAATCCCTCCTGGAAATGCAAGAACTTTACTTCACTTCCTCCGTAATCCCTCCTGGAAATGTAAGAAATCTACTTTGTGCACTTCCTCTGTAATATCTCCTGGAAATGTAAGAACGTTGTGCATTTCCTCTGTAATTCCTCCTGGAAATGTAAGAACTTTACTTTCTGCACTTCCCCTGTAATCCCTCCTGGAAATGTAAGAACTTTACTTTATGGACTTCCTCTGTAATCCCTCCTGGAAATGTAAGAAATTTACTTTTTGCACTTCCACTGTAATTCCTCCTGGAAATGTAAGAACTTTACTTTATGGACTTCCTCTGTAATTCCTCCTGGAAATGTAAGAACTTTACTTTATTCACTTCCTCTGTAATCCCTCCTGGAAATGTAAGAACTTTGCTTTATGGACTTCTTCTGTAATCCCTCCTGGAAATGTATGAACTTTACTTTATGCACTTCCTCTGTAATCCCTCCTGGAAATGTAAGAACTTTACTTTATGCACTTCCTCTGTAATCCCTCCTGGAAACGTAAGAAATCTACTTTGTGCACTTCCTCTGTAATCCCTCCTGGAAATGTAAGAACGTTGTGCATTTCCTCTGTAATTCCTCCTGGAAATGTAAGAACTTTACTTTCTGCACTTCCCCTGTAATCCCTCCTGGAAATGTAAGAACTTTACTTTATGGACTTCCTCTGTAATTCCTCCTGGAAATGTAAGAACTTTACTTTATGCACTTCCTCTATAATCCCTCCTGGAAAAGTAAGAACTTTGCTTTATGCACTTCCTCTGTAATCCCTCCTGGAAATGTAAGAACTTTACTTTATGCACTTCCTCTGTAATCCCTCCTGGAAATGTAAGAACTTTACTTTATGCAATTCCTCTGTAATCCCTCCTGGAAATGTAAAAAATCTACTTTGTGCACTTCCTCTGTAATCCCTCCTGGAAATGTAAGAACGTTGTGCATTTCCTCTGTAATTCCTCCTGGAAATGTAAGGACTCTACTTTGTTCACTTCCTCTCTAATCCCTCCTGGAAATGTAAGAACTTTACTTTGTGAACTTCCTCTGTAAATCCTCCTGGAAATGTAAGGACTCTACTTTGTGCACTTCCTCTTTTATTACTCCTGGAAATGTAAGAACTTTACTTTATGCACTTCCTCTGTAATCCCTCCTGGAAATGTAAGAACTTTACTTTATGCACTTCCTCTGTAATCCCTCCTGGAAATGTAAGAACTTTACTTTATGCACTTTCTCTGTAATCCCTCCTGGAAATGTAAGAACTTTATGCACTTCCTCTGTAATCCCTCCTGGAAATGCAAGAACTTTACTTCACTTCCTCCGTAATCCCTCCTGGAAATGTAAGAAATCTACTTTGTGCACTTCCTCTGTAATACCTCCTGGAAATGTAAGAACGTTGTGCATTTCCTCTGTAATTCCTCCTGGAAATGTAAGAACTTTACTTTCTGCACTTCCCCTGTAATCCCTCCTGGAAATGTAAGAACTTTACTTTATGGACTTCCTCTGTAATCCCTCCTGGAAATGTAAGAAATTTACTTTTTGCACTTCCACTGTAATTCCTCCTGGAAATGTAAGAACTTTACTTTATGGACTTCCTCTGTAATTCCTCCTGGAAATGTAAGAACTTTACTTTATTCACTTCCTCTGTAATCCCTCCTGGAAATGTAAGAACTTTGCTTTATGGACTTCTTCTGTAATCCCTCCTGGAAATGTATGAACTTTACTTTATGCACTTCCTCTGTAATCCCTCCTGGAAATGTAAGAACTTTACTTTATGCACTTCCTCTGTAATCCCTCCTGGAAACGTAAGAAATCTACTTTGTGCACTTCCTCTGTAATCCCTCCTGGAAATGTAAGAACGTTGTGCATTTCCTCTGTAATTCCTCCTGGAAATGTAAGAACTTTACTTTCTGCACTTCCCCTGTAATCCCTCCTGGAAATGTAAGAACTTTACTTTATGGACTTCCTCTGTAATTCCTCCTGGAAATGTAAGAACTTTACTTTATGCACTTCCTCTATAATCCCTCCTGGAAAAGTAAGAACTTTGCTTTATGCACTTCCTCTGTAATCCCTCCTGGAAATGTAAGAACTTTACTTTATGCACTTCCTCTGTAATCCCTCCTGGAAATGCAAGGACTCTAATTTCTGCACTTCCTCTTTAATTCCTCATGGAAATGTAAGAACTTTACTATATGCACTTCCTCTGTAAATACTCCTGGAAATGTAAGAACTTTACATTATGCACTTCCTCTGTAATCCCTCCTGGAAATGTAAGAACTTTACTTTGTGCACTTCCTCTGTAAATCCTCCTGGAAATGTAAGGACTCTACTTTGTGCACTTCCCCTTTAATTACTCCTGGAAATGTAAGAACTTTACTTTATGCACTTCCTCTGTAATCCCTCCTGGAAATGTAAGAACTTTACTTTATGCACTTCCTCTGTAATCCCTCCTGGAAATGTAAGAACTTTACTTTATGCACTTCCTCTGTAATCCCTCCTGGAAATGTAAGAACTTTACTTTATGCACTTCCTCTGTAATCCCTCCTGGAAATGCAAGAACTTTACTTCACTTCCTCCGTAAACCCTCCTGGAAATGTAAGAAATCTACTTTGTGCACTTCCTCTGTAATTCCTCCTGGAAATGTAAGAACGTTGTGCATTTCCTCTGTAATTCCTCCTGGAAATGTAAGAACTTTACTTTATGGACTTCCTCTGTAATCCCTCCTGGAAATGTAAGAACTTTACTTTTTGCACTTCCTCTGTAATTCCTCCTGGAAATGTAAGAACTTTACTTTATGGACTTCCTCTGTAATTCCTCCTGGAAATGTAAGAACTTTACTTTATGCACTTCCTCTGTAATCCCTCCTGGAAATGTAAGAACTTTGCTTTATGCACTTCCTCTGTAATCTCTCCTGGAAATGTAAGAACTTTACTTTATGCACTTCCTCTGTAATCCCTCCTGGAAATGTAAGAACTTTAATTTATGCACTTCCTCTGTAATCCCTCCTGGAAATGTAAGAAATCTACTTTTTGCACTTCCTTTGTAATCCCTCCTGGAAATGGAAGAACGTTGTGCATTTCCTCTGTAATTACTCCTGGAAATGTAAGAACTTTACTTTCTGCACTTCCCCTGTAATCCCTCCTGGAAATGTAAGGACTCTACTTTGTGCATTTCCTCTGTAATCCCTCCTGGAAATGTAAGAACTTTACTTTGTGCACTTCCTCTGTAAATCCTCCTGGAAATGTAAGGACTTTACTTTGTGCACTTCTTCTTTAATTACTCCTGGAAATGTAAGAACTTTACTTTATGCACTTCCTCTGTAATCCCTCCTGGAAATGTAAGAACTTTACTTTATGCACTTCCTCTGTAATCCCTCCTGGAAATGTAAGAACTTTACTTTATGGACTTCCTCTGTAATCCCTCCTGGAAATGTAAGAACTTTACTTTTTGCACTTCCTCTGTAATTCCTCCTGGAAATGAAAGAACTTTACTTTATGGACTTCCTCTGTAATTCCTCCTGGAAATGTAAGAACTTTACTTTATGCACTTCCTCTGTAATCCCTCCTGGAAACGTAAGAACTTTGCTTTATGCACTTCCTCTGTAATCCCTCCTGGAAATGTATGAACTTTACTTTATGCACTTCCTCTGTAATCCCTCCTGGAAATGTAAGAACTTTACTTTATGCACTTCCTCTGTAATCCCTCCTGGAAACGTAAGAAATCTACTTTGTGCACTTCCTCTGTAATCCCTCCTGGAAATGTAAGAACGTTGTGCATTTCCTCTGTAATTCCTCCTGGAAATGTAAGAACTTTAATTTCTGAACTTCCCCTGTAATCCCTCCTGGAAATGTAAGAACTTTACTTTATGGACTTCCTTTGTAATTCCTCCTGGAAATGTAAGAACTTTACTTTATGCACTTCCTCTGTAATCCCTCCTGGAAAAGTAAGAACTTTGCTTTATGCACTTCCTCTGTAATCCCTCCTGGAAATGTAAGAACTTTACTTTATGTACTTCTTCTGTAATCCCTCCTGGAAATGTAAGAAATCTACTTTGTGCACTTCCTCTGTAATCCCTCCTGGAAATGTAAGAACATTGTGCATTTCCTCTGTAATTCCTCCTGGAAATGTAAGAACTTTACTTTCTGCACTTCCCCTGTAATCCCTCCTGGAAATGTAAGGACTCTACTTTGTGCACTTCCTCTGTAGTCCCTCCTGGAAATGTAAGAACTTTACTTTCTGCACTTCCCCTGTAATTCCTCCTGGAAATGTAAGGACTCTACTTTGTGCACTTCCTCTGTAGTCCCTCCTGGAAATGTAAGAACTTTACTTTGTGCACTTCCTCTGTAAATCCTCCTAGAAATGTAAGGACTCTACTTTGTGAACTTCCTCTTTTATTACTCCTGGAAATGTAAGAACTTTACTTTATGCACTTCCTCTGTAATCCCTCCTGGAAATGTAAGAACTTTACCTTATGCACTTCCTCTGTAATCCCTCTTGGAAATGTAAGAACTTTACTTTATGCACTTCCTCTGTAATCCCTTCTGGAAATGTAAGAACTTTATGCACTTCCTCTGTAATCCCTCCTGGAAATGCAAGAACTTTACTTCACTTCCTCTGTAATCACTCCTGGAAATGTAAGAAATCTACTTTGTGCACTTCCTCTGTAATCCCTCCTGGAAATGTAAGAACGTTGTGCATTTCCTCTATATTTCCTCCTGGAAATGTAAGAACTTTACTTTATGGACTTCCTCTGTAATCTCTCCTGGAAATGTAAGAACTTTACTTTTTGCACTTCCTCTGTAATTCCTCCTGGAAATGTAAGAACTTTACTTTATGGACTTCCTCTGTAATTCCTCCTGGAAATGTAAGAACTTTACTTTATGCACTTCCTCTGTAATCCCTCCTGGAAATGTAAGAACTTTGCTTTATGCACTTCCTCTGTAATCCCTCCTGGAAATGTATGAACTTTACTTTATGCACTTCCTCTTTAATCCCTCCTGGAAAGGTAAGAACTTTGCTTTATGCACTTCCTCTGTAATCCCTCCTGGAAATGTAAGAACTTTACTTTATGCACTTCCTCTGTAATCCCTCCTGGAAATGTAAGAACTTTACTTTATGCACTTCCTCTGTAATCCCTCCTGGAAATGTATGAAATCTACTTTGTGCACTTCCTCTGTAATCCCTCCTGGAAATGTAAGAACGTTGTGCATTTCCTCTGTAATTCCTCCTGGAAATGTAAGAACTTTACTTTCTGCACTTCCCCTGTAATCCCTCCTGGAAATGTAAGGACTCTACTTTGTGCACTTCCTCTGTAATCCCTCCTGGAAATGTTAAAACTTTACTTTGTGCACTTCCTCTGTAAATCCTCCTCGAAATGTAAGGACTCTACTTTGTGCACTTCCTCTGTAATCCCTCCTGGAAATGTAAGAACTTTATGCACTTCCTCTGTAATCCCTCCTGGAAATGCAAGAACTTTACTTCACTTCCTCCGTAATCCCTCCTGGAAATGTAAGAAATCTACTTTGTGCACTTCCTCTGTAATCCCTCCTGGAAATGTAAGAACGTTGTGCATTTCCTCTGTAATTCCTCCTGGAAATGTAAGAACTTTACTTTCTGCACTTCCCCTGTAATCCCTCCTGTAAATGTAAGAACTTTACTTTATGGACTTCCTCTGTAATCCCTCCTGGAAATGTAAGAACTTTACTTTTTGCACTTCCACTGTAATTCCTCCTGGAAATGTAAGAACTTTACTTTATGCACTTCCTCTGTAATCCCTCCTGGAAATGTAAGAACTTTGCTTTATGCACTTCCTCTGTAATCCCTCCTGGAAATGTATGAACTTTACTTTATGCACTTCCTCTGTAATCCCTCCTGGAAATGTAAGAACTTTACTTTATGCACTTCCTCTGTAATCCCTCCTGGAAACGTAAGAAATCTACTTTGTGCACTTCCTCTGTAATCCCTCCTGGAAATGTAAGAACGTTGTGAATTTCCTCTGTAATTCCTCCTGGAAATGTAAGAACTTTACTTTCTGCACTTCCCCTGTAATCCCTCCTGGAAATGTAAGAACTTTACTTTATGGACTTCCTCTGTAATTCCTCCTGGAAATGTAAGAACTTTACTTTATGCACTTCCTCTGTAATCCCTCCTGGAAAAGTAAGAACTTTGCTTTATGCACTTCTTCTGTAATCCCTCCTGGAAATGTAAGAACTTTACTTTATGCACTTCCTCTGTAATCCCTCCTGGAAATGTAAGAACTTTACTTTATGCACTTCCGCTGTAATCCTTCCTGGAAATGTAAGAAATCTACTTTGTGCACTTCCTCTGTAATCCCTCCTGGAAATGTAAGAACGTTGTGCATTTCCTCTGTAATTCCTCCTGGAAATGCAAGAACTTTACTTCACTTTCTCTGTAATCCCTCCTGGAAATGTAAGAAATCTACTTTGTGCACTTCCTCTGTAATCCCTCCTGGAAATGTAAGAACGTTGTGCATTTCCTCTGTAATTCCTCCGGGAAATGTAAGAACTTTACTTTATGGACTTCCTCTGTAATCCCTCCTGGAAATGTAAGAACTTTACTTTTTGCACTTCCTCTGTAATTCCTCCTAGAAATGTAAGAACTTTACTTTATTGACTTCCTCTGTAATTCCTCCTGGAAATGTAAGAACTTTACTTTATGCACTTCCTCTGTAATCCCTCCTGGAAATGTAAGAACTTTGCTTTATGCACTTCCTCTGTAATCCCTCCTGGAAATGTATGAACTTTACTTTATGCACTTCTTCTGTAATCCCTCCTGGAAATGTAAGAAATTTACTTTATGCACTTCCTCTGTAATCCCTCCTGGAAACGTAAGAAATCTACTTTGTGCACTTCCTCTGTAATCCCTCCTGGAAATGTAAGAACGTTGTGCATTTCCTCTGTAATTCCTCCTGGAAATGTAAGAACTTTACTTTCTGCACTTCCCCTGTAATTCCTCCTGGAAATGTAAGAACTTTACTTTATGGACTTCCTCTGTAATTCCTCCTGGAAATGTAAGAACTTTACTTTATACACTTCCTCTGTAATCCCTCCTGGAAAAGTAAGAACTTTGCTTTATGCACTTCCTCTCTAATCCCTCCTGGAAATGTAAGAACTTTACTTTATGCACTTCCTCTGTAATCCCTCCTGGAAATGTAAGAACTTTACTTTATGCACTTCCTCTGTAATCCCTCCTGGAAATGTAAGAAATCTACTTTGTGCACTTCCTCTGTAATCCCTCCTGGAAATGTAAGAACGTTGTGCATTTCCTCTGTAATTCCTCCTGGAAATGCAAGAACTTTACTTCACTTCCTCCGTAATCCCTCCTGGAAATGTAAGAAATCTACTTTGTGCACTTCCTCTGTAATCCCTCCTGGAAATGTAAGAACGTTGTGCATTTCCTCTGTAATTCCTCCTGGAAATGTAAGAACTTTACTTTATGGACTTCCTCTGTAATCCCTCGTGGAAATGTAAGAACTTTACTTTTTGCACTTCCTCTGTAATTCCTCCTGGAAATGAAAGAACTTTACTTTATGGACTTCCTCTGTAATTCCTCCTGGAAATGTAAGAACTTTACTTTATGCACTTCCTCTGTAATCCCTCCTGGAAATGTAAGAACTTTGCTTTATGCACTTCCTCTGTAATCCCTCCTGGAAATGTATGAACTTTACTTTATGCACTTCCTCTGTAATCCCTCTTGGAAATGTAAGAACTTTACTTTATGCACTTCCTCTGTAATCCCTCCTGGAAACGTAAGAAATCTACTTTGTGCACTTCCTCTGTAATCCCTCCTGGAAATGTAAGAACGTTGTGCATTTCCTCTGTAATTCCTCCTGGAAATGTAAGAACTTTAATTTCTGCACTTCCCCTGTAATCCCTCCTGGAAATGTAAGAACTTTACTTTATGGACTTCCTTTGTAATTCCTCCTGGAAATGTAAGAACTTTACTTTATGCACTTCCTCTGTAATCCCTCCTGGAAAAGTAAGAACTTTGCTTTATGCACTTCCTCTGTAATCCCTCCTGGAAATGTAAGAACTTTACTTTATGCACTTCTTCTGTAATCTCTCCTGGAAATGTAAGAACTTTACTTTGTGCACTTCCTCTGTAAATCCTCCTCTAAATGTAAGGTCTCTACTTTGTGCACTTCCTCTTTTATTACTCCTGGAAATGTAAGAACTTTACTTTATGCACTTCCTCTGTAATCCCTCCTGGAAATGTAAGAACTTTACTATATGCACTTCCTCTGTAATCCCTACTGGAAATGTAAGAACTTTACTTTATGCACTTCCTCTGTAATCCCTCCTGGAAATGTAAGAACTTTATGCACTTCCTCTGTAATCCCTCCTGGAAATGCAAGAACTTTACTTCACTTCCTCCGTAATCCCTCCTGGAAATGTAAGAAATCTACTTTGTGCACTTCCTCTGTAATCCCTCCTGGAAATGTAAGAACGTTGTGCATTTCCTCTGTAATTCCTCCTGGAAATGTAAGAACTTTACTTTCTGCACTTCCCCTGTAATCCCTCCTGGAAATGTAAGGACTCTACTTTGTGCACTTCCTCTGTAATCCCTCCTGGAAATGTTAAAACTTTACTTTGTGCACTTCCTCTGTAAATCCTCCTCGAAATGTAAGGACTCTACTTTGTGCACTTCCTCTGTAATCCCTCCTGGAAATGTAAGAACTTTATGCACTTCCTCTGTAATCCCTCCTGGAAATGCAAGAACTTTACTTCACTTCCTCCGTAATCCCTCCTGGAAATGTAAGAAATCTACTTTGTGCACTTCCTCTGTAATCCCTCCTGGAAATGTAAGAACGTTGTGCATTTCCTCTGTAATTCCTCCTGGAAATGTAAGAACTTTACTTTCTGCACTTCCCCTGTAATCCCTCCTGTAAATGTAAGAACTTTACTTTATGGACTTCCTCTGTAATCCCTCCTGGAAATGTAAGAACTTTACTTTTTGCACTTCCACTGTAATTCCTCCTGGAAATGTAAGAACTTTACTTTATGCACTTCCTCTGTAATCCCTCCTGGAAATGTAAGAACTTTGCTTTATGCACTTCCTCTGTAATCCCTCCTGGAAATGTATGAACTTTACTTTATGCACTTCCTCTGTAATCCCTCCTGGAAATGTAAGAACTTTACTTTATGCACTTCCTCTGTAATCCCTCCTGGAAACGTAAGAAATCTACTTTGTGCACTTCCTCTGTAATCCCTCCTGGAAATGTAAGAACGTTGTGAATTTCCTCTGTAATTCCTCCTGGAAATGTAAGAACTTTACTTTCTGCACTTCCCCTGTAATCCCTCCTGGAAATGTAAGAACTTTACTTTATGGACTTCCTCTGTAATTCCTCCTGGAAATGTAAGAACTTTACTTTATGCACTTCCTCTGTAATCCCTCCTGGAAAAGTAAGAACTTTGCTTTATGCACTTCCTCTGTAATCCCTCCTGGAAATGTAAGAACTTTACTTTATGCACTTCCTCTGTAATCCCTCCTGGAAATGTAAGAACTTTACTTTATGCACTTCCGCTGTAATCCTTCCTGGAAATGTAAGAAATCTACTTTGTGCACTTCCTCTGTAATCCCTCCTGGAAATGTAAGAACGTTGTGCATTTCCTCTGTAATTCCTCCTGGAAATGCAAGAACTTTACTTCACTTTCTCTGTAATCCCTCCTGGAAATGTAAGAAATCTACTTTGTGCACTTCCTCTGTAATCCCTCCTGGAAATGTAAGAACGTTGTGCATTTCCTCTGTAATTCCTCCGGGAAATGTAAGAACTTTACTTTATGGACTTCCTCTGTAATCCCTCCTGGAAATGTAAGAACTTTACTTTTTGCACTTCCTCTGTAATTCCTCCTAGAAATGTAAGAACTTTACTTTATTGACTTCCTCTGTAATTCCTCCTGGAAATGTAAGAACTTTACTTTATGCACTTCCTCTGTAATCCCTCCTGGAAATGTAAGAACTTTGCTTTATGCACTTCCTCTGTAATCCCTCCTGGAAATGTATGAACTTTACTTTATGCACTTCTTCTGTAATCCCTCCTGGAAATGTAAGAAATTTACTTTATGCACTTCCTCTGTAATCCCTCCTGGAAACGTAAGAAATCTACTTTGTGCACTTCCTCTGTAATCCCTCCTGGAAATGTAAGAACGTTGTGCATTTCCTCTGTAATTCCTCCTGGAAATGTAAGAACTTTACTTTCTGCACTTCCCCTGTAATTCCTCCTGGAAATGTAAGAACTTTACTTTATGGACTTCCTCTGTAATTCCTCCTGGAAATGTAAGAACTTTACTTTATACACTTCCTCTGTAATCCCTCCTGGAAAAGTAAGAACTTTGCTTTATGCACTTCCTCTCTAATCCCTCCTGGAAATGTAAGAACTTTACTTTATGCACTTCCTCTGTAATCCCTCCTGGAAATGTAAGAACTTTACTTTATGCACTTCCTCTGTAATCCCTCCTGGAAATGTAAGAAATCTACTTTGTGCACTTCCTCTGTAATCCCTCCTGGAAATGTAAGAACGTTGTGCATTTCCTCTGTAATTCCTCCTGGAAATGCAAGAACTTTACTTCACTTCCTCCGTAATCCCTCCTGGAAATGTAAGAAATCTACTTTGTGCACTTCCTCTGTAATCCCTCCTGGAAATGTAAGAACGTTGTGCATTTCCTCTGTAATTCCTCCTGGAAATGTAAGAACTTTACTTTATGGACTTCCTCTGTAATCCCTCGTGGAAATGTAAGAACTTTACTTTTTGCACTTCCTCTGTAATTCCTCCTGGAAATGAAAGAACTTTACTTTATGGACTTCCTCTGTAATTCCTCCTGGAAATGTAAGAACTTTACTTTATGCACTTCCTCTGTAATCCCTCCTGGAAATGTAAGAACTTTGCTTTATGCACTTCCTCTGTAATCCCTCCTGGAAATGTATGAACTTTACTTTATGCACTTCCTCTGTAATCCCTCTTGGAAATGTAAGAACTTTACTTTATGCACTTCCTCTGTAATCCCTCCTGGAAACGTAAGAAATCTACTTTGTGCACTTCCTCTGTAATCCCTCCTGGAAATGTAAGAACGTTGTGCATTTCCTCTGTAATTCCTCCTGGAAATGTAAGAACTTTAATTTCTGCACTTCCCCTGTAATCCCTCCTGGAAATGTAAGAACTTTACTTTATGGACTTCCTTTGTAATTCCTCCTGGAAATGTAAGAACTTTACTTTATGCACTTCCTCTGTAATCCCTCCTGGAAAAGTAAGAACTTTGCTTTATGCACTTCCTCTGTAATCCCTCCTGGAAATGTAAGAACTTTACTTTATGCACTTCTTCTGTAATCTCTCCTGGAAATGTAAGAACTTTACTTTGTGCACTTCCTCTGTAAATCCTCCTCTAAATGTAAGGTCTCTACTTTGTGCACTTCCTCTTTTATTACTCCTGGAAATGTAAGAACTTTACTTTATGCACTTCCTCTGTAATCCCTCCTGGAAATGTAAGAACTTTACTATATGCACTTCCTCTGTAATCCCTACTGGAAATGTAAGAACTTTACTTTATGCACTTCCTCTGTAATCCCTCCTGGAAATGTAAGAACTTTATGCACTTCCTCTGTAATCCCTCCTGGAAATGCAAGAACTTTACTTCACTTCCTCCGTAATCCCTCCTGGAAATGTAAGAAATCTACTTTGTGCACTTCCTCTGTAATCCCTCCTGGAAATGTAAGAACGTTGTGCATTTCCTCTGTAATTCCTCCTGGAAATGTAAGAACTTTACTTTCTGCACTTCCCCTGTAATCCCTCCTGTAAATGTAAGAACTTTACTTTATGGACTTCCTCTGTAATCCCTCCTGGAAATGTAAGAACTTTACTTTTTGCACTTCCACTGTAATTCCTCCTGGAAATGTAAGAACTTTACTTTATGCACTTCCTCTGTAATCCCTCCTGGAAATGTAAGAACTTTGCTTTATGCACTTCCTCTGTAATCCCTCCTGGAAATGTATGAACTTTACTTTATGCACTTCCTCTGTAATCCCTCCTGGAAATGTAAGAACTTTACTTTATGCACTTCCTCTGTAATCCCTCCTGGAAACGTAAGAAATCTACTTTGTGCACTTCCTCTGTAATCCCTCCTGGAAATGTAAGAACGTTGTGAATTTCCTCTGTAATTCCTCCTGGAAATGTAAGAACTTTACTTTCTGCACTTTCCCTGTAATCCCTCCTGGAAATGTAAGAACTTTACTTTATGGACTTCCTCTGTAATTCCTCCTGGAAATGTAAGAACTTTACTTTATGCACTTCCTCTGTAATCCCTCCTGGAAAAGTAAGAACTTTGCTTTATGCACTTCCTCTGTTATCCCTCCTGGAAATGTAAGAACTTTACTTTATGCACTTCCTCTGTAATCCCTCCTGGAAATGTAAGAACTTTACTTTATGCACTTCCGCTGTAATCCCTCCTGGAAATGTAAGAAATCTACTTTGTGCACTTCCTCTGTAATCCCTCCTGGAAATGTAAGAACGTTGTGCATTTCCTCTGTAATTCCTCCTGGAAATGCAAGAACTTTACTTCACTTTCTCTGTAATCCCTCCTGGAAATGTAAGAAATCTACTTTGTGCACTTCCTCTGTAATCCCTCCTGGAAATGTAAGAACGTTGTGCATTTCCTCTGTAATTCCTCCGGGAAATGTAAGAACTTTACTTTATGGACTTCCTCTGTAATCCCTCCTGGAAATGTAAGAACTTTACTTTTTGCACTTCCTCTGTAATTCCTCCTAGAAATGTAAGAACTTTACTTTATGGACTTCCTCTGTAATTCCTCCTGGAAATGTAAGAACTTTACTTTATGCACTTCCTCTGTAATCCCTCCTGGAAATGTAAGAACTTTGCTTTATGCACTTCCTCTGTAATCCCTCCTGGAAATGTATGAACTTTACTTTATGCACTTCTTCTGTAATCCCTCCTGGAAATGTAAGAACTTTATTTTATGCACTTCCTCTGTAATCCCTCCTGGAAACGTAAGAAATCTACTTTGTGCACTTCCTCTGTAATCCCTCCTGGAAATGTAAGAACGTTGTGCATTTCCTCTGTAATTCCTCCTGGAAATGTAAGAACTTTACTTTCTGCACTTCCCCTGTAATTCCTCCTGGAAATGTAAGAACTTTACTTTATGGACTTCCTCTGTAATTCCTCCTGGAAATGTAAGAACTTTACTTTATACACTTCCTCTGTAATCCCTCCTGGAAAAGTAAGAACTTTGCTTTATGCACTTCCTCTGTAATCCCTCCTAGAAATGTAAGAACTTTACTTTATGCACTTCCTCTGTAATCCCTCCTGGAAATGTAAGAACTTTACTTTATGCACTTCCTCTGTAATCCCTCCTGGAAATGTAAGAAATCTACTTTGTGCACTTCCTCTGTTATCCCTCCTGGAAATGTAAGAACGTTGTGCATTTCCTCTGTAATTCCTCCTGGAAATGCAAGAACTTTACTTCACTTCCTCCGTAATCCCTCCTGGAAATGTAAGAAATCTACTTTGTGCACTTCCTCTGTAATCCCTCCTGGAAATGTAAGAACGTTGTGCATTTCCTCTGTAATTCCTCCTGGAAATGTAAGAACTTTACTTTATGGACTTCCTCTGTAATCCCTCCTGGAAATGTAAGAACTTTACTTTTTGCACTTCCTCTGTAATTCCTCCTGGAAATGAAAGAACTTTACTTTATGGACTTCCTCTGTAATTCCTCCTGGAAATGTAAGAACTTTACTTTATGGACTTCCTCTGTAATCCCTCCTGGAAATGTAAGAACTTTACTTTTTGCACTTCCTCTGTAATTCCTCCTGGAAATGTAAGAACTTTACTTTATGCACTTCCTCTGTAATTCCTCCTGGAAATGTAAGAACTTTACTTTATGCACTTCCTCTGTAATCCCTCCTGGAAACGTAAGAACTTTGCTTTATGCACTTCCTCTGTAATCCCTCCTGGAAATGTATGAACTTTACTTTATGCACTTCCTCTGTAATCCCTCCTGGAAATGTAAGAACTTTACTTTATGCACTTCCTCTGTAATCCCTCCTGGAAACGTAAGAAATCTACTTTGTGCACTTCCTCTGTAATCCCTCCTGGAAATGTAAGAACGTTGTGCATTTCCTCTGTAATTCCTCCTGGAAATGTAAGAACTTTAATTTCTGCACTTCCCCTGTAATCCCTCCTGGAAATGTAAGAACTTTACTTTATGGACTTCCTTTGTAATTCCTCCTGGAAATGTAAGAACTTTACTTTATGCACTTCCTCTGTAATCCCTCCTGGAAAAGTAAGAACTTTGCTTTATGCACTTCCTCTGTAATCCCTCCTGAAAATGTAAGAACTTTACTTTATGTACTTCTTCTGTAATCCCTCCTGGAAATGTAAGAAATCTACTTTGTGCACTTCCTCTGTAATCCCTCCTGGAAATGTAAGAACATTGTGCATTTCCTCTGTAATTACTCCTGGAAATGTAAGAACTTTACTTTCTGCACTTCCCCTGTAATCCCTCCTGGAAATGTAAGGACTCTACTTTGTGCACTTCCTCTGTAGTCCCTCTTGGAAATGTAAGAACTTTACTTTCTGCAATTCCCCTGTAATTCCTCCTGGAAATGTAAGGACTCTACTTTGTGCACTTCCTCTGTAGTCCCTCCTGGAAATGTAAGAACTTTACTTTGTGCACTTCCTCTGTAAATCCTCCTAGAAATGTAAGGACTCTACTTTGTGCACTTCCTCTTTTATTACTCCTGGAAATGTAAGAACTTTACTTTATGCACTTCCTCTGTAATCCCTCCTGGAAATGTAAGAACTTTACCTTATGCACTTCCTCTGTAATCCCTCTTGGAAATGTAAGAACTTTACTTTATGCACTTCCTCTGTAATCCCTTCTGGAAATGTAAGAACTTTATGCACTTCCTCTGTAATCCCTCCTGGAAATGCAAGAACTTTACTTCACTTCCTCTGTAATCACTCCTGGAAATGTAAGAAATCTACTTTGTGCACTTCCTCTGTAATCCCTCCTGGAAATGTAAGAACGTTGTGCATTTCCTCTATATTTCCTCCTGGAAATGTAAGAACTTTACTTTATGGACTTCCTCTGTAATCTCTCCTGGAAATGTAAGAACTTTACTTTTTGCACTTCCTCTGTAATTCCTCCTGGAAATGTAAGAACTTTACTTTATGGACTTCCTCTGTAATTCCTCCTGGAAATGTAAGAACTTTACTTTATGCACTTCCTCTGTAATCCCTCCTGGAAATGTAAGAACTTTGCTTTATGCACTTCCTCTGTAATCCCTCCTGGAAATGTATGAACTTTACTTTATGCACTTCCTCTGTAATCCCTCCTGGAAAGGTAAGAACTTTGCTTTATGCACTTCCTCTGTAATCCCTCCTGGAAATGTAAGAACTTTACTTTATGCACTTCCTCTGTAATCCCTCCTGGAAATGTAAGAACTTTACTTTATGCACTTCCTCTGTAATCCCTCCTGGAAATGTATGAAATCTACTTTGTGCACTTCCTCTGTAATCCCTCCTGGAAATGTAAGAACGTTGTGCATTTCCTCTGTAATTCCTCCTGGAAATGTAAGAACTTTACTTTCTGCACTTCCCCTGTAATCCCTCCTGGAAATGTAAGGACTCTATTTGTGCACTTCCTCTGTAATCCCTCCTGGAAATGTTAAAACTTTACTTTGTGCACTTCCTCTGTAAATCCTCCTCGAAATGTAAGGACTCTACTTTGTGCACTTCCTCTTTTATTACTCCTGGAAATGTAAGAACTTTACTTTATGCACTTCCTCTGTAATCCCTCCTGGAAATGTAAGAACTTTACTTTATGCACTTCCTCTGTAATCCCTCCTGGAAATGTAAGAACTTTACTTTATGCACTTCCTCTGTAATCCCTCCTGGAAATGTAAGAACTTTATGCACTTCCTCTGTAATCCCTCCTGGAAATGCAAGAACTTTACTTCACTTCCTCCGTAATCCCTCCTGGAAATGTAAGAAATCTACTTTGTGCACTTCCTCTGTAATCCCTCCTGGAAATGTAAGAACGTTGTGCATTTCCTCTGTAATTCCTCCTGGAAATGTAAGAACTTTACTTTCTGCACTTCCCCTGTAATCCCTCCTGTAAATGTAAGAACTTTACTTTATGGACTTCCTCTGTAATCCCTCCTGGAAATGTAAGAACTTTACTTTTTGCACTTCCACTGTAATTCCTCCTGGAAATGTAAGAACTTTACTTTATGCACTTCCTCTGTAATCCCTCCTGGAAATGTAAGAACTTTGCTTTATGCACTTCCTCTGTAATCCCTCCTGGAAATGTATGAACTTTACTTTATGCACTTCCTCTGTAATCCCTCCTGGAAATGTAAGAACTTTACTTTATGCACTTCCTCTGTAATCCCTCCTGGAAATGTAAGAAATCTACTTTGTGCACTTCCTCTGTAATCCCTCCTGGAAATGTAAGAACGTTGTGAATTTCCTCTGTAATTCCTCCTGGAAATGTAAGAACTTTACTTTCTGCACTTCCCCTGTAATCCCTCCTGGAAATGTAAGAACTTTACTTTATGGACTTCCTCTGTAATTCCTCCTGGAAATGTAAGAACTTTACTTTATGCACTTCCTCTGTAATCCCTCCTGGAAAAGTAAGAACTTTGCTTTATGCACTTCCTCTGTAATCCCTCCTGGAAATGTAAGAACTTTACTTTATGCACTTCCTCTGTAATCCCTCCTGGAAATGTAAGAACTTTACTTTATGCACTTCCGCTGTAATCCTTCCTGGAAATGTAAGAAATCTACTTTGTGCACTTCCTCTGTAATCCCTCCTGGAAATGTAAGAACGTTGTGCATTTCCTCTGTAATTCCTCCTGGAAATGCAAGAACTTTACTTCACTTTCTCTGTAATCCCTCCTGGAAATGTAAGAAATCTACTTTGTGCACTTCCTCTGTAATCCCTCCTGGAAATGTAAGAACGTTGTGCATTTCCTCTGTAATTCCTCCGGGAAATGTAAGAACTTTACTTTATGGACTTCCTCTGTAATCCCTCCTGGAAATGTAAGAACTTTACTTTTTGCACTTCCTCTGTAATTCCTCCTAGAAATGTAAGAACTTTACTTTATGGACTTCCTCTGTAATTCCTCCTGGAAATGTAAGAACTTTACTTTATGCACTTCCTCTGTAATCCCTCCTGGAAATGTAAGAACTTTGCTTTATGCACTTCCTCTGTAATCCCTCCTGGAAATGTATGAACTTTACTTTATGCACTTCTTCTGTAATCCCTCCTGGAAATGTAAGAAATTTACTTTATGCACTTCCTCTGTAATCCCTCCTGGAAACGTAAGAAATCTACTTTGTGCACTTCCTCTGTAATCCCTCCTGGAAATGTAAGAACGTTGTGCATTTCCTCTGTAATTCCTCCTGGAAATGTAAGAACTTTACTTTCTGCACTTCCCCTGTAATTCCTCCTGGAAATGTAAGAACTTTACTTTATGGACTTCCTCTGTAATTCCTCCTGGAAATGTAAGAACTTTACTTTATACACTTCCTCTGTAATCCCTCCTGGAAAAGTAAGAACTTTGCTTTATGCACTTCCTCTGTAATCCCTCCTGGAAATGTAAGAACTTTACTTTATGCACTTCCTCTGTAATCCCTCCTGGAAATGTAAGAACTTTACTTTATGCACTTCCTCTGTAATCCCTCCTGGAAATGTAAGAAATCTACTTTGTGCACTTCCTCTGTAATCCCTCCTGGAAATGTAAGAACGTTGTGCATTTCCTCTGTAATTCCTCCTGGAAATGCAAGAACTTTACTTCACTTCCTCCGTAATCCCTCGTGGAAATGTAAGAAATCTACTTTGTGCACTTCCTCTGTAATCCCTCCTGGAAATGTAAGAACGTTGTGCATTTCCTCTGTAATTCCTCCTGGAAATGTAAGAACTTTACTTTATGGACTTCCTCTGTAATCCCTCGTGGAAATGTAAGAACTTTACTTTTTGCACTTCCTCTGTAATTCCTCCTGGAAATGAAAGAACTTTACTTTATGGACTTCCTCTGTAATTCCTCCTGGAAATGTAAGAACTTTACTTTATGCACTTCCTCTGTAATCCCTCCTGGAAATGTAAGAACTTTGCTTTATGCACTTCCTCTGTAATCCCTCCTGGAAATGTATGAACTTTACTTTATGCACTTCCTCTGTAATCCCTCCTGGAAATGTAAGAACTTTACTTTATGCACTTCCTCTGTAATCCCTCCTGGAAACGTAAGAAATCTACTTTGTGCACTTCCTCTGTAATCCCTCCTGGAAATGTAAGAACGTTGTGCATTTCCTCTGTAATTCCTCCTGGAAATGTAAGAACTTTAATTTCTGCACTTCCCCTGTAATCCCTCCTGGAAATGTAAGAACTTTACTTTATGGACTTCCTTTGTAATTCCTCCTGGAAATGTAAGAACTTTACTTTATGCACTTCCTCTGTAATCCCTCCTGGAAAAGTAAGAACTTTGCTTTATGCACTTCCTCTGTAATCCCTCCTGGAAATGTAAGAACTTTACTTTATGCACTTCTTCTGTAATCCCTCCTGGAAATGTAAGAAATCTACTTTGTGCACTTCCTCTGTAATCCCTCCTGGAAATGTAAGAACATTGTGTATTTCCTCTGTAATTCCTCCTGGAAATGTAAGAACTTTACTTTCTGCACTTCCCCTGTAATCCCTCCTGGAAATGTAAGGACTCTACTTTGTGCACTTCCTCTGTAGTCCCTCCTGGAAATGTAAGAACTTTACTTTCTGCACTTCCCCTGTAATCCCTCCTGGAAATGTAAGGACTCTACTTTGTGCACTTCCTCTGTAGTCCCTCCTGGAAATGTAAGAACTTTACTTTGTGCACTTCCTCTGTAAATCCTCCTAGAAATGTAAGGACTCTACTTTGTGCACTTCCTCTTTTATTACTCCTGGAAATGTAAGAACTTTACTTTATGCACTTCCTCTGTAATCCCTCCTGGAAATGTAAGAACTTTACCTTATGCACTTCCTCTGTAATCCCTCTTGGAAATGTAAGAACTTTACTTTATGCACTTCCTCTGTAATCCCTTCTGGAAATGTAAGAACTTTATGCACTTCCTCTGTAATCCCTCCTGGAAATGCAAGAACTTTACTTCACTTCCTCTGTAATCCCTCCTGGAAATGTAAGAAATCTACTTTGTGCACTTCCTCTGTAATCCCTCCTGGAAATGTAAGAACGTTGTGCATTTCCTCTATATTTCCTCCTGGAAATGTAAGAACTTTACTTTATGGACTTCCTCTGTAATCTCTCCTGGAAATGTAAGAACTTTACTTTTTGCACTTCCTCTGTAATTCCTCCTGGAAATGTAAGAACTTTACTTTATGGACTTCCTCTGTAATTCCTCCTGAAAATGTAAGAACTTTACTTTATGCACTTCCTCTGTAATCCCTCCTGGAAATGTAAGAACTTTGCTTTATGCACTTCCTCTGTAATCCCTCCTGGAAATGTATGAACTTTACTTTATGCACTTCCTCTGTAATCCCTCCTGGAAATGTAAGAACTTTACTTTATGCACTTCCTCTGTAATCCCTCCTGGAAACGTAAGAAATCTACTTTGTGCACTTCCTCTGTAATCCCTCCTGGAAATGTAAGAACGTTGTGCATTTCCTCTGTAATTCCTCCTGGAAATGTAAGAACTTTAATTTCTGCACTTCCCCTGTAATCCCTCCTGGAAATGTAAGAACTTTGCTTTATGCACTTCCTCTGTAATCCCTCCTGGAAATGTATGAACTTTACTTTATGCACTTCCTCTGTAATCCCTCCTGGAAATGTAAGAACTTTACTTTATGGACTTCCTCTGTAATTCCTCCTGGAAATGTTTGAACTTTACTTTATGCACTTCCTCTGTAATCCCTCCTGGAAATGTAAGAACTTTGCTTTATGCACTTCCTCTGTAATCCCTCCTGGAAATGTATGAACTTTACTTTATGCACTTCCTCTGTAATCCCTCCTGGAAATGTAAGAACTTTACTTTATGCACTTCCTCTGTAATCCCTCCTGGAAACGTAAGAAATCTACTTTGTGCTCATCCTCTGAAATCCCTCCTGGAAATGTAACAACGTTGTGCATTTCCTCTGTAATTCCTCCTGGAAATGTAAGAACTTTACTTTCTGCACTTCCCCTGTAATCCCTCCTGGAAATGTAAGAACTTTACTTTATGGACTTCCTTTGTAATTCCTCCTGGAAATGTAAGAACTTTACTTTATGCACTTCCTCTGTAATCCCTCCTGGAAAAGTAAGAACTTTGCTTTATGCACTTCCTCTGTTATCCCTCCTGGAAATGTAAGAACATTACTTTATGCACTTCCTCTGTAATCCCTCCTGGAAATGTAAGAAATCTACTTTGTGCACTTCCTCTGTAATCCCTCCTGGAAATGTAAGAACATTGTGCATTTCCTCTGTAATTCCTCCTGGAAATGTAAGAACTTTACTTTCTGCACTTCCCCTGTAATCCCTCCTGGAAATGTAAGGACTCTACTTTGTGCACTTCCTCTGTAGTCCCTCCTGGAAATGTAAGAACTTTACTTTCTGCACTTCCCCTGTAATCCCTCCTGGAAATGTAAGGACTCTACTTTGTGCACTTCCTCTGTAGTCCCTCCTGGAAATGTAAGAACTTTACTTTGTGCACTTCCCCTGTAATCCCTCCTGGAAATGTAAGGACTCTACTTTGTGCACTTCCTCTGTAGTCCCTCCTGGAAATGTAAGGACTCTACTTTGTGCACTTCCTCTGTAAATCCTCCTAGAAATGTAAGGACTCTACTTTGTGCACTTCCTCTTTTATTACTCCTGGAAATGTAAGAACTTTACTTTATGCACTTCCTCTGTAATCCCTCCTGGAAATGTAAGAACTTTACCTTATGCACTTCCTCTGTAATCCCTTTTGGAAATGTAAGAACTTTACTTTATGCACTTCCTCTGTAATCCCTCCTGGAAATGTAAGAACTTTATGCACTTCCTCTGTAATCCCTCCTGGAAATGCAAGAACTTTACTTCACTTCCTCCGTAATCCCTCCTAGAAATGTAAGAAATCTACTTTGTGCACTTCCTCTGTAATCCCTCCTGGAAATGTAAGAATGTTGTGCATTTCCTCTGTATTTCCTCCTGGAAATGTAAGAACTTTACTTTATGGACTTCCTCTGTAATCCCTCCTGGAAATGTAAGAACTTTACTTTTTGCACTTCCTCTGTAATTCCTCCTGGAAATGTAAGAACTTTACTTTATGGACTTCCTCTGTAATTCCTCCTGGAAATGTAAGAACTTTACTTTATGCACTTCCTCTGTAATCCCTCCTGGAAATGTAAGAACTTTGCTTTATGCACTTCCTCTGTAATCCCTCCTGGAAATGTATGAACTTTACTTTATGCACTTCCTCTGTAATCCCTCCTGGAAATGTAAGAACTTTACTTTATGCACTTCCTCTGTAATCCCTCCTGTAAACGTCAGAAATCTACTTTGTGCACTTCCTCTGTAATCCCTCCTGGAAATGTAAGAACGTTGTGCATTTCCTCTGTAATTCCTCTTGGAAATGTAAGAACTTTACTTTCTGCACTTCCCCTGTAATCCCTCCTGGAAATGTAAGAACTTTACTTTATGGACTTCCTCTGTAATTCCTCCTGGAAATGTAAGAACTTTACTTTATGCACTTCCTCTGTAATCCCTCCTGGAAAAGTAAGAACTTTGCTTTATGCACTTCCTCTGTAATCCCTCCTGGAAATGTAAGAACTTTACTTTATGCACTTCCTCTGTAATCCCTCCTGGAAATGTAAGAACTTTACTTTATGCACTTCCTCTGTAATCCCTCCTGGAAATGTAAGAAATCTACTTTGTGCACTTCCTCTGTAATCCCTCCTGGAAATGTAAGAACGTTGTGCATTTCCTCTGTAATTCCTCCTGGAAATGCAAGAACTTTACTTCACTTCCTCCGTAATCCCTCCTGGAAATGTAAGAAATCTACTTTGTGCACTTCCTCTGTAATCCCTCCTGGAAATGTAAGAACGTTGTGCATTTCCTCTGTAATTCCTCCTGGAAATGTAAGAACTTTACTTTATGGACTTCCTCTGTAATCCCTCCTGGAAATGTAAGAACTTTACTTTTTGCACTTCCTCTGTAATTCCTCCTGGAAATGTAAGAACTTTACTTTATGGACTTCCTCTGTAATTCCTCCTGGAAATGTAAGAACTTTACTTTATGCACTTCCTCTGTAATCCCTCCTGGAAATGTAAGAACTTTGCTTTATGCACTTCCTCTGTAATCCCTCCTGGAAATGTATGAACTTTACTTTATGCACTTCCTCTGTAATCCCTCCTGGAAATGTAAGAACTTTACTTTATGCACTTCCTCTGTAATCCCTCCTGGAAACGTAAGAAATCTACTTTGTGCACTTCCTCTGTAATCCCTCCTGGAAATGTAAGAACGTGGTGCATTTCCTCTGTAATTCCTCCTGGAAATGTAAGAACTTTACTTTCTGCACTTCCCCTGTAATCCCTCCTGGAAATTTAAGGACTCTACTTTGTGCACTTCCTCTGTAGTCCCTCCTGGAAATGTAAGAACTTTACTTTCTGCACTTCCCCTGTAATCCCTCCTGGAAATGTAAGGACTCTACTTTGTGCACTTCCTCTGTAGTCCCTCCTGGAAATGTAAGAACTTTACTTTGTGCACTTCCTCTGTAAATCCTCCTGGAAATGTAAGGACTCTACTTTTTGCACTTCCTCTTTTATTACTCCTGGAAATGTAAGAACTTTACTTTATGCACCTCCTCTGTAATCCCTCCTGGAAATGTAAGAACTTTACTTTATGCACTTTCTCTGTAATCCCTCTTGGAAATGTAAGAACTTTACTTTATGCACTTCCTCTGTAATCCCTCCTGGAAATGTAAGAACTTTATGCACTTCCTCTGTAATCCCTCCTGGAAATGCAAGAACTTTACTTCACTTCCTCCGTAATCCCTCCTGGAAATGTAAGAAATCTACTTTGTGCACTTCCTCTGTAATCCCTCCTGGAAATGTAAGAACGTTGTGCATTTCCTCTGTATTTCTTCCTGGAAATGTAAGAACTTTACTTTATGGACTTCCTCTGTAATCCCTCCTGGAAATGTAAGAACTTTACTTTTTGCACTTCCTCTGTAATTCCTCCTGGAAATGTGAGAACTTTACTTTATGGACTTCCTCTGTAATTCCTCCTGGAAATGTAAGAACTTTACTTTATGCACTTCCTCTGTAATCCCTCCTGGAAATGTAAGAACTTTGCTTTATGCACTTCCTCTGTAATCCCTCCTGGAAATGTATGAACTTTACTTTATGCACTTCCTCTGTAATCCCTCCTGGAAATGTAAGAACTTTACTTTATGCACTTCCTCTGTAATTCCTCCTGGAAACGTAAGAAATCTACTTTGTGCACTTCCTCTGTAATCCCTCCTGGAAATGTAAGAACGTTGTGCATTTCCTCTGTAATTCCTCCTGGAAATGTAAGAACTTTACTTTCTGCACTTCCCCTGTAATCCCTCCTGGAAATGTAAGAACTTTACTTTATGGACTTCCTCTGTAATTCCTCCTGGAAATGTAAGAACTTTACTTTATGCACTTCCTCTGTAATCCCTCCTGGAAAAGTAAGAACTTTGCTTTATGCACTTCCTTTGTAATCCCTCCTGGAAATGTAAGAACTTTACTTTATGCACTTTCGCTGTAATCCCTCCTGGAAATGTAAGAACTTTACTTTATGCACTTCCACTGTAATCCCTCCTGGAAATGTAAGAAATCTACTTTGTGCACTTCCTCTGTAATCCCTCCTGGAAATGTAAGAACGTTGTGCATTTCATCTGTAATTCCTCCTGGAAATGTAAGAACTTTACATTCTGCACTTCCCCTGTAATCCCTCCTAGAAAAGTAAGGACTCTACTTTGTACACTTCCTCTGTAGTCCCTCCTGGAAATGTAAGAACTTTACTTTGTGCACTTCCTCTGTAAATCCTCCTGGAAATGTAAGGACTCTACTTTGTGCACTTCCTCTTTAATTACTCCTGGAAATGTAAGAACTTTACTTTATGCACTTCCTCTATAATCCCTCCTGGAAATGTAAGAACTTTACTTTATGCACTTCCACTGTAATCCCTCCTGGAAATGTATGAAATCTACTTTGTGCACTTCCTCTGTAATCCCTCCTGGAAATGTAAGAACTTTACTTTAGGCACTTCCTCTGTAATACCTCCTGGAAATGTAAGAATTTTACTTTTTGCACTTCCTCTGTAAATCCTCCTGGAAATGTAAGAACTCTACTTTGTGCACATCCCCTGTAATCCCTCCTGGAAATGTAAGGACTCCACTTTCTGCACTTCCTCGTTAATTCCCCCTGGAAATGTAAGAACTTTACTTTATGCACTTCCTCTGTAATACCTCCTGGAAATGTAAGAACTTTACTTTATGCACTTCCTCTGTAATCCCTCCTGGAAATGTAAGAAATCTACTTTGTGCACTTCCTCTGTAATCCCTCCTGGAAATGTAAGAACGTTGTGCATTTCCTCTGTAATTCCTCCTGGAAATGCAAGAACTTTACTTCACTTCCTCCGTAATCCCTCCTGGAAATGTAAGAAATCTACTTTGTGCACTTCCTCTGTAATCCCTCCTGGAAATGTAAGAACGTTGTGCATTTCCTCTGTAATTCCTCCTGGAAATGTAAGAACTTTACTTTATGGACTTCCTCTGTAATCCCTCCTGGAAATGTAAGAACTTTACTTTTTGCACTTCCTCTGTAATTCCTCCTGGAAATGTAAGAACTTTTCTTTATGGACTTCCTCTGTAATTCCTCCTGGAAATGTAAGAACTTTACTTTATGCACTTCCTCTGTAATCCCTCCTGGAAATGTAAGAACTTTGCTTTATGCACTTCCTCTGTAATCCCTCCTGGAAATGTATGAACTTTACTTTATGCACTTCCTCTGTAATCCCTCCTGGAAATGTATGAACTTTACTTTATGCACTTCCTCTGTAATCCCTCCTGGAAACGTAAGAAATCTACTTTGTGCACTTCCTCTGTAATCCCTCCTGGAAATGTAAGAACGTTGTGCATTTCCTCTGTAATTCCTCCTGGAAATGTAAGAACTTTACTTTCTGCACTTCCCCTGTAATCCCTCCTGGAAATGTAAGGACTCTACTTTGTGCACTTCCTCTTTTATTACTCCTGGAAATGTAAGAACTTTACTTTATGCACCTCCTCTGTAATCCCTCCTGGAAATGTAAGAACTTTATTTTATGCACTTCCTCTGTAATCCCTCTTGGAAATGTAAGAACTTTACTTTATGCACTTCCTCTGTAATCCCTCCTGGAAATGTAAGAACTTTATGCACTTCCTCTGTAATCCCTCCTGGAAATGCAAGAACTTTACTTCACTTCCTCCGTAATCCCTCCTGGAAATGTAAGAAATCTACTTTGTGCACTTCCTCTGTAATCCCTCCTGGAAATGTAAGAACGTTGTGCATTTCCTCTGTATTTCTTCCTGGAAATGTAAGAACTTTACTTTATGCACTTCCTCTGTAATCCCTCCTGTAAACGTCAGAAATCTACTTTGTGCACTTCCTCTGTAATCCCTCCTGGAAATGTAAGAACGTTGTGCATTTCCTCTGTAATTCCTCCTGGAAATGTAAGAACTTTACTTTCTGCACTTCCCCTGTAATCCCTCCTGTAAATGTAAGAACTTTACTTTATGGACTTCCTCTGTAATTCCTCCTGGAAATGTAAGAACTTTACTTTATGCACTTCCTCTGTAATCCCTCCTGGAAAAGTAAGAACTTTGCTTTATGCACTTCCTCTGTAATCCCTCCTGGAAATGTAAGAACTTTACTTTATGCACTTCCTCTGTAATCCCTCCTGGAAATGTAAGAACTTTACTTTATGCACTTCCTCTGTAATCCCTCCTGGAAATGTAAGAAATCTACTTTGTGCACTTCCTCTGTAATCCCTCCTGGAAATGTAAGAACGTTGTGCATTTCCTCTGTAATTCCTCCTGGAAATGCAAGAACTTTACTTCACTTCCTCCGTAATCCCTCCTGGAAATGTAAGAAATCTACTTTGTGCACTTCCTCTGTAATCCCTCCTGGAAATGTAAGAACGTTGTGCATTTCCTCTGTAATTCCTCCTGGAAATGTAAGAACTTTACTTTATGGACTTCCTCTGTAATCCCTCCTGGAAATGTAAGAACTTTACTTTTTGCACTTCCTCTGTAATTCCTCCTGGAAATGTAAGAACTTTACTTTATGGACTTCCTCTGTAATTCCTCCTGGAAATGTAAGAACTTTACTTTATGCACTTCCTCTGTAATCCCTCCTGGAAATGTAAGAACTTTGCTTTACGCACTTCCTCTGTAATCCCTCCTGGAAATGTATGAACTTTACTTTATGCACTTCCTCTGTAATCCCTCCTGGAAATGTAAGAACTTTACTTTATGCACTTCCTCTGTAATCCCTCCTGGAAACGTAAGAAATCTACTTTGTGCACTTCCTCTGTAATCCCTCCTGGAAATGTAAGAACGTGGTGCATTTCCTCTGTAATTCCTCCTGGAAATGTAAGAACTTTACTTTCTGCACTTCCCCTGTAATCCCTCCTGGAAATGTAAGGACTCTACTTTGTGCACTTCCTCTGTAGTCCCTCCTGGAAATGTAAGAACTTTACTTTCTGCACTTCCCCTGTAATCCCTCCTGGAAATGTAAGGACTCTACTTTGTGCACTTCCTCTGTAGTCCCTCCTGGAAATGTAAGAACTTTACTTTGTGCACTTCCTCTGTAAATCCTCCTGGAAATGTAAGGACTCTACTTTTTGCACTTCCTCTTTTATTACTCCTGGAAATGTAAGAACTTTACTTTATGCACCTCCTCTGTAATCCCTCCTGGAAATGTAAGAACTTTACTTTATGCACTTTCTCTGTAATCCCTCTTGGAAATGTAAGAACTTTACTTTATGCACTTCCTCTGTAATCCCTCCTGGAAATGTAAGAACTTTATGCACTTCCTCTGTAATCCCTCCTGGAAATGCAAGAACTTTACTTCACTTCCTCCGTAATCCCTCCTGGAAATGTAAGAAATCTACTTTGTGCACTTCCTCTGTAATCCCTCCTGGAAATGTAAGAACGTTGTGCATTTCCTCTGTATTTCTTCCTGGAAATGTAAGAACTTTACTTTATGGACTTCCTCTGTAATCCCTCCTGGAAATGTAAGAACTTTACTTTTTGCACTTCCTCTGTAATTCCTCCTGGAAATGTGAGAACTTTACTTTATGGACTTCCTCTGTAATTCCTCCTGGAAATGTAAGAACTTTACTTTATGCACTTCCTCTGTAATCCCTCCTGGAAATGTAAGAACTTTGCTTTATGCACTTCCTCTGTAATCCCTCCTGGAAATGTATGAACTTTACTTTATGCACTTCCTCTGTAATCCCTCCTGGAAATGTAAGAACTTTACTTTATGCACTTCCTCTGTAATCCCTCCTGGAAACGTAAGAAATCTACTTTGTGCACTTCCTCTGTAATCCCTCCTGGAAATGTAAGAACGTTGTGCATTTCCTCTGTAATTCCTCCTGGAAATGTAAGAACTTTACTTTCTGCACTTCCCCTGTAATCCCTCCTGGAAATGTAAGAACTTTACTTTATGGACTTCCTCTGTAATTCCTCCTGGAAATGTAAGAACTTTACTTTATGCACTTCCTCTGTAATCCCTCCTGGAAAAGTAAGAACTTTGCTTTATGCACTTCCTTTGTAATCCCTCCTGGAAATGTAAGAACTTTACTTTATGCACTTCCGCTGTAATCCCTCCTGGAAATGTAAGAACTTTACTTTATGCACTTCCTCTGTAATCCCTCCTGGAAATGTAAGAAATCTACTTTGTGCACTTCCTCTGTAATCCCTCCTGGAAATGTAAGAACGTTGTGCATTTCATCTGTAATTCCTCCTGGAAATGTAAGAACTTTACTTTCTGCACTTCCCCTGTAATCCCTCCTAGAAAAGTAAGGACTCTACTTTGTACACTTCCTCTGTAGTCCCTCCTGGAAATGTAAGAACTTTACTTTGTGCACTTCCTCTGTAAATCCTCCTGGAAATGTAAGGACTCTACTTTGTGCACTTCCTCTTTAATTACTCCTGGAAATGTAAGAACTTTACTTTATGCACTTCCTCTATAATCCCTCCTGGAAATGTAAGAACTTTACTTTATGCACTTCCTCTGTAATCCCTCCTGGAAATGTAAGAACTTTACTTTATGCACTTCCACTGTAATCCCTCCTGGAAATGTATGAAATCTACTTTGTGCACTTCCTCTGTAATCCCTCCTGGAAATGTAAGAACTTTACTTTATGCACTTCCTCTGTAATACCTCCTGGAAATGTAAGAATTTTACTTTTTGCACTTCCTCTGTAAATCCTCCTGGAAATGTAAGAACTCTACTTTGTGCACATCCCCTGTAATCCCTCCTGGAAATGTAAGGACTCCACTTTCTGCACTTCCTCGTTAATTCCCCCTGGAAATGTAAGAACTTTACTTTATGCACTTCCTCTGTAATACCTCCTGGAAATGTAAGAACTTTACTTTATGCACTTCCTCTGTAATCCCTCCTGGAAATGTAAGAAATCTACTTTGTGCACTTCCTCTGTAATCCCTCCTGGAAATGTAAGAACGTTGTGCATTTCCTCTGTAATTCCTCCTGGAAATGCAAGAACTTTACTTCACTTCCTCCGTAATCCCTCCTGGAAATGTAAGAAATCTACTTTGTGCACTTCCTCTGTAATCCCTCCTGGAAATGTAAGAACGTTGTGCATTTCCTCTGTAATTCCTCCTGGAAATGTAAGAACTTTACTTTATGGACTTCCTCTGTAATCCCTCCTGGAAATGTAAGAACTTTACTTTTTGCACTTCCTCTGTAATTCCTCCTGGAAATGTAAGAACTTTACTTTATGGACTTCCTCTGTAATTCCTCCTGGAAATGTAAGAACTTTACTTTATGCACTTCCTCTGTAATCCCTCCTGGAAATGTAAGAACTTTGCTTTATGCACTTCCTCTGTAATCCCTCCTGGAAATGTATGAACTTTACTTTATGCACTTCCTCTGTAATCCCTCCTGGAAATGTAAGAACTTTACTTTATGCACTTCCTCTGTAATCCCTCCTGGAAACGTAAGAAATCTACTTTGTGCACTTCCTCTGTAATCCCTCCTGGAAATGTAAGAACGTTGTGCATTTCCTCTGTAATTCCTCCTGGAAATGTAAGAACTTTACTTTCTGCACTTCCCCTGTAATCCCTCCTGGAAATGTAAGGACTCTACTTTGTGCACTTCCTCTTTTATTACTCCTGGAAATGTAAGAACTTTACTTTATGCACCTCCTCTGTAATCCCTCCTGGAAATGTAAGAACTTTATTTTATGCACTTCCTCTGTAATCCCTCTTGGAAATGTAAGAACTTTACTTTATGCACTTCCTCTGTAATCCCTCCTGGAAATGTAAGAACTTTATGCACTTCCTCTGTAATCCCTCCTGGAAATGCAAGAACTTTACTTCACTTCCTCCGTAATCCCTCCTGGAAATGTAAGAAATCTACTTTGTGCACTTCCTCTGTAATCCCTCCTGGAAATGTAAGAACGTTGTGCATTTCCTCTGTATTTCTTCCTGGAAATGTAAGAACTTTACTTTATGGACTTCCTCTGTAATCCCTCCTGGAAATGTAAGAACTTTACTTTTTGCACTTCCTCTGTAATTCCTCCTGGAAATGTAAGAACTTTACTTTATGGACTTCCTCTGTAATTCCTCCTGGAAATGTAAGAACTTTACTTTATGCACTTCCTCTGTAATCCCTCCTGGAAATGTAAGAACTTTGTTTTATGCACTTCCTCTGTAATCCCTCCTGGAAATGTATGAACTTTACTTTATGCACTTCCTCTGTAATCCCTCCTGGAAATGTAAGAACTTTACTTTATGCACTTCCTCTGTAATCCCTCCTGGAAACGTAAGAAATCTACTTTGTGCACTTCCTCTGTAATCCCTCCTGGAAATGTAAGAACGTTGTGCATTTCCTCTGTAATTCCTCCTGGAAATGTAAGAACTTTACTTTCTGCACTTCCCCTGTAATCCCTCCTGGAAATGTAAGAACTTTACTTTATGGACTTCCTCTGTAATTCCTCCTGGAAATGTAAGAACTTTATGCACTTCCTCTGTAATCCCTCCTGGAAATGCAAGAACTTTACTTCACTTCCTCCGTAATCCCTCCTGGAAATGTAAGAAATCTACTTTGTGCACTTCCTCTGTAATCCCTCCTGGAAATGTAAGAACGTTGTGCATTTCCTCTGTATTTCTTCCTGGAAATGTAAGAACTTTACTTTATGGACTTCCTCTGTAATCCCTCCTGGAAATGTAAGAACTTTACTTTTTGCACTTCCTCTGTAATTCCTCCTGGAAATGTAAGAACTTTACTTTATGGACTTCCTCTGTAATTCCTCCTGGAAATGTAAGAACTTTACTTTATGCACTTCCTCTGTAATCCCTCCTGGAAATGTAAGAACTTTGCTTTATGCACTTCCTCTGTAATCCCTCCTGGAAATGTATGAACTTTACTTTATGCACTTCCTCTGTAATCCCTCCTGGAAATGTAAGAACTTTACTTTATGCACTTCCTCTGTAATCCCTCCTGGAAACGTAAGAAATCTACTTTGTGCACTTCCTCTGTAATCCCTCCTGGAAATGTAAGAACGTTGTGCATTTCCTCTGTAATTCCTCCTGGAAATGTAAGAACTTTACTTTCTGCACTTCCCCTGTAATCCCTCCTGGAAATGTAAGAACTTTACTTTATGGACTTCCTCTGTAATTCCTCCTAGAAATGTAAGAACTTTTCTTTATGCACTTCCTCTGTAATCCCTCCTGGAAAAGTAAGAACTTTGCTTTATGCACTTCCTCTGTAATCCCTCCTGGAAATGTAAGAACTTTACTTTATGCACTTCCGCTGTAATCCCTCCTGGAAATGTAAGAACTTTACTTTATGCACTTCCTCTGTAATCCCTCCTGGAAATGTAAGAAATCTACTTTGTGCACTTCCTCTGTAATCCCTCCTGGAAATGTAAGAACGTTGTGCATTTCATCTGTAATTCCTCCTGGAAATGTAAGAACTTTACTTTCTGCACTTCCCCTGTAATCCCTCCTGGAAATGTAAGGACTCTACTTTGTACACTTCCTCTGTAGTCCCTCCTGGAAATGTAAGAACTTTACTTTGTGCACTTCCTCTGTAAATCCTCCTGGAAATGTAAGGACTCTACTTTGTGCACTTCCTCTTTAATTACTCCTGGAAATGTAAGAACTTTACTTTATGCACTTCCACTGTAATCCCTCCTGGAAATGTAAGAAATCTACTTTGTGCACTTCCTCTGTAATCCCTCCTGGAAATGTAAGAACTTTACTTTATGCACTTCCTCTGTAATACCTCCTGGAAATGTAAGAATTTTACTTTTTGCACTTCCTCTGTAAATCCTCCTGGAAATGTAAGAACTCTACTTTGTGCACATCCCCTGTAATCCCTCCTGGAAATGTAAGGACTCCACTTTCTGCACTTCCTCGTTAATTCCCCCTGGAAATGTAAGAACTTTACTTTATGCACTTCCTCTGTAATCCCTCCTGGAAATGTAAGAACTTTACTTTTTGCACTTCCTCTGTAATCCCTCCTGGAAATGTAAGAACTCTTCTTTATGCACTTCCTCTGTAATCTCTCCTGGAAATGTAAGAACTTTACTTTATGCACTTCCTCTGTAATCCCTCCTGGAAATGTAAGACCTTTACTTTATGCACTTCCTCTGTAATCTCTCCTGGAAATGTAAGAAATCTACTTTGTGCTCTTCCTCTGTAATCCCTCCTGGAAATGTAAGAACATTGTGCATTTCCTCTGTAATTCCTCCTGGAAATGTAAGAACTTTACTTTCTGCACTTCCCCTGTAATCCCTCCTGGAAATGTAAGGACTCTACTTTGTGCACTTCCTCTGTAGTCCCTCCTGGAAATGTAAGAACTTTACTTTGTGCACTTGCTCTGTAAATCCTCCTGGAAATGTAAGGACTCTACTTTGTGCACTTCCTCTTTTATTACTCCTGGAAATGTAAGAACTTTACTTTATGCACTTCCTCTGTAATCCCTCCTGGAAATGTAAGAACTTTACTTTATGCACTTCCTCTGTAATCCCTCTTTGAAATGTAAGAACTTTACTTTATGCACTTCCTCTGTAATCCCTCCTGGAAATGTAAGAACTTTATGCACTTCCTCTGTAATCCCTCCTGGAAATGCAAGAACTTTACTTCACTTCCTCCGTAATCCCTCCTGGAAATGTAAGAAATCTACTTTGTGCACTTCCTCTGTTATCCCTCCTGGAAATGTAAGAACGTTGTGCATTTCCTCTGTATTTCCTCCTGGAAATGTAAGAACTTTACTTTATGGACTTCCTCTGTAATTCCTCCTGGAAATGTAAGAACTTTACTTTTTGCACTTCCTCTGTAATTCCTCCTGGAAATGTAAGAACTTTACTTTATGGACTTCCTCTGTAATTCCTCCTGGAAATGTAAGAACTTTACTTTATGCACTTCCTCTGTAATCCCTCCTGGAAATGAAAGAACTTTGCTTCATGCACTTCCTCTGTAATCCCTCCTGGAAATGTATGAACTTTACTTTATGCACTTCCTCTGTAATCCCTCCTGGAAATGTAAGAACTTTACTTTATGCACTTCCTCTGTAATCCCTCCTGGAAACGTAAGAAATCTACTTTGTGCACTTCCTCTGTAATCCCTCCTGGAAATGTAAGAACGTTGTGCATTTCCTCTGTAATTCCTCCTGGAAATGTAAGAACTTTACTTTCTGCACTTCCCCTGTAATCCCTCCTGGAAATGTAAGAACTTTACTTTATGGACTTCCTCTGTAATTCCTCCTGGAAATGTAAGAACTTTACTTTATTCACTTCCTCTGTAATCCCTCCTGGAAAAGTAAGAACTTTGCTTTATGCACTTCCTCTGTAATCCCTCCTGGAAATGTAAGAACTTTACTTTATGCACTTCCTCTGTAATCCCTCCTGGAAATGTAAGAACTTTACTTTATGCACTTCCTCTGTAATCCCTCCTGGAAATGTAAGAAATTTACTTTGTGCACTTCCTCTGTAATCCCTCCTGGAAATGTAAGAACGTTGTGCATTTCATCTGTAATTCCTCCTGGAAATGTAAGAACTTTACTTTCTGCACTTCCCCTGTAATCCCTCCTGGAAATGTAAGGACTCTACTTTGTACACTTCCTCTGTAGTCCCTCCTGGAAATGTAAGAACTTTACTTTGTGCACTTCCTCTGTAAATCCTCCTGGAAATGTAAGGACTCTACTTTGTACACTTCCTCTGTAATCCCTCCTGGAAATGTAAGAACTTTACTTTATGCACTTCCACTGTAATCCCTCCTGGAAATGTAAGAAATCTACTTTGTGCACTTCCTCTGTAATCCCTCCTGGAAATGTAAGAACTTTACTTTATGCACTTCCTCTGTAATCCCTCCTGGAAATGTAAGAATTTTACTTTTTGCACTTCCTCTGTAAATCCTCCTGGAAATATAAGAACTCTACTTTGTGCACATCCCCTGTAATCCCTCCTGGAAATGTAAGGACTCCACTTTCTGCACTTCCTCGTTAATTCCCCCTGGAAATGTAAGAACTTTACTTTATGCACTTCCTCTGTAATCCCTCCTGGAAATGTAAGAACTTTACTTTTTGCACTTCCTCTGTAATCCCTCCTGGAAATGTAAGAACTCTACTTTATGCACTTCCTCTGTAATCTCTCCTGGAAATGTAAGAACTTTACTTTATGCACTTCCTCTGTAATCCCTCCTGGAAATGTAAGACCTTTACTTTATGCACTTCCTCTGTAATCTCTCCTGGAAATGTAAGAAATCTACTTTGTGCTCTTCCTCTGTAATCCCTCCTGGAAATGTAAGAACATTGTGCATTTCCTCTGTAATTCCTCCTGGAAATGTAAGAACTTTACTTTCTGCACTTCCCCTGTAATCCCTCCTGGAAATGTAAGGACTCTCCTTTGTGCACTTCCTCTGTAATCCCTCCTGGAAATGTAAGAACTTTACTTTGTGCACTTCCTCTGTAAATCCTCCTGGGAATGTAAGGACTCTACTTTGTGTACTTCCTCTTTAATTACTCCTGGAAATGTAAGAACTTTAATTTTATGCACTTCCTCTGTAATCCCTCCTGGAAATGTAAGAACTTTACTTTATGCACTTCCTCTGTAATCCCTCCTGGAAATGTAAGAATTTTACTTTATGCACTTCCTCTGTAATCCCTCCTGGAAATGTAAGAACTTTACTTTATGCACTTCCTCTGTAATCCCTCCTGAAATTTAAGAACTCTACTTTGTGCACATCCCCTGTAATCCCTCCTGGAAATGTAAGAACTTTACTTTATGCATTTCCTCTGTAATCCCTCCTGGAAATGTAAGACCTTTACTTTATGCACTTCCTCTGTAATCTCTCCTGGAAATGTAAGAAATCTACTTTGTGCTCTTCCTCTGTAATCCCTCCTGGAAATGTAAGAACATTGTGCATTTCCTCTGTAATTCCTCCTGGAAATGTAAGAACTTTACTTTCTGCACTTCCCCTGTAATCCCTCCTGGAAATGTAAGGACTCTACTTTGTGCACTTCCTCTGTAGTCCCTCCTGGAAATGTAAGAACTTTACTTTGTGCACTTGCTCTGTAAATCCTCCTGGAAATGTAAGGACTCTACTTTGTGCACTTCATCTTTTATTACTCCTGGAAATGTAAGAACTTTACTTTATGCACTTCCTCTGTAATCCCTCCTGGAAATGTAAGAACTTTACTTTATGCACTTCCTCTGTAATCCCTCTTTGAAATGTAAGAACTTTACTTTATGCACTTCCTCTGTAATCCCTCCTGGAAATGTAAGAACTTTATGCACTTCCTCTGTAATCCCTCCTGGAAATGCAAGAACTTTACTTCACTTCCTCCGTAATCCCTCCTGGAAATGTAAGAAATCTACTTTGTGCACTTCCTCTGTTATCCCTCCTGGAAATGTAAGAACGTTGTGCATTTCCTCTGTATTTCCTCCTGGAAATGTAAGAACTTTACTTTATGGACTTCCTCTGTAATCCCTCCTGGAAATGTAAGAACTTTACTTTTTGCACTTCCTCTGTAATTCCTCCTGGAAATGTAAGAACTTTACTTTATGGACTTCCTCTGTAATTCCTCCTGGAAATGTAAGAACTTTACTTTATGCACTTCCTCTGTAATCCCTCCTGGAAATGAAAGAACTTTGCTTTATGCACTTCCTCTGTAATCCCTCCTGGAAATGTATGAACTTTACTTTATGCACTTCCTCTGTAATCCCTCCTGGAAATGTAAGAACTTTACTTTATGCACTTCCTCTGTAATCCCTCCTGGAAACGTAAGAAATCTACTTTGTGCACTTCCTCTGTAATCCCTCCTGGAAATGTAAGAACGTTGTGCATTTCCTCTGTAATTCCTCCTGGAAATGTAAGAACTTTACTTTCTGCACTTCCCCTGTAATCCCTCCTGGAAATGTAAGAACTTTACTTTATGGACTTCCTCTGTAATTCCTCCTGGAAATGTAAGAACTTTACTTTATGCACTTCCTCTGTAATCCCTCCTGGAAAAGTAAGAACTTTGCTTTATGCACTTCCTCTGTAATCCCTCCTGGAAATGTAAGAACTTTACTTTATGCACTTCCTCTGTAATCCCTCCTGGAAATGTAAGAACTTTACTTTATGCACTTCCTCTGTAATCCCTCCTGGAAATGTAAGAAATTTACTTTGTGCACTTCCTCTGTAATCCCTCCTGGAAATGTAAGAACGTTGTGCATTTCATCTGTAATTCCTCCTGGAAATGTAAGAACTTTACTTTCTGCACTTCCCCTGTAATCCCTCCTGGAAATGTAAGGACTCTACTTTGTACACTTCCTCTGTAGTCTCCTGGAAATGTAAGAACTTTACTTTGTGCACTTCCTCTGTAAATCCTCCTGGAAATGTAAGGACTCTACTTTGTGCACTTCCTCTTTAATTACTCCTGGAAATGTAAGAACTTTACTTTATGCATTTCCTCTATAATCCCTCCTGGAAATGTAATAACTTTACTTTATGCACTTCCTCTGTAATCCCTCCTGGAAATGTAAGAACTTTACTTTATGCACTTCCACTGTAATCCCTCCTGGAAATGTAAGAAATCTACTTTGTGCACTTCCTCTGTAATCCCTCCTGGAAATGTAAGAACTTTACTTTATGCACTTCCTCTGTAATCCCTCCTGGAAATGTAAGAATTTTACTTTTTGCACTTCCTCTGTAAATCCTCCTGGAAATATAAGAACTCTACTTTGTGCACATCCCCTGTAATCCCTCCTGGAAATGTAAGGACTCCACTTTCTGCACTTCCTCGTTAATTCCCCCTGGAAATGTAAGAACTTTACTTTATGCACTTCCTCTGTAATCCCTCCTGGAAATGTAAGAACTTTACTTTTTGCACTTCCTCTGTAATCCCTCCTGGAAATGTAAGAACTCTACTTTATGCACTTCCTCTGTAATCTCTCCTGGAAATGTAAGAACTTTACTTTATGCTCTTCCTCTGTAATCCCTCCTGGAAATGTAAGACCTTTACTTTATGCACTTCCTCTGTAATCTCTCCTGGAAATGTAAGAAATCTACTTTGTGCTCTTTCTCTGTAATCCCTCCTGGAAATGTAAGAACATTGTGCATTTCCTCTGTAATTCCTCCTGGAAATGTAAGAACTTTACTTTCTGCACTTCCCCTGTAATCCCTCCTGGAAATGTAAGGACTCTACTTTGTGCACTTCCTCTGTAATCCCTCCTGGAAATGTAAGAACTTTACTTTGTGCACTTCCTCTGTAAATCCTCCTGGGAATGTAAGGACTCTACTTTGTGTACTTCCTCTTTAATTACTCCTGGAAATGTAAGAACTTTAATTTATGCACTTCCTCTGTAATCCCTCCTGGAAATGTAAGAACTTTACTTTATGCACTTCCTCTGTAATCCCTCCTGGAAATGTAAGAATTTTACTTTATGCACTTCCTCTGTAATCCCTCCTGGAAATGTAAGAACTTTACTTTATGCACTTCCTCTGTAATCCCTCCTGAAATTTAAGAACTCTACTTTGTGCACATCCCCTGTAATCCCTCCTGGAAATGTAAGAACTTTACTTTATGCATTTCCTCTGTAATCCCTCCTGGAAATGTAAGAACTTTACTTTATGCACTTCCTCTGTAATCCCTCCTGGAAATGTAAGAACTTTACTTTATGCACTTCCTCTGTAATCCCTCCTGAAATTTAAGAACTCTACTTTGTGCACATCCCCTGTAATCCCTCCTGGAAATGTAAGAACTTTACTTTATGCATTTCCTCTGTAATCCCTCCTGGAAATGTAAGAACTTTACTTTATGCACTTCCTCTGTAATCCCTCCTGGAAATGTAAGAACTTTACTTTATGCACTTCCTCTGTAATCCCTCCTGAAATTTAAGAACTCTACTTTGTGCACATCCCCTGTAATCCCTCCTGGAAATGTAAGAACTTTACTTTATGCATTTCCTCTGTAATCCCTCCTGGAAATGTAAGAACTTTACTTTATGCACTTCCTCTGTAATCCCTCCTGGAAATGTAAGAACTTTACTTTATGCACTTCCTCTGTAATCCCTCCTGAAATTTAAGAACTCTACTTTGTGCACATCCCCTGTAATCCCTCCTGGAAATGTAAGAACTTTACTTTATGCATTTCCTCTGTAATCCCTCCTGGAAATGTAAGAACTTTACTTTATGAACTTCCTCTGTAATCTGTCCTGGAAATGTAAGAACTTTACTTTATGCACTTCCTCTGTAATCCCTCCTGGAAATGTAAGAACTTTACTTTATGCACTTCCTCTGTAATCCCTCCTGGAAATGTAAGAACTCTACTTTGTGCACATCCCCTGTAATCCCTCCTGGAAATGTAAGAATTTTACTTTATGCACTTCCTCTGTAAATCCTCCTGGAAAAGTAAGAACTCTACTTTGTGCATATCCCCTGTAATCCCTCCTGGAAATGTAAGAACTTTACTTTATGCACTTCCTCTGTAATCCCTCCTGGAAATGTAAGAATTTTACTTTATGCACTTCCTCTGTAATCCCTCCTGGAAATGTAAGAATTTTACTTTTTGCACTTCCTCTGTAAATCCTCCTGGAAATGTAAGAACTCTACTTTGTGCACATCCCCTGTAATCCCTCCTGGAAATGTAAGGACTCCACTTTCTGCACTTCCTCTTTAATTCCCCCTGGAAATGTAAGAACTTTACTTTATGCACTTCCTCTGTAATCCCTCCTGGAAATGTAAGAACTTTACTTTTTGTACTTCCTCTGTAATCCCTCCTGGAAATGTAAGAACTCTACTTTATGCACTTCCTCTGTAATCCCTCCTGGAAATGTAAGAACTCTACTTTGTGCATTTCCTCTTTAATTCCTCATGGAAATGTGAGAACTTTACTTTATGCATTTCCTCTGTAATCCCTCCTGGAAATGTAAGAACATTACTTTTTGCACTTCCTCTGTAAATACTCCTGGAAATGTAAGATCTCTACTTTGTGCACATCCCCTGTAATCCCTCCTGGAAATGTAAGGACTCTACTTTGTGCACTTCCTCTGTAATCCCTCCTGGAAATGTAAGGACTCTACTTTCTGCACTTCCTCTTTAATTCCTCATGGAAATGTAAGAACTTTACTATATGCACTTCCTCAGTAATCCCTCCTGGAAATGTAAGAACTTTACTTTGTGCACTTCCTCTGTAAATCCTCCTGGAAATGTAAGGACTCTACTTTGTGCACTTCCTCTTTAATTACTCTTGGAAATGTAAGAACTTTACTTTATGCACTTCCTCTGTAATCCCTCCTGGAATTGTAAGAACTTTACTTTATGCACTTACACTGTAATCCCTCCTGGAAATGTAAGAAATCTACTTTGTGCACTTCCTCTGTAATCCCTCCTGGAAATGTAAGAACTTTACTTTATGCCCTTCCTCTGTAATCCCTCCTGGAAATGTAAGAACTTTACTTTATGCACTTCCTCTGTAATCCCTCCTGGAAATGTAAGAAATCTACTTTGTGCAGTTCCTCTGTAATCCCTCCTGGAAATGTAAGAACGTTGTGCATTTCCTCTGTAATTCCTCCTGGAAATGGAAGAACTTTAGTTTATGCACTTCCTCTGTAATCCCTCCTGGAAATGTAAGAACTTTACTTTATGCCCTTCCTCTGTAATCCCTCCTGGAAATGTAAGAACTTTACTTTTTGCACTTCCTCTGTAAATACTCCTGGAAATGTAACGACTGTACTTTGTGCGCTTCCTTTTTAATTCCTCATGGAAATGTAAGAACTTTACTATACGCACTTCCTCTGTAATCCCTCCTGGAAATGTAAGGACTAGTGTTGAGCGAACATGCTCGACACTGCTCGGTACTCGCCCGAGCATCACGCTACTCGGGATGTTCGGCGAGCACCGAGCATTTCCGGGTTACTCGGGCGGGAGCTCGGGTCTCCGCCCTGCATGTTTGGCGCTCTTTACAGAGCCAATGAACATGCAGGGATTGCCAGCCAGTCACTGTAATGCCGCAGCCATGTTGTTTGTGGGCATTACAGTGATTGGCTGGCCGCACAGCGTCACCTCGAGTATTTAAAACCGGGTGCCGCCATCTTGGACACAGTCGCTCCGGATCAGACAGTGTAGGGACAGTGCTGCTGATTTAGGGAGAGATATATCCTGCAAAATAGTTAGTGTAGGGTCTGTAAAGGCTGCCAGATCAAACAAACAGTCCTTCTCAGGACTAATATCCATCCCAGGTATATCAGGCAGGCAGGCAGGCAGGCTGTATAGGAGACGCAGTGGTTATACCAGCAAACGCTGCATTACAGTCCTGTGTGCTGCTCCTGTTGCTGAAATTGCTGGACTTAGCTCCAGGTCCCGGGGGCCAGGAAAAATCCTTTTTTTTTTATCAAAATCCTCTTTTTTTTTTCCTCCTTCACAATGTACAAATACCCATCTTATTAACCTTTTGGTGTCCCGTCCCCCCCAAAAAAAAAGTGTGCCTCTGATTTTTCAGACACAAATATATCTGTTGAAAATAGTCTGGTGTAGGCCAGAGAAACAGAAGTGTGGTTTTGCAGTTCTATGGGCCATTTGTATCTAAAAAAAACAGTTTGAGTGTGTCGCTCACTGTTCAGCCGCAAATATATATATATTTTAAAAAGCCTGGTATACACCAGTAAATTATTACTGTGGTTTTGATGTTCCACGGTAAAACATCTCTATTATCCTGTTTTTGGCATTTTTTGCTGTATAAAAATAATAATAGTGTCTCCCTGATTTTTCAGACACAAATATATCTGTTGAAAATAGTCTGGTGTAGGCCAGAGAGACAGAAGTGTGCTTTTGCTGTTCCATGGTAAAAAATCTCTATTATCCTGCTTTTTGCATTTTTTGTTGTAAAAAAAAAAAATAGTGTCTCCCTGATTTTTCAGACACAAATATATCTGTTGAAAACAGTCTGGTGTAGGCCCGAGAAATACAAGTGTGGTTTTGCAGTTCCACGGTACAAACCTCTGTATTATCCACTTTTGGGCCATTTGTATCTAAAAAAAACAGTTTGAGTGTGTCGCTCACTGTTCAGCCGCAAATATATATATATTTTAAAAAGCCTGGTATACACCAGTAAATTATTACTGTGGTTTTGATGTTCCACGGTAAAACATCTCTATTATCCTGTTTTTGGCATTTTTTGCTGTATAAAAATAATAATAGTGTCTCCCTGATTTTTCAGACACAAATATATCTGTTGAAAATAGTCTGGTGTAGGCCAGAGAGACAGAAGTGTGCTTTTGCTGTTCCACGGTAAAAAATCTCTATTATCCTGCTTTTTGCATTTTTTGCTGTAAAAAAAAAAAATAATAGTGTCTCCCTGATTTTTCAGACACGAATATATCTGTTGAAAATAGTCTGGTGTAGGCCCGAGAAATACAAGTGTGGTTTTGCAGTTCCACGGTACAAACCTCTGTATTATCCACTTTTGGGCCATTTGTATCTAAAAAAAACAGTATGAGTGTGTCGCTCACTGTTCAGCCGCAAATATATATATTTTAAAAAGCCTGGTATACACCAGTAAATTATTACTGTGGTTTTGATGTTCCACGGTAAAACATCTCTATTATCCTGTTTTTGGCATTTTTTGCTGTATAAAAATAATAATAGTGTCTCCCTGATTTTTCAGACACAAATATATCTGTTGAAAATAGTCTGGTGTAGGCCCAAGAAATACAAGTGTGGTTTTGCAGTTCCACGGTACAAACCTCTGTATTATCCACTTTTGGGCCATTTGTATCTAAATAAAACAGTTTGAGTGTGTCGCTCACTGTTCAGCCGCAAATATATATATATTTTAAAAAGCCTGGTATACACCAGTAAATTATTACTGTGGTTTTGATGTTCCACGGTAAAACATCTCTATTATCCTGTTTTTGGCAATTTTTGCTGTATAAAAATAATAATAGTGTCTCCCTGATTTTTCAGACACAAATATATCTGTTGAAAATAGTCTGGTGTAGGCCAGAGAGACAGAAGTGTGCTTTTGCTGTTCCATGGTAAAAAATCTCTATTATCCTGCTTTTTGCATTTTTTGTTGTAAAAAAAAAAAAAATAGTGTCTCCCTGATTTTTCAGACACAAATATATCTGTTGAAAACAGTCTGGTGTAGGCCCGAGAAATACAAGTGTGGTTTTGCAGTTCCACGGTACAAACCTCTGTATTATCCACTTTTGGGCCATTTGTATCTAAAAAAAACAGTTTGAGTGTGTCGCTCACTGTTCAGCCGCAAATATATATATATTTTAAAAAGCCTGGTATACACCAGTAAATTATTACTGTGGTTTTGATGTTCCACGGTAAAACATCTCTATTATCCTGTTTTTGGCATTTTTTGCTGTATAAAAATAATAATAGTGTCTCCCTGATTTTTCAGACACAAATATATCTGTTGAAAATAGTCTGGTGTAGGCCAGAGAGACAGAAGTGTGCTTTTGCTGTTCCACGGTAAAAAATCTCTATTATCCTGCTTTTTGCATTTTTTGCTGTAAAAAAAAAAAATAATAGTGTCTCCCTGATTTTTCAGACACGAATATATCTGTTGAAAATAGTCTGGTGTAGGCCTGAGAAATACAAGTGTGGTTTTGCAGTTCCACGGTACAAACCTCTGTACTATCCACTTTTGGGCCATTTGTATGTAAAAAAAACAGTTTGAGTGTGTCGCTCACTGTTCAGCCGCAAATATATATATATTTTAAAAAGCCTGGTATACACCAGTAAATTATTACTGTGGTTTTGATGTTCCACGGTAAAACATCTCTATTATCCTGTTTTTGGCATTTTTTGCTGTATAAAAATAATAATAGTGTCTCCCTGATTTTTCAGACACAAATATATCTGTTGAAAATAGTCTGGTGTAGGCCCAAGAAATACAAGTGTGGTTTTGCAGTTCCACGGTACAAACCTCTGTATTATCCACTTTTGGGCCATTTGTATCTAAATAAAACAGTTTGAGTGTGTCGCTCACTGTTCAGCCGCAAATATATATATATTTTAAAAAGCCTGGTATACACCAGTAAATTATAACTGTGGTTTTGCTGTTCCACGGTAAAAAAATCTCTATTATTCATATTTTGGTAGTTTTTTCCGTAAAGAAAAACAGTAGTGTCTCCTAACTGTTGTGACACAAAAATATATCTGTTGAAAATAGTCTTGTGTAGGCCCGACATCCCAGTGTGGTTTCGCAGTTCCACGGGTCAAATCGCTGTACTATCCAGTTTTGGGCCTTTGGTATCTAAAAAAAAAGCAGTTTGAGTGTGTCGCTCACTGTTCAGCCGCAAATATCTCTATTTAAAAAAGTGTGGTATACCCCAGTAAACAATAACTGTGGTTTTCCTCTGCCACGGTTCTAATCTACTCTTTATTACCCTTTTTCCATTGATAGTGCAAGTGTAAGCTATTTTACTTCATTTATAATGGGCAAGGCGCGTGGCAAGGGACGTGGAAGTGGACGTTCTGTGATGGTTCGTGCAGAGGACGGCGCCGTGGCCAAGGTGAAAATGTGCCACAACCAACAGCCACATCTTCTCGCTCCCACTTCTTGACCGAATTACTAGGGAAGCACAGAACAACACCAGTATTGAGAACTGATCAGTGTGAACAGATTATTAATTGGATAGCAGACAATACTTCCAGTTACCTGGGCACCACCACCTCCGGTCTGTCTTCCACACGGTCAACTCTTAGTAGCCGTGAGTCTCGACCGCATACTCCTCCTCACCCTGATGCTCCTTCCTCCCACCATGCCGAGTGTCGTCAGACAGCAAGTGATCCCACACTTGGACACTCTGAAGAGCTGTTCACTGGTCCATTTCCATATTTGGGCCCCTCGCCTGATACGCTTGAAGTGGTGGCAGAGGAGATCCCATGTTGCGATGCCCAAATATTTGAACAGCCATGGCCACAGGAAGTCGACGTTGGCAATCTGTCACAAGAGGTGGACGATGACGAGACACAATTGCCAGGAAGTGAGGAGGAGGATCGTGGTGCGCAAGTGGAAGAGGAGGAGGTGGTGGATGATCTAGTAACTGACCCAACGTGGAAGGAGGACATGCAGAGTGAGGCCAGCAGCACACAGGGGGAGGGAGGCAGAGTACCCCAACAGGCAGGAAGAAGCAGTGTGGTGGCCGCAGACAGAAGGCAGGCAACCGTTCCCCGTGACACCAACACGAGGGACGTTGCCAGTACAAGCGGTAGGTCTTCCAGAGTCTGGAATTTTTTTAAAGACTCTGCTGATAACCCCAAAAAGGCCATTTGTTCCACCTGCCATGCCAGCATCAGCAGGGGTGACAAAACTACCAGCCTGACCACCACCAGCATGATCAGGCACATGGCAGCAAAGCACCCGACTTTGTGGGGCGAAACCCAGGGTCCACGACAAGTGTCAGCGGGTGTCACCACTGTTTCTTCCACTGTTGTGCGTGCAATAGAACCCCCTGTTGTGTGTGCAAGGCAATCCCCTGTCCATACTGCATGTAAAAATGCCCCCTCCTCTCAGTCTTCACTTGTTATGGCAGTTTCTCAAGAAACAGCATCAACGTCCACGTCCACGTCCCACCGCAGCGTTCAATTGTCCATATCCCAGACCTTTGAACGAAAGCGGAAATTCGCAGCTATCGCCCCACAGGCCACAGTCCTAAATTCGCACATTTCACGACTGCTTGCATTGGAAATGCTGCCTTTTAGGCTGGTGGAGACGGAATCCTTCCGCAATCTTATGGCGGTGGCCGTCCCTCGGTACTCGGTCCCCAGCCGACACTATTTTGCCCGGTGTGCCATCCCCGCACTACACAAGCACGTGTCCCAAAGCATCTGCCGTGCCCTCAACAACGCAGTTACTGGGAGAGTCCACCTGACAACGGACACGTGGACAAGTGCTTGTGGCCAGGGACGGTACATCTCTCTGACGGCACACTGGGTAAACATAGTGGAAGCCTGGACCCAGTCGGACCTTGCAACGGAACACATCCTCCCCACACCGAGGATTGCGGGCCCTATGTCAGTCAGAGTTGCCCCCACAGTGTACAGCTCCTGCGCATCCTCCTCCTCCTCCTCATGTTCAGCCTCCATCTCAGATATCACCACATCAGTTACAAGCTGGAAGCATTGCAGTACTGCCTCCGCCAAGCGGCAACAGGCTGTGCTGAAACTCATAAGCTTAGGTGATAAACCTCACACTGCTTGTGAGTTGTGGACAGCTGTGAAAGAGCAGGCAGATCTGTGGCTGAGACCGCTGAACCTACATCCCGGCATGGTCGTGTGTGACAATGGCCTTAACCTGGTGGCGGCTCTGAGGCGAGGTGAGATCACACACGTACCATGCCTGGCTCATGTGCTTAACCTCGTGGTTCAGCGGTTTCTTAAATCGTACCCCGAGTTGCCAGATCTGCTCGTGAAAGTACGCCGCCTGTCAGCTCATTTTCGCAAGTCGGCTACAGCTTCCGCTGCCCTTGCTGTGTTGCAGCAGCGTTTGCAGCTTCCGGCACACCGACTGGTGTGTGATGTCCCCACATGCTGGAACTCTACCCTCCACATGTTGCAAAGGATTTGTGAGTAGAAGAGAGCAGTTGTGGAGTACCAGCTGCAACAAGGCCGTCGATATTCAGGTCAGACTCCACACATAAGACCTCAGGAGTGGACCTGGATGTCTGACATTTGTACCATCCTGACAAACTTTGAGGAGGCCACCAAGATGGTGAGTGGCGATGACGCCATCATTAGTGTCAGCATCCCACTTGTCTGTCTTTTGCAACGCTCTCTGCAGAGAATTAAAGAGGAGGCATTGCAGCCAGAGTATGATGAGATGGATCAAGAAGCCGTAGCGGGCGATTACACACAGCCCAGCCTCATCTCATTCCAATGTGCATTGGGGGACAATGAGGGAGAGGAGGAGGAGGAGGAGGAGGAAGAACAGGAGCTGCTATCATGCGTTGTAGACGGTAGTACCTGTACAAGTGTCATACCGTCGGTTCAGCGTGGGTGGCCTGAGGATGGGGGGGGGGGAGAGGAGGAGGAGGAGGAGAGCATGGTCAGTCGTCATCTTGGTGAGGACACGGAAATCTTGCCCGTTACCAGTCTGGCACGCATGGCTGACTTTATGTTACGCTGCCTTAACCGTGACCCTCGCGTTGTCAAAATGTTGGGTGACAGTCATTACTGGTTGGTGACACTTGTAGACCCCCGCTACAAGGAGAACTTTCACTCTCTTATTCCTGAGGTGGAGAGGTCTACAAAAATGGGGCAGTACCAGAAGGCCCTTGCTGCAGAACTCTTAAAAAAATTCCCATCTGAACACGCTAGCGGCAGAGGTCACAGTTCGTTGCCCAACCAAGGCGTACAGGTGAGAGAGATGCAACTCCAATCCAGCAGAGGCAGGGGAACACTGTCAACGTTCTGGGACAGTTTTCTGACACCCGCCCAGCTTACAGGCCCTGAGGCGCGGGGTACTCTCACAAGGAGTGGAAAGTTTCAAAAGATGGTGAGGGAGTACCTTGCCGATCGTACCAGCGTCCTCCGTGATTCCTCTGTGCCTTTTAATTATTGGGTATCCAAGCTGGACTCTTGGAATGAACTCGCTCTGTACGCCTTGGAGGTCCTGGCCTGCCCTGCCGCTAGCGTGTTATCGGAGCGTGTTTTTAGTGCCGCTGGGGGAATTATAACTGATAAGCGCACTCGCCTGTCAACTGACAATGCTGACAAGCTGACCCTTATCAAAATGAACAAGGGCTGGATTGGGCCAGACTTCTCATCACCACCAAATGACAGCAGAGTAACATAAAGTCAAATCCACTGTGTTATTTCGGGAGGTGTATTCACATGCACCGCTTCACACCCACACATGGGTATACGCTTCCTCGTTTCGGCTGTTTTATCTTCTTCTCCTTATCCTCAGCCTCCACCACCACTATACCACCAGGGTGCCAGCATTGCAAGTTCCTCCGTCCTTATTTTTGGCAGCTTTTGCTTGCAAGGCATAAGCAAATACCATGGGACACCCACTCCCCAATAATGGGACTTATGTTTGTAATATGCTGTACTGCATGGCTCTTGTAAGGGGCATTGCAAGTTGCTCCGTCCTAATTTTTGGCAGCTTTTGCTTGGAAAGCATAAGCAAATACTATGGGACACCCACTCCCCAATAATGGGACTTATGTTTGTAATATGCTGTACTGCATGGCTCTTGTAAGGGGCATTGCAAGTTGCTCCGTCCTAATTTTTGGCAGCTTTTGCTTGGAAAGCATAAGCAAATACTATGGGACACCCACTCCCCAATAATGGGACTTATGTTTGTAATATGCTGTACTGCATGGCTCTTGTAAGGGGCATTGCAAGTTGCTCCATCCTAATTTTTGGCAGCTTTTGCTTGGAAAGCATAAGCAAATACTATGGGACACCCACTCCCCAATAATGGGACTTATGTTTGTAATATGCTGTACTGCATGGCTCTTGTAAGGGGCATTGCAAGTTGCTCCGTCCTAATTTTTGGCAGATTTTGCTTGCAAGGCATAAGCAAATACTATGGGACACCCACTCCCCAATAATGGGACTTATGTTTGTAATATGCTGTACTGCATGGCTCTTGTAAGGGGCATTGCAAGTTGCTCCGTCCTAATTTTTGGCAGCTTTTGCTTGGAAAGCATAAGCAAATACCATGGGACACCCACTCCCCAATAATGAGACTTATGTTTGTAATATGCTGTACTGCATGGCTCTTGTAAGGGGCATTGCAAGTTGCTCCGTCCTAATTTTTGGCAGCTTTTGCTTGCAAGGCATAAGCAAATACTATGGGACACCCACTCCCCAATAATGGGACTTATGTTTGTAATATGCTGTACTGCATGGCTCTTGTAAGGGGCATTGCAAGTTGCTCCGTCCTAATTTTTCGCAGCTTTTGCTTGGAAAGCATAAGCAAATACCATGGGACACCCACTCCCCAATAATGGGACTTATGTTTGTAATATGCTGTACTGCATGGCTCTTGTAAAGGGCATTGCAAGTTGCTCCGTTCTAATTTTTGGCAGCTTTTGCTGGGAAAGCATAAGCAAATACTATGGGACACCCACTCCCCAATAATGGGACTTATGTTTGTAATATGCTGTACTGCATGGCTCTTGTAAGGGGCATTGCAAGTTTCTCCGTCCTAATTTTTGGCAGCTTTTGCTTGGAAAGCATAAGCAAATACCATGGGACACCCACTCCCCAATAATGGGACTTATGTTTGTAATATGCTGTACTGCATGGCTCTTGTAAGGGGCATTGCAAGTTGCTCCGTCTTAATTTTTGGCAGCTTTTGCTTGGAAAGCATAAGCAAATACTATGGGACACCCACTCCCCAATAATGGGACTTATGTTTGTAATATACTGTACTGCATGGCTCTTGTAAGGGGCATTGCAAGTTTCTCCGTCCTAATTTTTGGCAGCTTTTGCTTGGAAAGCATAAGCAAATACCATGGGACACCCACTCCCCAATAATGGGACTTATGTTTGTAATATGCTGTACTGCATGGCTCTTGTAAGGGGCATTGCAAGTTGCTCCGTCCTAATTTTTGGCAGCTTTTGCTGGGAAAGCATAAGCAAATACTATGGGACACCCACTCCCCAATAATGGGACTTATGTTTGTAATATGCTGTACTGCATGGCTCTTGTAAGGGGCATTGCAAGTTGCTCCGTCCTAATTTTTGGCAGCTTTTGCTTGGAAAGCATAAGCAAATACCATGGGACACCCACTCCCCAATAATGAGACTTATGTTTGTAATATGCTGTACTGCATGGCTCTTGTTAGGGGCATTGCAAGTTGCTCCGTCCTAATTTTTCGCAGCTTTTGCTTGCAAGGCATAAGCAAATACTATGGGACACCCACTCCCCAATAATGGGACTTATGTTTGTAATATGCTGTACTGCATGGCTCTTGTAAGGGGCATTGCAAGTTGCTCCGTCCTAATTTTTGGCAGCTTTTGCTTGGAAAGCATAAGCAAATACAATGGGATACCCACTCCCCAATAATGGGACTTATGTTTGTAATATGCTGTACTGCATGGCTCTTGTAAGGGGTATTGCAAGTTGTTCCGTCCTAATTTTTGGCAGCTTTTGCTTGCAAGGCATAAGCAAATACTATGGGACACCCACTCCCCAATAATGGGACTTATGTTTGTAATATGCTGTACTGCATGGCTCTTGTAAGGGGCATTGCAAGTTGCTCCGTCCTAATTTTTGGCAGCTTTTGCTTGGAAAGCATAAGCAAATACCATGGGACACCCACTCCCCAATAATGGGACTTATGTTTGTAATATGCTGTACTGCATGGCTCTTGTAAGGGGCATTGCAAGTTGCTCCGTCCTAATTTTTGGCAGCTTTTGCTGGGAAAGCATAAGCAAATACTATGGGACACCCACTCCCCAATAATGTGACTTATGTTTGTAATATGCTGTACTGCATGGCTCTTGTAAGGGGCATTGCAAGTTGCTCCGTCCTAATTTTTGGCAGCTTTTGCTTGGAAAGCATAAGCAAATACCATGGGACACCCACTCCCCAATAATGGGACTTATGTTTGTAATATGCTGTACTGCATGGCTCTTGTTAGGGGCATTGCAAGTTGCTCCGTCCTAATTTTTCGCAGCTTTTGCTTGCAAGGCATAAGCAAATACTATGGGAGACCCACTCCCCAATAATGGGACTTATGTTTGTAATATGCTGTACTGCATGGCTCTTGTAAGGGGCATTGCAAGTTGCTCCGTCCTAATTTTTGGCAGCTTTTGCTTGGAAAGCATAAGCAAATACCATGGGACACCCACTCCCCAATAATGGGACTTATGTTTGTAATATGCTGTACTGCATGGCTCTTGTAAGGGGCATTGCAAGTTGCTCCGTCCTAATTTTTGGCAGCTTTTGCTGGGAAAGCATAAGCAAATACTATGGGACACCCACTCCCCAATAATGGGACTTATGTTTGTAATATGCTGTACTGCATGTGACGCGCCCCCTGGGCCGTGTGTACACGTGTGTGGGATACCCGGTGCCGGATCTCTGGGGTCTGTAGACTCCGTGGCAGTGACCCGGTCCCGTGGCTCAGGCTGGTCAAACCAGTGGCAGTCTTTCTTAAGTTTTGAGGTTAATTGTCCGACTGCGCCACCCGTGGATTGCGGTCAGGGAGTATCACCGCTGCGAGGCAGACCGCTGAGGCTGGTGTTGTGTGCGCAGCATAGAATGGGATAACTCCCCTCGGGAGGAGTATAGCCTCAGGGCAGTGAGTGTGGATGATGGGGGTGTTGGTGCACGAGCGCAGCAGGAACGACTCAGAGTCTTTGCAGTGCAGTTCAGGGTCTTTACTGATGATTATAAGGTAGACCCTCCCGGGAGTACTGGCTAGCATAAGAGGCCTGGTCAGTCTGTGAGCAAGCAGGAGTTCCCCTGGCCAGGTGGAGTTGTAGGCCTCCCCGTCTGTCTGCACTCTTCCTGGCTACCTTGCTGTAAGCGGGTAGAAGTAGCCCACGTCCCTGAGTGTACCGTGTAGTGCTCACCCATATGGCTGGTGACTTGGGGCCTTCTGTTAGCCTCTGCTCCACGACGGCGATGCTGGTCCCTTGCTTGTGACTGAGCCACCGGGCTTCTATGGCCAGAGGACCTGAAATCCCCTGCCGGCTGGTTTCTGCTGCTGGATATATAAGTCCTCACAGCTTCGGACTCCTGTGTCCGGTTCCTATTGTCTTCTGCCAGGGCGAGCTCTGCTCAGCTTCCAGCCTCTGGTCTTTAGCTCCTAGCTCCTACAGAGCTCCTTGCTGTTACTTTCCCTTGCTCTCACTCTGACTCTGACTGTTCTCTGACTCACTCAACCCCGCCCCAGATCCAGTTTATAAGGGCAGAATTCTCCCCTCCCAGGACTGGGGCAGGAGGATGTTGCATGTTTAAGGGATCCTGACCAGGAAACCTCCCACTTGCTCTCCGACGTAATATCTCTATTACTGTGGTGACCAGACCCCTGGGGTGCCAAACATGGCTCTTGTAAGGGGCATTGCAGTTCCTCATAATTTTTGGAAAGCCTTCCATTCACTGCTTAGGCCAACAGTGCACGGGAGACCCAGTTGCTATAAATGGAAAAAAAGGTTTAGTTAACGCCCTCTGACCTCCATGTCATTTCCAAGGGGCATTGGAGTGGCTCGAAATTTTTGGTAGGCATTGCACTCACTGTATGCCCTATAACTGTGTAGCCGAACCGCTCCTTTTGTTACAGAAACATATCCTACAAGACATATCTGGTTGACTGGCCTGATATTATATACAGCTCATCTTCTGCAGAATATTATAATATACAGCTCATCTACTGCAGAATATTATAACAGCTGTATATATAATATTCTGCAGTAGATGAGCTGTATATTATAATATTCTGCAGCAGATGAGCTGTATATATAATATTCTGCAGTAGATGAGATGTTTATTATAATATTCTGCAGTAGATGAGCTGTATATTATATTCTGCAGTAGATGAGCTGTATATTATAATATTCTGCAGTAGATGAGCTGTATATTATAATATTCTGCAGAAGATGAGCTGCATTTTATAATATTCTGCAGCAGGTGAGCTGTATATTATAATATTCTGCAGTAGATGAGTTGTATATTATAATATTCTGCAGCAGGTGAGCTGTATATTATAATATTCTGCTGTAGATGAGCTGTATATTATAATATTCTGCAGTAGATGAGCTGTATATTATAATATTCTGCAGTAGATGAGCTGTATATATAATATTCTGCAGTAGATGAGCTGTATATTATAATATTCTGCAGTAGATGAGCTGTATATTATAATATTCTGCAGTAGATGAGCTGTATATTATAATATTCTGCAGTAGATGAGCTGTATATATAATATTCTGCAGTAGATGAGCTGTATATTATAATATTCTGCAGCAGATGAGCTGTATATATAATATTCTGCAGAAGATGAGCTGTATATTATAATATTCTGCAGTAGATGAGCTGTATATATAATATTCTGCAGTAGATGAGCTGTATATTATAATATTCTGCAGTAGATGAGCTGTATATTATAATATTCTGCAGTAGATGAGCTGTATATATAATATTCTGCAGTAGATGAGCTGTATATATAATATTCTGCAGTAGATGAGCTGTATATATAATATTCTGCAGAAGATGAGCTGTATATTATAATATTCTGCAGCAGGTGAGCTGTATATTATAATATTCTGTAGCATTGAGCTGTATATTATAATATTCTGCAGTAGATGAGCTGTATATATAATATTCTGCAGAAGATGAGCTGTATATTATAATATTCTGCAGTAGATGAGCTGTATATATAATATTCTGCAGAAGATGAGCTGTATATTATAATATTCTGCAGCAGGTGAGCTGTATATTATAATATTCTGCAGTAGATGAGCTGTATATTATAATATTCTGCAGTAGATGAGCTGTATATATAATATTCTGCAGAAGATGAGCTGTATATTATAATATTCTGCAGCAGGTGAGCTGTATATTATAATATTCTGCAGTAGATGAGCTGTATATTATAATATTCTGCAGTAGATGAGCTGTATATTATAATATTCTGCAGAAGATGAGCTGTATAATATAATATTCTGCAGCAGATGAGCTGCATATTATAATATTCTGCAGTAGATGAGCTGTATATATAATATTCTGCAGTAGATGAGCTGTATATATAATATTCTGCAGCAGGTGAGCTGTATATTATAATATTCTGCAGTAGATGAGCTGTATATATAATATTCTGCAGTAGATGAGCTGTATATTATAATATTCTGCAGTAGATGAGCTGTATATTATAATATTCTGCAGTAGATGAGCTGTATATTATAATATTCTGCAGTAGGTGAGCTGTATATTATAATATTCTGCAGTAGATGAGCTGTATATATAATATTCTGCAGTAGATGAGCTGTATATATAATATTCTGCAGTAGATGAGCTGTATATTATAATATTCTGCAGTAGATGAGCTGTATATTATAATATTCTGCAGAAGATGAGCTGTATATATAATATTCTGCAGTAGATGAGCTGTATATATAATATTCTGCAGTAGATGAGCTGTATATTATAATATTCTGCAGTAGATGAGCTGTATATTATAATATTCTGCAGCAGATGAGCTGTATATTATAATATTCTGCAGTAGATGAGCTGTATATATAATATTCTTCAGTAGATGAGCTGTATATTATAATATTCTGCAGTAGATGAGCTGTATATATAATATTCTGCAGAAGATGAGCTGTATATATAATATTCTGCAGAAGATGAGCTGTATATTATAATATTCTGCAGTAGATGAGCTGTATATTATAATATTCTGCAGTAGATGAGCTGTATATATAATATTCTGCAGTAGATGAGCTGTATATATAATATTCTGCAGTAGATGAGCTGTATATTATAATATTCTGCAGTTGATGAGCTGTATATATAATATTCTGCAGAAGATGAGCTGTATATATAATATTCTGCAGAAGATGAGCTGTATATTATAATATTCTGCAGTAGATGAGCTGTATATTATAATATTCTGCAGTAGATGAGCTGTATATATAATATTCTGCAGTAGATGAGCTGTATATATAATATTCTGCAGTAGATGAGCTGTATATTATAATATTCTGCAGTTGATGAGCTGTATATATAATATTCTGCAGAAGATGAGCTGTATATATAATATTCTGCAGTAGATGAGCTGTATATTATAATATTCTGCAGAAGATGAGCTGTATATATAATATTCTGCAGTAGATGAGCTGTATATTATAATATTCTGCAGCAGATGAGCTGTATATTATAATATTCTGCAGTAGATGAGCTGTATATATAATATTCTTCAGTAGATGAGCTGTATATTATAATATTCTGCAGTAGATGAGCTGTATATATAATATTCTGCAGAAGATGAGCTGTATATTATAATATTCTGCAGTTGATGAGCTGTATATATAATATTCTGCAGAAGATGAGCTGTATATATAATATTCTGCAGTAGATGAGCTGTATATTATAATATTCTGCAGAAGATGAGCTGTATATTATAATATTCTGCAGTTGATGAGCTGTATATATAATATTCTGCAGAAGATGAGCTGTATATATAATATTCTGCAGTTGATGAGCTGTATATATAATATTCTGCAGATGAGCTGTATATATAATATTCTGCAGTAGATGAGCTGTATATTATAATATTCTGCAGAAGATGAGCTGTATATATAATATTCTGCAGTAGATGAGTTGTATATTATATTATTCTGCAGTAGATGAGCTGTATATTATAATATTCTGCAGTAGATGAGCTGTATATATAATATTCTGCAGTAGATGAGCTGTATATTATAATATTCTGCAGTAGATGAGCTGTATATTATAATATTCTGCAGTTGATGAGCTGTATATATAATATTCTGCAGAAGATGAGCTGTATATATAATATTCTGCAGTAGATGAGCTGTATATTATAATATTCTGCAGTAGATGAGCTGTATATTATAATATTCTGCAGTTGATGAGCTGTATATTATAATATTCTGCAGTAGATGAGCTGTATATTATAATATTCTGCAGAAGATGAGCTGTATATATAATATTCTGCAGTAGATGAGCTGTATATATAATATTCTGCAGTAGATGAGCTGTATATTATAATATTCTGCAGTTGATGAGCTGTATATATAATATTCTGCAGAAGATGAGCTGTATATATAATATTCTGCAGTAGATGAGCTGTATATTATAATATTCTGCAGAAGATGAGCTGTATATATAATATTCTGCAGTAGATGAGCTGTATATTATAATATTCTGCAGTAGATGAGCTGTATATATAATATTCTGCAGTAGATGAGCTGTATATTATAATATTCTGCAGTAGATGAGCTGTATATTATAATATTCTGCAGTAGATGAGCTGTATATATAATATTCTGCAGTAGATGAGCTGTATATATAATATTCTGCAGTAGATGAGCTGTATATATAATATTCTGCAGAAGATGAGCTGTATATATAATATTCTGCAGTAGATGAGCTGTATATATAATATTCTGCAGAAGATGAGCTGTATATATAATATTCTGCAGAAGATGAGCTGTATATTATAATATTCTGCAGATGAGCTGTATATTATAATATTCTGCAGAAGATGAGCTGTATATATAATATTCTGCAGTAGATGAGCTGTATATTATAATATTCTGCAGTAGATGAGCTGTATATTATAATATTCTGCAGTAGATGAGCTGTATATTATAATATTCTGCAGTAGATGAGCTGTATATATAATATTCTGCAGTAGATGAGCTGTATATATAATATTCTGCAGTAGATGAGCTGTATATTATAATATTCTGCAGAAGATGAGCTGTATATATAATATTCTGCAGTAGATGAGCTGTATATTATAATATTCTGCAGCAGATGAGCTGTATATTATAATATTCTGCAGTAGATGAGCTGTATATTATAATATTCTGCAGCAGATGAGCTGTATATTATAATATTCTGCAGTAGATGAGCTGTATATTATAATATTCTGCAGTAGATGAGCTGTATATATAATATTCTGCAGTAGATGAGCTGTATATATAATATTCTGCAGTAGATGAGCTGTATATTATAATATTCTGCAGAAGATGAGCTGTATATATAATATTCTGCAGTAGATGAGCTGTATATATAATATTCTGCAGCAGGTGAGCTGTATATATAATATTCTGCAGTAGATGAGCTGTATATATAATATTCTGCAGAAGATGAGCTGTATATATAATATTCTGCAGTAGATGAGCTGTATATATAATATTCTGCAGAAGATGAGCTGTATATATAATATTCTGCAGAAGATGAGCTGTATATTATAATATTCTGCAGATGAGCTGTATATTATAATATTCTGCAGAAGATGAGCTGTATATATAATATTCTGCAGTAGATGAGCTGTATATATAATATTCTGCAGTAGATGAGCTGTATATATAATATTCTGCAGTAGATGAGCTGTATATTATAATATTCTGCAGTAGATGAGCTGTATATTATAATATTCTGCAGTAGATGAGCTGTATATTATAATATTCTGCAGTAGATGAGCTGTATATTATAATATTCTGCAGTAGATGAGCTGTATATATAATATTCTGCAGTAGATGAGCTGTATATTATAATATTCTGCAGTAGATGAGCTGTATATTATAATATTCTGCAGCAGGTGAGCTGTATATTATAATAGTCTGCAGTAGATGAGCTGTATATTATAATATTCTGCAGTAGATGAGCTGTATATTATAATATTCTGCAGTAGATGAGCTGTATATTATAATATTCTGCAGAAGATGAGCTGTATATATAATATTCTGCAGCGGAGGACAGAGGAGCGGAGGACGGAGGGGAGTACGGAGAGGAGGACTGAGAATAACCACAAGAGCCCAGCAGGGACACAGGAAACCCCGTGCTTTTATGTATCTTGGAGCCTACAGATTTACGTTACATAAGATAAAACAGATGAGACCCACCAGGGATGAAATCCTATAACCCCCCCTATAAAGCGCAGCCAAGCTCCTCCCCTGTACAGTGATAACAGGACTATTATAGCGCTATTACAGGCGAGTAGGTGACGTGTCTCCAGCCAATAAGAGCGGCCCGTCCATTATCCAATCAGATTACAGAGGTGCCGGGGCAGCGACCAATCAGGACGCGCTGATGACAGTTCTGGATCGGCGGTCCGGCTTCCCGTCCGTGCTCTTTATCGGTGCCCGCTCCGCTCTCAGGAGCGGCTGTCAGGCGGTGTCTAGTAACCGTCTGTGAATACGTTCCCGGCTTCCCTGCCTGTGACGCTGCTGGTGGAGGGCGGTTTGTGTTATGGCGTCTTATTACCTCCGTTACATGACAAGCGCTGGCTTGTCAGCTGCCGTGAGACTACAACTCCCAGCATGCCCGCCTATGTCCTGATGGTGCTGGTGTGCCGGGAGCTGTATTGTCGCCATGTTGGCGCTCCTGTGGCTTACTCTAGTCTTGCGCTGCTGCTAGACACCAGTAGGGGGAGCCCTGTGCATAGGATTTCATATATGGGCTCTATAACCCAAGTCTGTTCCCCGGGCTCCCCCTGGTGGTGGATGCAGGTATAGCATGGGGCTGAATGATGAGCTGCTCTTCGCCCGGCTTCTGTAGTTAGAGAGAAACCTCCCTACTAATTCTCTGGGGTTTCCTCTTCTCCTTGTCTCTACAGTCTGTGGTAGTGCAGATGAATCATGTACTGCTAAATACATGGACCTGATGCATGAAGACTAGTGATGAGCGAGCATGCTCTCTACTGCTCGGTGCTCGCCCCAGCATCTCACTGCTGGAGATGCTCCACGCTCGCCGAGTATTTCCGGGGTTGCTCGGCGGGAGCTCGAGTCCCCTCCCTGCATGTTTGTTGCTCTTTACCGAGCTAATGAACATGCAGGGATTGCCTGTCACTCATTGTAATGCCGCAGCCATGTTGGTTGTGGCATTACAGTGATTGGCTGGCCGCACAGTCATCAGGTCTATATCAGACCTGGGGCCGCTGTGCTCGTCAGTCACTCCGGAATCAGACAGTGGAGGGAGAGCAGGTAGATCTGTGGCTCACACCGCCGAGCCTAAAGCCAGGCATGGTCGTGTGTGACAATGGCCGGACCCTGGTGGCAGCTGTGAGGCGAGCTCACACACGTACCATGCCTGGCCCATGTGCTTAACCTCGTGGTTCAGCGCTGTCTCAAATCCTACCTGGAGCTGCCGGATCTGCTTGTTAAAGTACGCCGCCTGTGTGCCCATTTTAGAAAATCACCTCCAGCTTCCGCCACCCTTGCCGTGTTTCAGCAGCGTTTGCAGCTTCTGGCTCATAGACTGGTGTGTGATGTCCCTACGCGTTGGAACTCTACACTGCAGATGTTGGGAAGGATTTGTGAGCAGAAGACGGCAGTTGTTGAGTACCAGCATCAACAAGGCCGTCGGTATTCAGTTCAGACTCCACACGTAACACCTCAGGAGTGGACATGGATGTCAGACATATCCTCCAAAACTTTGAGGACTCCACCAAGATGGTGAGTGGCGATGACGCCATAATTGGGCTATGTGCCCACGATGCAGAAATGAAGCAGAAAATTTCTGCATCATTTCTGCATCTCCCTGGCAGATTATGCATGCGTTTTTCCTGCCAAATACATGCGGATTTGAAGCGTTTTCACATGCGTTTCTGCATGCGGATTGACAAGCGCTTTCCAGGCGATTTTAGCATCACTTGGAAAGTGCTTGACAACTAGGTCACACTATATAAATCCATGCAACCGGCATGGATTTATATAGTGTGACCGTAAGAATGTTTAAAAATAAAAAAATAAACCTATACTTACCCTCCGATGACCCGGCGTGTGTAGCTGCGCTCGCTTCTGTCTGCCAGGTGATCGCGGGACACTGCACTGAAGGGCCTGCGGTCACATGACTGTGACGTCACCGCAGGTCCTTCAGTCCTGCCCGCAAGCAAAGGGAAGGAGACCGGGGGCCGTCGAAAGGTGAATATAAACTTTATTTTTTATTTTATTCTTTTTTTTACAGGTACAATGGTACCCAGGTCTGGATGAGAGTCTCCTCTCCTCCAGAACTGGGTACCATCCGCACATTGAAACGCATATAATCCGTGAGTACAAATGTACTGACACGAATTATGTGCGTCTCAATGCAAGTCAATGGCGGCGATTACGCTGCGCTTCCGCAAAATTAATGGATATGCTGCGGATTTTTGAGCGCAGCATAAACGCTGCGGAAACATCCGCAGCATGGGCATAGAACTTGCGGAATCCCCTTGGGGACCATGGGGGGCGGATTACCTAGCGTTTAACAAGCGTTTATGCTGCGGAAATTCCACAGCATATACGCTTGAAAAACGCTATGTGGGCACTTAGCCTTAGCGTCACCATCCTGCTTCTGTCTTCTGAAATGCTCTCTGCTCACAATAAAAGAGTATGCACTGCTGGCGGAGCACAATGAGATGGAGCAAGGAACCATACAGGGTGATTACACACAGCCCAGCCTCATCTCATCCCAATGTGGATTGGGTGACAATGAGGAAGAGGAGGAGTAAGAACAGGAGCTAGTTTCCTGCGCTATAGATGGTACTATCTGCACTACTGTCATACCGTCTGTTCAGCGTGGATGGCCTGGGGACAGAGAGGAGGAGAGCATGGTCAGTGGTCCTATTGGTGAGGACACAGAAGTATTGCCTGTTAGCAGTCTGGCACGCATGGCTGAGTTTGTTACGCTGCCTTTCCCATGACCCTCGCGTTCTCAAAATTTTGGGTGACCGTCATTACTGGTTGGTGACACTTCTAGACCCACTCTACAAGTAGAACTTTCTATCTCTTATTCCTGAGGCGGACAGGTCTACAAAAATGGGGCAGTACCAGAAGGCCCTTGTTGCGGAACTATTAAAAATCTGAAAACGCTGGTGGCAGAGGTCACAGTTCGTTGGACAACCAAGGAGCAGAGGTGAGAGACACAACTCCAATCCAGCAGAGGCAGTGGAACACTGTCCAAGTTCTGGGAGAATTTTCTCTGCCCCTCCCAGGCCCTGAGGCTCGGGGTACTCTCACAAGGAGAGCAAAGTTTGGGAAGATGCTGAGGGAGTACCTTGCCGACCGTACCAACGTCCTCTGTAATTCCTCTGTGCCTTATAATTGTTTGGTATCCAAGCTGGATACGTGGAATGAACTGGCTCTCTACGCCTTGGAGGTCCTGGCCTGCCCTGCCGCTAGTGTTTTATCAGAGCGGGTTTTTAGTGACGTTGGTGGAATTATAACTGATAAGCACATCCGCCTGTCAACTGAAAATGCTGACAGGCTGTCTCTTCTAAAAATGAACAAGGGCTGGATTGGGCCAGACTTCTCAACACCACAGTATGAAAGCAGCGTAACATAAACTCAAATCCAGTGTCTTTTTTTGGGAGGTGTATTCACATGCACCTTTTCACACCCACACATGGGTATACGCTTCCTGATTTTGGTGGCTATTTGCTCTTGTCCTCCTCCTTCTCCTCATCATCCACCACCATATCACCAGGGTGACCGTGGTCCGTGATGCAACACCCACAAATTTTTTTAAAGGGTGTTTATGATGCCCATAAAAAAAATTTTTTATGTTGTATGTTATCTGTCAGGACCCTGTAATGGGTAATTGCTGCAGTGTAGACATGGCGGCTGATCAGTGCTGCTCATAGCACTATGGATCTGTCAGGTCCCTGTAATGAGTAATTGCTGCAGTGTAGACATGGCTGCTGATCAGTGCTGCTCATAGCACTATGGATCTGTCAGGACCCTGTAATGGGTAATTGCTGCAGTGTAGACATGGCTACTGATCAGTGCTGCTCATAGCAGAATGGATCTGTCAGGACCCTGTAATGGGTAATTGCTGCAGTGTAGACATGGCTGCTGATCAGTGCTGCTCATAGCAGAATGGATCTGTCAGGACCCTGTAATGGGTAATTGCTGCAGTGTAGACATGGCGGCTGATCAGTGCTGCTCATAGCACTATGGATCTGTCAGGACCCTGTAATGGTAATTGCTGCAGTGTAGATATGGCTGCTGATCAGTGCTGCTCATAGCACTATGGATCGATGAAGACCCTGTAATGGGTAATTGCTGCAGTGTAGACATGGCTGCTGATCAGTGCTGCTCATAGCACTATGGATCTGTCAGGTCCCTGTAATGGGTAATTGCTGCAGTGTAGACATGGCTGCTGATCAGTGCTGTCCATAGCACTATGGATCTGTCAGGACCCTGTAATGGGTAATTGCTGCAGTGTAGACATGGCTGCTGATCAGTGCTGCTCATAACACTATGGATCTGTCAGGACCCTGTAATGGGTAATTGCTGCAGTGTAGACATGGCTGCGGAGCAGTGCTGCTCATAGCACTATGGATCTGTCAGGACCCTGTAATGGGTAATTGCTGCAGTGTAGACATGGCGGCTGATCAGTGCTGCTCATAGCACTATGGATCTGTCAGGACCCTGTAATGGGTAATTGCTGCAGTGTAGACATGGCTGCTGATCAGTGCTGCTCATAGCACTATGGATCTGTGAGGACCCTGTAATGGGTAATTGCTGCAGTGTAGACATGGCTGCTGATCAGTGCTGCTCATAGCACTATGGATCGGTCAGGACCCTGTAATGGGTAATTGCTGCAGTGCAGACAAGGCGGCTGATCAGTGCTGCTCATAGCACTATGGATCTGTCAGGTCCCTGTAATGGGTAATTGCTGCAGTGTAGACATGGCTGCTGATCAGTGCTGCCCATAGCACTATGGATCTGTCAGGACCCTGTAATGGGTAATTGCTGCAGTGTAGACATGGCTGCTGATCAGTGCTGCTCATAGCACTATGGATCTGTGAGGACCCTGTAATGGGTAATTGCTGCAGTGTAGACATGGCTGCTGATCAGTGCTGCTCATAGCACTATGGATCGGTCAGGACCCTGTAATGGGTAATTGCTGCAGTGCAGACATGGCGGCTGATCAGTGCTGCTCATAACACTATGGATCTGTCAGGTCCCTGTAATGGGTAATTGCTGCAGTGTAGACATGGCTGCTGATCAGTGCTGCCCATAGCACTATGGATCTGTCAGGACCCTGTAATGGGTAATTGCTGCAGTGTAGACATGGCTGCTGATCAGTGCTGCTCATAGCACTATGGATCTGTCAGGACCCTGTAATGGGTAATTGCTGCAGTGTAGACATGGCTGCTGATCAGTGCTGCTCATAGCACTATGGATCGGTCAGGACCCTGTAATGGGTAATTGCTGCAGTGCAGACATGGCGGCTGATCAGTGCTGCTCATAACACTATGGATCTGTCAGGTCCCTGTAATGGGTAATTGCTGCAGTGTAGACATGGCTGCTGATCAGTGCTGCCCATAGCACTATGGATCTGTCAGGACCCTGTAATGGGTAATTGCTGCAGTGTAGACATGGCTGCTGATCAGTGCTGCTCATAGCACTATGGATCGGTCAGGACCCTGTAATGGGTAATTGCTGCAGTGTAGACATGGCTGCTGATCAGTGCTGCTCATAGCACTATGGATCTGTCAGGACCCTGTAATGCGTAATTGCTGCAGTGTAGACATGGCTGCTGATCAGTGCTGCTCATAGCAATATGGATCTGTCAGGACCCTGTAATGGGTAATTGCTGCAGTGTAGACATGGCTGCTGATCAGTGCTGCTCATAGCACTATGGATCTGTGAGGACCCTGTAATGGGTAATTGCTGCAGTGTAGACATGGCTGCTGATCAGTGCTGCTCATAGCACTATGGATCGGTCAGGACCCTGTAATGGGTAATTGCTGCAGTGCAGACATGGCGGCTGATCAGTGCTGCTCATAACACTATGGATCTGTCAGGTCCCTGTAATGGGTAATTGCTGCAGTGTAGACATGGCTGCTGATCAGTGCTGCCCATAGCACTATGGATCTGTCAGGACCCTGTAATGGGTAATTGCTGCAGTGTAGACATGGCTGCTGATCAGTGCTGCTCATAGCACTATGGATCTGTCAGGACCCTGTAATGGGTAATTGCTGCAGTGTAGACATGGCTGCTGATCAGTGCTGCTCATAGCACTATGGATCGGTCAGGACCCTGTAATGGGTAATTGCTGCAGTGCAGACATGGCGGCTGATCAGTGCTGCTCATAACACTATGGATCTGTCAGGTCCCTGTAATGGGTAATTGCTGCAGTGTAGACATGGCTGCTGATCAGTGCTGCCCATAGCACTATGGATCTGTCAGGACCCTGTAATGGGTAATTGCTGCAGTGTAGACATGGCTGCTGATCAGTGCTGCTCATAGCACTATGGATCTGTCAGGACCCTGTAATGGGTAATTGCTGCAGTGTAGACATGGCTGCTGATCAGTGCTGCTCATAGCACTATGGATCTGTCAGGTCCCTGTAATGGGTAATTGCTGCAGTGTAGACATGGCTGCTGATCAGTGCTGCTCATAGCACTATGGATCTGTCAGGACCCTGTAATGGGTAATTGCTGCAGTGTAGACATGGCTGCTGATCAGTGCTGCTCATAGCACTATGGATCGGTCAGGACCCTGTAATGGGTAATTGCTGCAGTGTAGACATGGCTGCTGATCAGTGCTGCTCATAGCACTATGGATCTGTCAGGACCCTGTAATGCGTAATTGCTGCAGTGTAGACACGGCTGCTGATCAGTGCTGCTCATAGCAATATGGATCTGTCAGGACCCTGTAATGGGTAATTGCTGCAGTGTAGACATGGCTGCTGATCAGTGCTGCTCATAGCACTATGGATCTGTCAGGTCCCTGTAATGGGTAATTGCTGCAGTGTAGACATGGCTGCTGATCAGTGCTGCTCATAGCACTATGGATCGATCAAGACCCTGTAATGGGTAATTGCTGCAGTGTAGACATGGCGGCTGATCAGTGCTGCTCATAACACTATGGATCTGTCAGGTCCCTGTAATGGGTAATTGCTGCAGTGTAGACATGGCTGCTGCTCAGTGCTGCTCATAGCAGAATGGATCTGTCAGGACCCTGTAATGGGTAATTGCTGCAGTGTAGACATGGCTACTGATCAGTGCTGCTCATAGCACTATGGATCTGTCAGGTCCCTGTAATGGGTAATTGCTGCAGTGTAGGCATAGCTGCTGATCAGTGCTGCTCATAGCACTATGGATCTGTCAGGTCCCTGTAATGGGTAATTGTTGCAGTGTAGACATGGCTGCTGATCAGTGCTGCTCATAGCACTATGGATCTGTCAGGACCCTGTAATGGGTAATTGCTGCAGTGTAGATATGGCTGCTGATCAGTGCTGCTCATAGCACTATGGATCGATGAAGACCCTGTAATGGGTAATTGCTGCAGTGTAGACATGGCGGCTGATCAGTGCTGCTCATAACACTATGGATCTGTCAGGTCCCTGTAATGGGTAATTGCTGCAGTGTAGACATGGCTGCTGCTCAGTGCTGCTCATAGCAGAATGGATCTGTCAGGACCCTGTAATGGGTAATTGCTGCAGTATAGACATGGCTACTGATCAGTGCTGCTCATAGCACTATGGATCTGTCAGGTCCCTGTAATGGGTAATTGCTGCAGTGTAGACATGGCTGCTGATCAGTGCTGCTCATAACACTATGGATCTGTCAGGTCCCTGTAATGGGTAATTGCTGCAATGTAGACATGGCTGCTGATCAGTGCTGCTCATAGCACTATTGATCTGTCAGGTCCCTGTAATGGGCAATTGCTGCAGTGTACACATGGCTCCTGATCAGTGCAGCTCATAGCACTATGGATCTGTCAGGTGCCTGTAATGGGTAATTGCTGCAGTGTAGACATGGCAGCTGATCAGTGCTGCTCATAGCACTATGGATCTGTCAGGTCCCTGTAATGGGTAATTGCTGCAGTGTACACATGGCTCCTGATCAATGCAGCTCATAGCCCTATGGATCTGTCAGGACCCTGTAATGGGTAATTGCTGCAGTGTAGACATGGCGGCTGATCAGTGCTGCTCATAGCACTATGGATCTGTCAGGTCCCTGTAATGGGTAATTGCTGCAGTGTAGACATGGCTGCTGATCAGTGCTGCTCATAGCACTATGGATCTGTCAGGTCCCTGTAATGGGTAATTGCTGCAGTGTAGACATGGCTACTGATCAGTGCTGCTCATGGCTCTATGGATCTGTCCGGTTCCTGTAATGGGTTGTTGCTGTGGTTGGAGGCACAGTCCTCTATTCTCTGGTCCTGGCATCTGTAGGAGGATCATCGCTATAACACTGGGCACCTGCTTACCAGGAATGGCTTCCTCTCCTGAGCTCACGCTATACTCCTCCTGACAAGGACCAGCATTATGAAGGGCTCCTCTAATATTCCTGAGTTGTGGTGTCAGGAGATTGTCCAGGGGTTGGTGAGGAGGACACTACTTGTTGGTGTGTTCTAAAATGAAACGTGGCTCATTCTTATATTTTGCCTGCAGAATCTGACTATAATGGCGACCGTGATCTACAGTGACCAGGAGAACGGTGATGTTAATGCTGCGCTGTTGTCCAGAGATCGTGCACAACTATCAGGTGCCGGTAAGTGGTTTCTAAAGGTAACGGCCGATCTGGCCCCAATTCATCAAGGGGTTTAATAGATTTCTAGCAGAACTCTGACAGGTCAAAACTTTTATGCAACTAGATGTTAATTTTTTTATATAATATATATATATATATATATATATATATATAATTGGTTAGTATATGGGTACAGGAGGCGCTGTGGGCTCGTCACTACTAGTGGCAGCAAATTTGTGGACAGGGAACCAGGGTTGTCCAAATAAGTGTTGATATAGCCGAGAAGAAGTAAATTTGCGCTAGTGGTAGTGAACAGAAGGACGGCACGAGAGATTTTGAGTGCAAGGGATAATTTTATTTAATCGAACATGTGCTTAAAAATAGCTAGTTAAAATGATTCAGACTCAGTGAGGTCACTGGGTCGGATATAAGAATAGTTATTAAAAGTATTAAAAGTTATAAAATCGATAAATAGATCGGTGTCCACTGATACAAGGTAATCACTGATTGATAAAAATAGGCCTTTTTCCCTCGTAGTCTGAGGATGTTCGGTTGCAGTAGATGTATAAGGAGGCAAAGGCTTGTAGACCTGGTGGGATAGAATAGGAATGTATAAATATGGTATACTAATGAGCGATGGGGGAAGGGGTAGGTATCTGTTTGTCTGTGGTTACCTGATACTGGTGCCTCGTATGGGGTATGGAGGTTCACTGGTGGCACGTGTTGGTGCCTGGGAGGGAGGACGAGGGGTACCTAGAGTGGGGTACACAAAAAAATGTATGGATAAGTGGGGGTGGAACTCGACAGAGATGTCTCTGCTGGACTCTGAGTTGGGTCGTGAGTTACCTGTTCTTGGTATGGTACTCAATAGACTGTGGTAGTAGTTAGCTGTTGATCCACAGTAGCACTGCTACTGGTGTGACAGTCAGCAGGCTGTGTGGATAATACTGGATTCACCGGAGCAGTACTATAGGGAGTGAGAGGAGACAAGTATTAAGAATAGGGTGCAGGGCTCAAGGGTTAAGGTACGGGGTTCAAAGAGGGTAGTTTTGGATTAGTTACCTTCTAGAGGGTAGCGGGGGGTGTCCTGATTATTTTGGATGACTAGGAGGTATCGGTCCTGGTCCTTCTTGGAGAGAGGTAGAGGATATGTCACACACGGCTGTGGGTTGATGATCTGAGTTAGATCTGCAGGGGGAAGGAATAGGGATAGATCATAAATTAACTGATGTAGCTGTGGTACAAGCCTTGGAGACAAGAGTTTTGGGGTTACCTGTTGGTAGGTACAAGGGGCATCCAGGGACGTCTTAGAATGAGCTGGAGGTAGTAGTCCTGGTCCCTTGTTGAGTGGAGGTAGCACGAGGAGGTCAGAAGTAGGATGCAGCAAGAGGCTTGTACTAGCATGTAATGCCTCTGTTCGCTGTATAAAGATCTGTAGGGAGGGGGAGGGGGTGTATCTGTTAAGGTATCACTGGATTGTGGCTGTAGCCTCCAGTTTTTACCCAGAGATCGTGATTTACCTGCTTCGTAGGGATTAGGGTGTCAATAGTAGATGCTGGTTCAGGTCTCCATAATGTAGATACAGCAGGGTGCTGTAGTAGGAGGCTATAGTTATGTCAGAGGTAACCAGAGATAGGATACAGTAGGAGGCTTATGTTTTCCTATGTTGGGTGCACCAGGAGGCTCTGGCTGGAAACAGTGGGTGCCAGATTCAGCAATAGGGAGGGTGGCTGGTGCAGAGCCCAACTGAAGGGGTTGATAGCAAGTACTGCGGGGAACAGGGAAAAACCGTTAAAGGGTCAGCTGCGTACAGTATGGACTTGGTGGGGCAGGGGCCCGTTGTTACTTACGGTCTGTAGAGGCTTCACCGTCTGGGGGTGGTCGAGGTCCGGAGCGAGAGCGGAGTCCTGGCCGGTGACTGCCGCGTGCTCGCTACTTCCGGGTAGGAGGAGGAGAGAGAGAGTATGTGGAGAGCGCGCGAGAGGGGGGCAGCGTGACGTGGGGTCACGTGGTGTGCAGCGTGCACAAGGTACGGAGGCCTGTGGGCGCCTCTTTAGCTGTGTTAAGGGTCAGTCCGACGCGTTTCAACAACTGCGGCTGTCTTCCTCAGGGATGGCTTAACCCAGTCAAATGGTGTCCTTATATATGCAGGGCTGGTGACGTCATAGGTCAATTTGTTAGTCATTAAATGCAAAGAGCTCTATTTCGCTGTTCAATCCTCTTGGTCTTAAGGTGTTCAGTTTAAAAATCCACTCACTTTCTTTCCTGGACATGCTCTTAATAAAATCTCCTTGTCTCCAGTTCTTGTGGACGATTTGTATACCTACTATTTTAATTCCTTTTATTGACCCATTGTGTTTTTTTATAAAGTGTTTTGAGAGAGGGTGGCCCATGTATTTATTTTTGATGTTCCTTAAATGTTCGTTGATCCTGATGTTCATAGGTCTTTCTGTTCTGCCTATATATAATTTGCCACATGGGCAATATAGCCCGTATATGACCCCTGTGGTGTTGCATGTTATAAAATCTGTGATGGGGTATATTTCTTTTTGGTGGCTGACAGTGTGTTGTTTTGGTGTGTTTAGGGTTTTGCATGTCTTACATTTTTTGCATGGAAAGAAGCCTTTTAGTTTTTGATGGAATGGGGTTTGAGGTTTTTGAGAACTGGTGTGTATCCTTACTGTGGGGGCTATAATTGATCCTAGGTTACGTGCCTTTTTGAAGATGAATTTGGGTCGGTTTGGGATTTTGTCATCGTGTTCGATTAAATAAAATTATCCCTTGCACTCAATATATATATATTTATTTATTTAAGCACTTTCACTCCAGCTCTGCCAAGTGGACGGAGCATGGTGAAGCCACCTGAGTCACAACTTTCCATAAATTAAGTGCACCCCATCACTATGGTGCGCCTCACCAGAAGTGTTAAGTGGAGTCCACCTCATAATAAACTTTGCTTTTACTTTTGCCCACCCATCTTTAAAGAATCTCTCCCATCAGTTTTTATTCTCTATATATTGCAGTCATCATATTATATAGCACTGTGTACTTGCAATTGCTCATTTTGCCTTTCTACCCAGCTTATTGTCATTTACCTAATGGAAAAGAGATGTGATTAAAAACTGACTAGCTGAATCCTTCTAATCTCTATGTTACCACAAGGTGAACTTTTCCTGCATGAGTCATAAGTCGCTGCAGAGGAGGAGGGAGCAGCTGGGTCAGGAGGTGAAGAGGAGAATGATTTTTGCAGGGAAGAGGCTTCCTGTTTCTACATAGAAAAGAATTTACTGGATAGAAAGGTAAAGTGAGCAATTGTTAGTACACAGTCCTATATAATTACAATATATTAAGAGGATAAGCTCTGATGGGAGAGGTTCTTTAAGCCTGTCATGTATTGGGTAATGAGTTGGGGTGTCAGTCTCCATCAGTGCTGGCTGAACACTGACTATCCTGCTCAGATTACTACACATGGCGCTGCTCCTCCTCCCTGTAGTATGGGCTACGCAGGACGGTGCCGAGGCTCCAGATTCTACCTGCACAGCAACAAGGTCCCAACACTTCTACCTCTATAACTTGCCTAATGCAGACGCAAACCTGCAGCCTTTCCACTGAGATCTTGTCGGCCTTCTACACTGCCATGGCTTTGTCTGCACAATGTAGCTTAAAGGGAATGTCCACTTCTTAAGCATCCTAGAAGTCTACAATATAAGGTCAGTATTCCTCTAACCCTCTGCCTTATTTGGCTGCCATTGAAGGCAGTCAGCGAAATGGGTTCAATTTTCTATAGAAGTGGCAGAATTTAACCCCTTCCTGACCGTGTTATTTCCCATCTCTGCATTTTTCTTATTCTTCTAAGAGCAGTAACTTTATCTTTCTGTCAATACAGCCATATGAGGATTTTTGTTTTTATGCCGTTCACTGATCAGGTTAATTATTTTTATATTTTGATTGGACTTTTACAGAAGTAACGCCCATATGGTTTATTTTAAAATGGGTCATAGAGGGGCAGGGGTGATTTGAATGTTCAGATTATACTTTTTCCTTTTTGTCCCCTTAGGCTGTGTGCCCACGATGCATTTTTTAAGCGTTTCCGCAGCGGCAAAAATGCTGCAGAAACGCTTAAAAAACACATGGTAGAAGGCCTGCCATGTTCCCCAATGATAACCCGCATGTGCTGTGCACATGCTGCGGAAATTTCTGCTGCGGATTATCATTGCAGAAAAAAAACGCAGCACTATCAATTATTTTGCGGAAGTGCTGCTTTTTCGCCGCCACTTACTTGCATTAGAACGCATGGATTACGCATCACTGTATATGTAGATGCACAATCCACGCGTTCCAATGTGCGGATCGTTCCCAGGTCTAGAGGAGAGGAGACCGTCCTCCGGACCCGGGTACTATAGAAACTGTGAAAAAAAGAATAAAATAAAAACTAAATATGATACTTACCTTCTGGCGGCCCCCGCTGCGCTCCTCCTCTCATGCCGGCAAATCGCGATGGACTGAAGGACCTGCGCTGATGTCATAGTCATGTGATGGGTCACGCGACGCTGACGTCGGCAGGTCCTTCAGTGCAGTGTACCGCGATCTGCCGGCAGTCAGCACCGAGTGAAGCAAGACTCTGGGGTCCATCGGAAGGTAAGTATAGATTTATTTTTTATTTTTTGACATTCTCTCGGGTCACACTATATAAATCCATGCCGTTTGCATGGATTTATATAGTGTGACCAAGTTGACAAGCACTTTCCAAGTGATGCTAAAATCGCTTGGAAAGCGCTTGACAACCCGCATGCGGAAATGCATGTTAAGAACTCTTCATTTCCGCATGTCCCTGGCAGGAAAATGCATGTACAATCCGCATGTACAATCTGCATGTACAATCCGCATGTACAATCCACATGTACAATCCACATGCGTTTTTTCTGCCAGGGGAGATGCAGAAACGCTCAGGAAAAATCCGGAGTATTTCTGCATCGTGGGCACATAGCCTTAGGGGACTTGAACATGCAATCATCTGATTTCTTGTTACGTACAGCAATACTGCAGTATATAGCCAGCATTCACAGATCTGTCATGACAGGCATGGGTCTTTTCAGCAGACTCCTTTCTGGCAGTGATGGCATCCCACGATCGTGTTACAGGGGCACAGATGGGCACATGGCATGACTCCCTTCTCAGTTCGCTGTTAATGCCGCTGTCCGTCTCTAACAGGTGGAGCTCTGCCCTACATGTGGCTATTAGAGGTTGATGATGGCTAAATATCACAGCTGGCATATGATGTAACTGCAAATCATGTTGGTAAGGGGTTAAAGTGCCACTCCAGTGGGTTTTTTTTCTTTCACTTTTAGTGCAGAAATGATTTTCAAGTATGTGCTCAGATTGGGCATGGGTGCTGGGATTACTAGTACACCTGACATCCAGGTGGGCATAATTCTGTTCCTTGCGTATTGGAAGACTCTGCCACTGCTGCTTTGGTGTTGGCAATCTTTCAGTTTCTTGCCCATTGATGCTCGGGAACAGTCCTCAAAGTATCTATTTATCGGTCGACCATGACTGCACCACGAGAGAGGGAATCCGCCCACCAAGTACAAGAAACCTACAGGCTTAAAAGGGTCGGCACCTCTCGCCTCAGTTTGGTTTCCTATCCTTGATGAAGGGAACCTGTGGCAGGCTTACCTGTTGAAGATGTACGGATTCTGAAGAATCGAGCTGTCGAGCAGCGCCCACAGCCTGGGGTCGGCAGCTCCAGCATCGCTCTGCGTCAGTGGCTGTGGAGCGGCGCCTATGTCTGGGGTTGGCAGCCCCAGCATCAAATGGGCGCTGGATGGCAGCAGGGGCTGTGCCCCTGTCTGGGGTTGGCAGCCCCAACATCATGCTGGTGCCAGATGGTAAGGGGGAGCTGCGCCCCTGTCTGGGGTGGGCCGCCCCAGTGTCGTTCTGGCGCCAGGCAGTGGTGTCCCTGTGGGAAGTTGCAGCTTCAGTGCCGCATGATACGGCGGGGCCACACGCTTCCGGTCTCTCTATGTAGCCGGAGGCGTGGCATGATGCTGCTGTGCGCCCCGGTGATCACGTGACCGGACCAGGAAGTTCCGGCCACATGTGTGCCGACTCCAAAGGGAGTGCTGCAATAACCTCTACGGCCAGCAGGTGGCACACCCAGTGGTAGAATTAGCAACCCTTAAATCCCTCTCCCTTAAAACAGCACTACTAATAGCTTTAACCTCTGCTAGGAGGATTGGTCACATTCAGGCTCTGTCTACGGCCTTACCATTTACTCAAATCCTGGATGATAGGCAGGATCAGGTTTAAGAATGACTCTATCTCCCTAAGGTAGCTACTCATTTCCACTGACTTCAGGAAGTAGTACTACCCTCCTTCTGTCCTAATCCGAGTAACCAGAAGGAAGCAGAGTTGCATACATTAGACGTAAGGAGTTGTGTGGTTAGGTACCTCTCGGTTACCAAAGACTTTAGGAAAGAGAGCTCATTGTTTATATCCTACCAAGGGGTTAGGAAAGGGTTTAAAGTCAAGGTCCCCGTAGCTAGATGGATGAGGGAGGCTATTTCTCTAGCTTATGCGTTTAGTGACGAAGAAGTATCACAAGGGTTGAACGCTCACTCCACCCGGGCTGTCTATCTCCTGGGCAGAGAAGACGGGTGTCTCGATAGACATATGTAAGGCTGCTACCTGGTCTTCTCCCTCTACATTCTATAGGCACTATAGACTGGATATGGGTGTTTCATCTGACCTCACCTTTGGGAGATGGGTGCTCCAAGCTGTGGACCCTCCCAAGACTTCTTAATCTCTACAATTCTCTCGTGGTGCTGTCATGGTCGACCGATGGTCATAAGTTACTTACCGGTAATGGGATTTTTCTGAGACCATGACAGCACCCTTATATTTCCTCCCTTCATGTTTGTGGGAGCACTCTGTTTGTTAGAATTTCACACTTAATGGGTGGTGTATGAGTAATTTTGTGATTGTTTGCTATGTTTATCCTGGCAGTCCTCTCAATACTCTGTAATCCAGACTGAGGCGAGAAGTGGCACCCCTTGTTAAGCCTGTAGGTTTGCTGTCCTTGGTGGGCTGACCCCCCCCCCCCATGGTGCTGTCATGGTCTCCGAAAGATCCTGTTACCGGTAAGTAACTTGACTTTTTCCCTATAGGAAAGTCGCTTGTCAAAAGCCACCAGGGCAAAGTGCGTGGTTCTGCATCAAGTGGGAAAACATCAAGAAAAGCTCTGGGAAATGTCAACAAGCAAGTAATGACCCAGAAGAACGGGCAGCCTCTGAAAGGAGACCGGAAAGTGCCAAAGCCTGCGCCCGCTGTTATACAGGTATAATGTATTACCGCAGCTCTGATCATACACCGCTCTTGTGTTCTGCCCTGTACTGATGTACAGACTTGTATCTACATAATCCTAAAATGCCACAAGAACATCTGCAAGAAGATCACATGGCATTTTCTACTATTACAAGTCCTATTATTATCTGTTGGATTAAAGTGGGCTAATATCTGGCTAATCTAGCTGTGTAATGTGTATGGGGGTCTCCTGGCTGCCCTAACAAATATTCAGTTCAAATACCCGCTCCTTGTTCTCTAGGCACAAATTGCTTAGAGGCAGCAGATTACCCTCCTCCCCACAGAACACATGAGAGCTCATCTGTATGTTGGGAGAGATGGCTGCTAGCCAAACAGTGTATGGCCAGGCCACAGCTATGCCACAGGGGCTTGGCTGACTCCTTTTCAGATCATATATGGAGAACCTAATGGCAAACACTGGATAAATGAAGCTTGTGACCTGGTTCCTGTTCCCCTCTAGGTTTCTGGCACTTCTGATAAGACAGACGAGCAGCAGTACCCCGACATTGAGAAGTTTGTTCCCTACAATCCTGCAGGTAACTCTTCCACACCTTGCTGTACCTATTGCCTGCCATTAGCCACTTGCCTTTACATTTAATTTTGAGCATGAGAATCAATTCTAATACTTGCACCTGAATCTGGATGGGGTTAGTGAATTTGTCACCAGGATTTTGCTGCCCCATCTGACAGCAGCATGACTTAGGGGCAGAGACCCTGATTACAGTGATGGATCACTTGGTGCAGTTCAGAGTAACTGTGTCTGCTGCAGATCTACAAATGCTCTGAATGCTGGGCTCTGTATAACCCCACCCACATCACTGATTGGTAGCTTTCTGCCTATGCACAGTGTACAGAACTATCCATCCATTGTGGGGACAGGGTTGGACTACATGGCAGAAGCTTTAGCTTTACTAGTCATCTGGTGGCAGTCTCCTGCTTGTGGAGGATCTCTTATCAAAACTACAGCAATCAGCCCAGAAAGCAACACGTCACTGGAATTGGGGATCTTTGTCCCCACGTTGTGCTGCTCTCAGATCAGGTGGCAATAAACCTGGTGACAGATTCCCTTTAAATGCAGTTTAGGGCCATCTCTGTTACACTCTTACTCTCTATTAGCTGCAATGTCCCATCTGCCTAATGCAGCCACAGATCTCATGGCTGCAGTATCCGGATCTTCAGAAACTCGCTGACATCGTGTCAGTTAATCCAATGAGTGTTTGCAGTGACAGCAATGTCTGTTAGCTGGGCTTCTGCTGCTGCTCAGTTGTGGAGGAGAGCAGACAGATGTCAGTGTGGTGTTCGGAGGCTCCTGGGGCCCCTGCACGTGACATCAGGAGTGCCAGAGATCCAGAGTGTGGTCTTGGGCTCCACTATACAGGTGGGACTTTGCAGCTATTTGGGGGTGGGGAGAGGAGGGCACAACACTGACGTGTGCAGTGAAGGTGGTTAAAGTTCATTGACGCTAGATGACTCATTTTGTTGCATTGAGCCCATAGACAAACTAGGAATGCCAAAGAACCAATCAAGAACAACCGAACTAAATATTCAAATTCTGCAAAAATAGGAAATTTAAAAAACGTATAATGAATACACGGTTAAGTAAGTGACACCGTAGAGACAGGCACTCACACCAATGTACATACAATAGTTAAAATAGAAAAATATAGAATAGATGTATACTACCAGGAATAGTTCTAGAACCGCCCGCCAGGGTTAGTACTGGAACCGCCCACTGGCGCCAGGGGTAGTACTGGAACCGCCCACTGGTGCCAGGGGTAGTACTGGGACCGCCCACTGGCACCAAGGGTAGTACTGGGACCGCCCACTGGCGCCAAGGGTAGTACTGGGACCGCCCACTGGCGCCAAGGGTAGTACTGGGACCGCCCACTGGCGCCAAGGGTAGTACTGGAACCGCCCACTGGCGCCAGGGGTAGTACTGGAACCGCCCACTGGCGCCAGGGGTAGTACTGGAACCGCCCACTGGCGCCAGGGGTCATACTGGAACCGCCCACTGGCGCCAGGGGTCGTACTGGAACCGCCCACTGGCGCCAGGGGTCGTACTGGAACCGCCCACTGGCGCCAGGGGTCGTACTGGAACCGCCCACTGGCGCCAAGGGTAGTACTGGGACCGCCCACTGGCGCCAAGGGTAGTACTGGGACCGCCCACTGGCGCCAAGGGTAGTACTGGGACCGCCCACTGGCGCCAAGGGTAGTACTGGAACCGCCCACTGGCGCCAGGGGTCGTACTGGAACCGCCCACTGGCGCCAGGGGTCGTACTGGAACCGCCCACTGGCGCCAGGGGTCGTACTGGAACCGCCCACTGGCGCCAGGGGTCGTACTGGAACCGCCCACTGGCGCCAGGGGTCGTACTGGAACCGCCCACTGGCGCCAGGGGTCGTACTGGAACCGCCCACTGGCGCCAGGGGTAGTTCTTGAACCGCCCACCAGGAGCATACCAGGAACAGTACTAGAACCGCCCACGAGGACTTGCACGTTAGGAGTAATTCTAGAACCGCCCACCGGCACCAGGGGTTGTTCAGGAACCGCCCGCCAGGGGTAGATCTAGAACCGCCCTCCAGCACCAGGAGTAATTCTAGAACCGCCCACCATCACCAGGGGTTGTTCTGGAACCGCCCACCAGGGGTAGTTCTAGAACCGCCCACCAAAACTAGGGGTAGTTCTAGAACCAACCACCAGGGGTAATTCTAGAACCGCCCACCATCACCAGGGGTTGTTCAGGAACCACCCGCTAGGGGTAGATCTAGAACCGCCCTCCAGCACCAGGAGTAATTCTAGAACCACCCACCATCACCAGGGGTTGTTCTGGAACCGCCCACCAGGGTAGTTCTAGAACCGCCCACCAAAACTAGGAGTAGTTATATAACCGCCCACCAGGAGCAGTACTAGAACTGCACACTAGGAGTACTTCTAAAACCGCCCATCAGCACCAGGGGTTGTTCCAGAACCATCCGCCAGGGGTTGTTCTAGAACCACCAGCACCAGGAGCAGTACTAGAACTGCCAACACCAGGAGCAGTACTAGAACTGCCAGCACCAGGAGCAGTACTACAGTAGAACCGGCAGCACCAGGAGCAGTACTAGAACCGCCATCACCAGGAGCAGTACTAGAACCGCCCCGCCAGGAGCAGTACTAGAACCGCCAGCACCAGTACTAGACCCGCCCCGCCAGGAGCAGTACTAGACCCGCCATCACCAGGAGCAGTACTAGACCCGCCCCGCCAGGAGCAGTACTAGACCCGCCCCACCAGGAGCAGTACTAGACCCGCCCCGCCAGGAGCAGTACTAGACCCGCCCCGCCAGGAGCAGTACAAGACCTGCCCCGCCAGGAGCAGTAGTAGACCCGCCCCGCCAGGAGCAGTACTAGACCCGCCCCGCCAGCACCAGGAGCAGTACTAGAACCGCCAGCACCAGGAGCAGTACTAGAACCGCCAGCACCAGGAGCAGGACTAGAACCGCCAGCACCAGGAGCAGGACTAGAACCGCCAGCACCAGGAGCAGGACTAGAACCGCCAGCACCAGGTGCAGTACTAGACCCGCCCCGCCAGGAGCAGTACTAGACCCGCCCCGCCAGGAGCAGTACTAGACCCGCCCCGCCAGGAGCAGTACTAGACCCGCCCCGCCAGGAGCAGTACTAGACCCGCCCCGCCAGGAGCAGTACTAGACCCGCCCCGCCAGGAGCAGTACTAGACCCGCCCCACCAGGAGCAGTACTAGACCCACCCCGCCAGGAGCAGTACTAGACCCGCCCCGCCAGGAGCAGTACTAGACCCGCCCACCAGCAGCAGGAGCAGGACTAGAACCGCCAGCACCAGGAGCAGTACTAGAACCGCCAGCACCAGGAGCAGTACTAGAACCGCCCCGCCAGGAGCAGTACTAGAGCCGCCCCGCCAGGAGCAGTACTAGAGCCGCCCCGCCAGGAGCAGTACTAGAGCCGCCCCGCCAGGAGCAGTACTAGAGCCGCCCCGCCAGGAGCAGTACTAGAGCCGCCCCGCCAGGAGCAGTACTAGAGCCGCCCCGCCAGGAGCAGTACTAGAGCCGCCCCGCCAGGAGCAGTACTAGAGCCGCCCCGCCAGGAGCAGTACTAGAGCCGCCCCGCCAGGAGCAGTACTAGAACCGCCCCGCCAGGAGCAGTACTAGAACCCGCCCGCCAGCACTAGGAGTAGTTTGAGAACCGCCCACAGTCAGCAGAGGGTAGTTTTTTGACCGCCCCACAGTCAGCAGAGGGTAGTTTTTTGACCGCCCCACAGTCAGCAGAGGGTAGTTTTTTGACCGCCCCACAGTCAGCAGAGGGGGTAGTTTTTTGACCGCCCCACAGTCAGCCGAGGGGGTAGTTTTTTGACCGCCCCACAGTCAGCTGAGGGGGTAGTTTTTTGACCGCCCCACAGTCAGCCGAGGGGGTAGTTTTTTGACCGCCCCACAGTCAGCAGAGGGGGTAGTTTTTTGACCGCCCCACAGTCAGCCGAGGGGGTAGCTTTTTGACCGCCCCACAGTCAGCCGAGGGGGTAGCTTTTTGACCGCCCCACAGTCAGCCGAGGGGGTAGCTTTTTGACCGCCCCACAGTCAGCCGAGGGGGTAGCTTTTTGACCGCCCCACAGTCAGCCGAGGGGGTAGCTTTTTGACCGCCCCACAGTCAGCCGAGGGATTAGCTTTTTGACCGCCCCACAGTCAGCCGAGGGGGTAGCTTTTTGACCGCCCCACAGTCAGCCGAGGGGGTAGCTTTTTGACCGCCCCACAGTCAGCCGAGGGGGTAGCTTTTTGACCGCCCCACAGTCAGCCGAGGGGGTAGCTTTTTGACCGCCCCACAGTCAGCCGAGGGGGTAGCTTTTTGACCGCCCCACAGTCAGCCGAGGGGGTAGCTTTTTGACCGCCCCACAGTCAGCCGAGGGGGTAGCTTTTTGACCGCCCCACAGTCAGCCGAGGGGGTAGCTTTTTGACCGCCCCACAGTCAGACGAGGGGGTAGCTTTTTGACCGCCCCACAGTCAGCCGAGGGGGTAGCTTTTTGACCGCCCCACAGTCAGACGAGGGGGTAGCTTTTTGACCGCCCCACAGTCAGCCGAGGGGGTAGCTTTTTGACCGCCCCACAGTCAGCCGAGGGGGTAGCTTTTTGACCGCCCCACAGTCAGCCGAGGGGGTAGCTTTTTGACCGCCCCACAGTCAGCCGAGGGGGTAGCTTTTTGACCGCCCCACAGTCAGCCGAGGGGGTAGCTTTTTGACCGCCCCACAGTCAGCCGAGGGAGTAGTTTATTGACCGCCCCACAGTCAGCCGAGGGGGTAGTTTATTGACCGCCCCACAGTCAGCCGAGGGGGTAGTTTTCTGACCGCCCCACAGTCAGCCGAGGGGGTAGTTTTCTGACCGCCCCACAGTCAGCCAGGGGGTAGTTTTCTGACCGCCCCACAGTCAGCCGAGGGGGTAGTTTTCTGACCGCCCCACAGTCAGCCGAGGGGGTAGTTTTTTGACCGCCCCACAGTCAGCCGAGGGGGTAGTTTTATGACCGCCCCACAGTCACCAGAGGGTAGTTTTATGACCGCCCCACAGTCACCAGAGGGTAGTTTTATGACCGCCCCACAGTCACCAGAGGGTAGCCCCTAACCTATTAGTCCCCTGTGCAGCTGCACTGTTTGCACCAGTGATATCCACTTAGCCTAGTAAAATCTATCATCCCTTATCAAAGCTGAGCAACAAAAAACTCTCCTAGTTACCCATAGCAATCAGAAATTAAAAGGGTATTCCCATCTCCAAGATCCTATCGCAATATATAGTAGGTGTAATAATAATAATATTAGCAAATACCTCCAATAAGAAATGTAGAATACTTTTTCTGATTCGCTATGTTTCTTTCCTCATGTGCAGGCATTGCAGGACCTTAGGTATCTATGGTTACGACCACTAGCAACTAGATAACTATCGCTATAAGTGGTTTGTAAGCATGGATAGCTAAGGTCCTGCAATGCCTGCACATGAGGGAAGAGACATGGCGAATCAGAAAAACTATTCTACATTTCTAATTGGAGGTATTTGCTAACATTATTATTATTACACCTACTCCATATTCCACAGTGATATAAAAAAAGAATAAAAAGGGGAGACAAGGGGCGCAGAGTCTAAGTGTAGATGAATATGTGCATTTGCCACAACAATATTTGTTTTTTGCACTCACCCTTTAGATGTCTTGTATTTTCACTCAAATGATCTGTATAGTGGATCAGCTCTTTGCAATCCTCTGGTCTGCAGCACAAATGCGGGAACTATGTCAGCCCTGGTATAAGGCTTGCATGTTGGATATTGTAGTGGAGAGAAGATTTCCCTTTTTCGGCGCTTCCAGAGGATAAGGATCGTTACAGATGAATTCTTTTTCTCAAAATCAGATTTATTCGGACACTATATTAAGAACAAACAACGTGTTTCTGCCAGCAACGGCCTTCATCAGGTATAAAATGCACTTGTAAGGACTTTAAGGGAAGACAATCTTTATAGACTAGTTACTCTTAAGATGTCGTGTTTTTTTTTTTTTTTTCTTTCCTTGACTTGGTTGAATTGATTAGGATTGACACCACACCCCAATTAAGTTAGGAGAGTGGGTAGTTGTTCAGCATTACATTCTAGCACCATTCTGTGTACTAGAATGGTAGATTTTTTTATATTAGAATGAACATATATATAATAAAATTCCTTTCTCTTATCATTTCCTTCACTTTCCCCTCCTTATATATATAGAAAGAGAAAGTGATATATAATAGTAATTTTAGAATACATAGTTGTGATTAAAATATACCTGGTGATGGTTATATTTATATATAAAAAAATAATAATAAATAAATTACATAGTACTGATCATAACAATACATAATTGTTAGTCTAGTATATAAAAAAATTCATAAAATATAAGTTATTTTTACAGGAATGAGATCTTACAATAAAACAAATATTATTTTCAGTATTGGTAAATAGGGCTGTGCATTATTAAATATACATTTTTTTTCTTCTTTTTCCCCCTCACACATTTTCCACTATATCATTAAGACCATCTGGATATAGGGTTTTCAATCTAAAGATCCAAAAAGACTCTTTTCTGTTTAGTTTCTGGAGTTACCTTTATGTCAAATTGTTTGTGGTGTTTAACTAAAAGGTGTCTGGACAAACTGTGTTTTAAAAAACCTTTTTTGGTGTTGTGTCTGTGGCCATTCATACGCGACCGCAGTGTCTGTGTAGTGCGGCCCACGTATTGAAGACCACAGGCACAATTGATCACGTAGATAATGTGATCACTCTCACAAGTAAGGTGCTGGCTTATATTTATTGTCTCTCCTGTGCTTCTTGATGTGATACATTTTTGTTTGTGACTAATGATATTGCAGCAATGACATTTTTTTGATCCACATCTAAAAACTCCAAGGGGATTTTGTATAGGAGTCTTTTTTGGTCTTAAAGGAGAGAGGGGTTTCCCTAAGACACTAGGCGCAATAATGTTCCCAATAGTAACCGCCCTCCGGAATGTGATACCAGGATTCTCCGGTAGCCACTTTTTGAGAAAGGAATCCCTTCTTAGAATGTACCAATACTTTTTTTAAAAATAATAAATACAAAAATACTGAAAAAATATCATTCAGTACCAAAGACAATATTTCAAAATCAGAGAAGTTAGCTCTCAAGCAATTGAAAAATAATAAAAAAAATAGTCATCAGACAAGCTGATAAAGGAGGTGGAGTGGTCATTCAGGACAGGGAAACATATCTGCAGGAAGCTCACAATATCCTAGCAGATAAAAAATACTATAACAAATTAGATACAGATCCTGCAAAAACATTTAAATCAGAATACCACATGTTCATAAATGTAGCATATTCACAAAATATTATCAATAAAAAAAAAAACGTTTCCTGACAAACAAAAACCCAAACACAGCAATTTTTTATCATTTACCAAAGGTCCACAAAAACCCTGTAGTACCACCAGGTAGACCGATTATTTCCGGTATTGGATCTCTAACTAGTCAGTTATCTCACTATATAGACTTACATCTTCAGGACCTTGTAAAAAAGCTACCGTCTTTCCTCCATGATTCTTACCAACTTATAAAGGAATATAGTTCTTTAAACTGGGAAAATGATTATCTTTTCATTACACTGGATGTGAATGCTCTGTACTCCAATATAGAACATAATATGGGAGTTGAAGCAGTATCACACTATTTATCTGAGATTCCAAATATGCCGTCGGCCCAGAGAGATTTCCTTCTATCAGGCTTAAAGTTTATATTGGAGCATAATGTTTTTGAATTCCAGGGTGAATTGTTCCTGCAGCAGTTTGGCACCGCGATGGGGACTCGGGTCGCGCCAAGTTTCGCTAATCTTTTTATGGGGCGATTCGAGTCCTCATCTCCCATCAGCCAAACACCATTTAAGGAACACATATTGCTATATAGACGCTATATAGATGATTTAATCATCTTCTGGAAGGGCACAGAAAAACAAGCTATTTCTCTTATAGAGGAACTTAACAAAAATAGTTGGGGTATTTCATTCACATATAACATGGATAAAGAAAAAATCCATTATCTGGACCTGGAAATCAGTCACTCTAATAATAAAATTATAAGTAAAACCTTTTTTAAAAAAAACGGATTCTAATGGATTTTTGGACTTTCGGAGCGCACATTATCCAAAATGGAAGCAGAACATACTGTTCAGCCAATAGCTGCGCATCCGAAAGAACAATACGAAAGACAAAGATTATGTGGAACAATCCAAAATTCGGACTAAAAAATTCTTGGATAAAAAACACCCCAAAAAATTGATAGCAGAAGCCTATGAAACCAACCTGAAAAAAACTCAAAATGAATGTCTGTATGAAAAACTCACAGAAAAAAAACAGTGCTCTGTTATAGACAATGAACAAACAAATACGTACAAAAAGAGAGATAAAGAAAATAATACAAGATGGCAATATAATTTTATTACTGCTTTTAATCAGGGAAGTGTGAAAGTAAGACAGATTTTAAAAAAGTATTGGTACATTCTAAGAAGGGATTCCTTTCTCAAAAAGTGGCTACCGGAGAATCCTGGTATCACATTCCGGAGGGGGGTTACTATTGGGAACATTATTGCGCCTAGTGTCTTAGGGAAACCCCTCTCTCCTTTAAGACCAAAAAAGACTCCTATACAAAATCCCCTTGGAGTTTTTAGATGTGGATCAAAAAAATGTCATTGCTGCAATATCATTAGTCACAAACAAAAATGTATCACATCAAGAAGCACAGGAGAGACAATAAATATAAACCAGCACCTTACTTGTGAGAGTGATCACGTTATCTACGTGATCAATTGTGCCTGTGGTCTTCAATACGTGGGCCGCACTACACAGACACTGCGGTCGCGTATGAATGGCCACAGACACAACACCAAAAAAGGTTTTTTAAAACACAGTTTGTCCAGACACCTTTTAGTTAAACACCACAAACAATTTGACATAAAGGTAACTCCTGTTGAACAAATACCACAGAATGACATAAATAGGATCCAGAAACTAAACAGAAAAGAGTCTTATTGGATCTTTAGATTGAAAACCCTATATCCAGATGGTCTCAATGATATAGTGGAAAATGTGTGAGGGGGAAAAAGAAGAAAAAAAATGTATATTTAATAATGCACAGCCCTATTTACCAATACTGAAAATAATATTTGTTTTATTGTAAGATCTCATTCCTGTAAAAATAACTGTTATATTTTATGATTTTTTTTTATATACTAGACTAACAATTATGTATTTTTATGATCAGTACTATGTAATTTATTTATTTATTTTTTTATATATATAAATATAACCATCACCAGGTATATTTTAATCACAACTATGTATTCTAAAATTACTATTATATATCACTTTCTCTTTCTATATATATAAGGAGGGGAAAGTGAAGGAAATGATAAGAGAAAGGAATTTTATTATATATATGTTCATTCTAATATCAAAAAATATACCATTCTAGTACACAGAATGGTGCTAGAATGTAATGCTGAACAACTACCCACTCTCCTAACTTAATTGGGGTGTGGTGTCAATCCTAATCAATTCAACCAAGTCAAGGAAAGAAGAAAAAAAAAAACCACGACATCTTAAGAGTAACTAGTCTATAAAGATTGTCTTCCCTTAAAGTCCTTACAAGTGCATATTATACCTGATGAAGGCCGTTGCTGGCAGAAACGCGTTGTTTGTTCTTAATATAGTGTCCGAATAAATCTGATTTTGAGAAAAAGAATTCATCTGTAACGATCCTTATGCTCTGGAAGCGCCGAAAAAGGGAAATCTTCTCTCCACTACAACCTACTCCATATTGGGAGAGGATTTGGAGATGGGAATACCCCTGTAATAAAAGCTGAGGTCTGACTGGTTGCTATGGGTAACGAGAATAGTTGTAATTCTGCTCCATAATCTACATAATTTCTCCCCTTTCTCATCATTCAGGTGGATGTGACGGGGTCCTGGGTCTCCTCCTCCGCTTCCATCCGGTCAGTCTTGTCATGGCTCAGTGAAGGCTAAGAAGCGGGTTATTCTGGGCTTTCTTGGCTTTCTCCTGTCCCTATTCTCCAATCGATTCTTCTTGCCTTCCTTGTGGTTTGTGAGCTCCCGTGTGTCTCCTCTCACCTGCGCTCCTGTGTATGCAGGCACCTGCCATTGTGATGTCATCGCTATGTCATAGATTCCACATTCCGGCACCTGCCATTGTGATGTCATCGCTATGTCGCCATGCTTCCATATGCTGGTATGTGCCTCTGATATCACAGCTTTGGCCAATATGGCTGTAGTCCTGGGGCAGCATAAGTCACATGACTGGTACCAGTCGTATGGTTCAGGACATTGCAGTCCAATTGAAGAAATCATTGCTTGATTACAATCCGGTTTTCCACACAATTTACCTCACACACATTATTTACACCAGTGCATTATTAATGGCCGTACAGAACTAGCCCTCAAAAAGGCTGGGTTTATTGAGGTCCTGACAAGACCAGGTAATGAAGGGTTTATTACAGGGTTTGATATGGAGGTTGGATGTGGAACTAGGAATGTGATAGGCTGGTGGTGGAGTTATAGTGAGATTTATATAATAGGAGGGCTGCCATATTTGGCGTGACATTCAGTGCTGGCTTCACTTTCCTCTCCTACAGACATCATTGACATCTGGAGGAGGTGGGAGAGCAGCTGCAGCGGTCAATTCCTCCAAAGTACGAGAGCGTGAAGACACCTCTGATTGGCCGCAGGGATCGCGGGCCCCGGGAGAGCCAGTGCTGACACTGCTGGAATGGCCAAACCAGGTCTTCATAGGTAATTGAATAAAATGGAGGTTTATTTAGAATAAAGTTACAAGTAAAGGTATAGATAAGGATAAGATATAAAAACCTTATACAGAAACCTCTATGAATGAGAAGTGGGTCGGCCTTCTTGCAAAAGGGTGCAGTATTTAAATGTAAATTTCTCTCCTGCATGGAGTTTCCACGCACGCCCAGACAATATAATGAAATGACATGGAAATCTGTATTCCAAGCAAAACATCCATATTCACAGGTGATTAGAATGAGAGAAAAATGTATTTTGAATAATCGTTACAGTTCAGAGATGGAGATGAGACATAAAATGCGTATACAGGACCCCTATGAATGAGAGCGGGACCTACTCTGTTACAGAAGAGTGCAGGATCTAAACCAAAGTTCTGGCTCACAGTAACAAAGTTTCCATGCATGTTCAGATTAAACATTACAATTCTTAGTTCTCAAGGATAAGTCTGTTGCAGGAGACCTCCAGACGCCTGGTTTCTGTGAGTACATTTTATCTATGGAATAACATGGTACAGAACTTTCTAACAATATCTGCAGGCTCAGCCTTGATTTCCCTTACAGAAACAAAACATGATTTAATAAAGCTAGACTATATCAGACGTATCACAAGTAATATAACATATTGGAAAATTATGGATTATAATTACTGTATTGATTATTTTCTTTATTAGAAATATTTAAAGTAAAATATAATTAGTACTTAAGCATAAATCTGACAAGGAGGCTTCCAGGCGGTTTGTTTCTGAAAGAATATCTGATCTATAGTGCAATGTCTTACAGAACCTTCTGACCATATCGGAAGCTTAGCACAGAGGCAGATCTGTTTTCCGGCACCCGGAGCAAGAATTCAGTTTGGCGCCCCCCCCACACACCGCTCATGCAGTTTGAATAGTAGTCATGTGACCGCTCATATACGATTTGCTTTTTGACAGTCACGTGACTAGCTGCTCTTCCTAATTCTCTCAATTTCAGTGAAAAACGACAGCCCCTATTTCATGAAGAGAAGCAGGATTAAAGGCTAGTTGTCACATAACCGTAAGTATGAAAATCACATACGAGTGGTCATGTGGTGTCTGCTGGACCCAGCTAGCAGAGCTGAATCCTGACATTGAGTACATTGCACGCTGTTAAGGTTGGGCATGCTACAGTACTTAATTTTATAATTAAAAGGGTTGTCCAGGTTTGTGATTAAAGTCGGCAGTAACTCTAGGTGGCTGCAGACTTCTGAATACTCGCAGCGCATGCACTGCACACTTTCACCTTTCCTCCAGCACAGGAGAATCCTGAAAGGTCATGTGAGTGCAAGTATGAGATTTTCATACTTCTGGCCACATTCCAACTAAACGTGACCAGCCTCACTCAAGTCATTTGTATAGAATGAGGCCACGCATGTCTAGTTGGCATGTGACCAAGTGTATGCAAATCGCATAATTGTGGTTTCAAGATTTCCTGCTCTCACCACTAGCGCCAGAGAATCCTGACCGCATGCAGTGCACATGCGCACGGTGAAAATTCAGAGGTCTGCTGTCAGTGATTGCAGACTTTCATCACAAATTTGAACAGCCCTTTTAATTTTCCTAAAACAAATAAAAACAGAGTAACTCTTGTCAGACAGCACAACACTTTATTAATATGGCCATGTATCATGTAATTTTATAAGTTATGGACTGTTCAATGTGTACAGGATCAGAACCAATAACTGCACAAAAATACATCAACATAACTACCAGCAGTATGCAAAAATACAGCATCACAACCCTCATCAGTACAGTACAACACCAGAACCACCATCAGTACATGTACTGTCTCCTCCTTGGTATGTCCTCACACTGTCTCTTCATGTTACCCCTTTCCCCACATTACCCAGTCTCTATTATGTGCCCGCACTAACTTTTCTCCTCCTATACTGTCTCCTGACACATCCCCCCCCCACCATTCCTTATACTATTTCTGCACACATCCCCCCCCCCCCGTTCCTCATTATTTCCACACACCCATTCACGCTTGCTCCTCGCACATTCCCTCCCCGCAGTGTTTCCACACCCATTCCTCACCCCCGCTCACTATTCTGTTTCCTCACACATTCTCCTCTCGCTCTCCGTACTGTTTTTTCACACATTCTCTCCATACTGTCTCCTCAAATTCACCCAGCATTACAATAATTCTTTGGTTCCTTCAGCTTAATTGGAGCGCTTGCCACACCAACAGACATTCTTCACGCCTATGTGTCGCTGAAGAGTGTCATCAGCAGTATAATCAGATGACCTGATGACGCTGCTGACGTCGCCCTGACCCAGAAGTGCGGGAAGTCAGTGCTTGAATTGTTCTTGTGCATGAAAGACGTGAGTAAAGTTGATTGCTGGGAGCCGTTGTTGCACCTTCTCTGAGCCGGCCATCAAGCTAATAGCTGAATCCCACTATGGGGGCGGCAGAGACACGTCTGACCGCGACTTTAGGTGGCCCGATGGCGCCCCCTGGCCGGCTGCACTGAAGTTTAATGCCACACCTGCACCCCCTTAGATACGCCCCTGATTAGAATTGGTTTCTTTTAGCTGAAACAAAACATCACTTTATAAAGCTGACATATAATCCATCATTTGCCAATATGTTATATTACTTGTTATAATAGCTATACGGATTATTTTCATGAGTTCCCACCTTTGTTTTGCACGTAAACAACTCTATGAATCACAAAATTAAAAGCAATAGCTACTTTTTCAAGCTTAAAAGTACACTGTTTCTATTTTGAATATTCATGTGTATTTGCAATGTCTAGAATTATAATAACACAAATTGCAACAATAGGTTTTGAGGAATGAAACAAAGAACTCAATCAACTGAGCTCCTAGGGACCCTATTTTGGATGCTATCACTTGGAGCTCTTTTACATTCTTGAGATGCTCAATCACAACTTCAGAGCTATCAAAGATACAACATTAATCCTCCACGAATGAACACACAACCTTGAGCTGCCAGTAAGAAATCTGCTACTCTACATGTCTGTTCTAATTCTAAAGAGATTTCTGCCAGAGCATCAGAAGTCTCATTGATAACTTGGTCCATAATATTACTATACAGATTTAGCTTTTTCATAATGAGGATACCCCAACCTATCAAAATTGGGGCCATTGAATAGAATCATAGATTCGTAGCTGTAAGTGACCTCCAGGTTCATCGTGTTCAACCCCCTGCTCAATGCAAGATTCAATAAACCATCTCCGGACAGATGTCTGTCCAGCCTCTGTTTGAAGACTTCTATTGAAGGCGAACTCGCCACCTCTCGTGGCAGCCTGTTCCACTCATTGATCACCCTGTCAAAATGTTTTTTCTAATATCTAATCTGTATCTGCTCCCTTTTCAGTTTTATTCCATTGCTTCTCGTGTTTCCATGTGCAAATTAGAATAAAGATGATCCCTCTACACTGTCCCATCCCTTCAGATATTTGTAGACAGCTATTAAGTCTCCTCTTGGCCTTCTTTTTGCAAGCTAAACATTCTCAGATCCTTTAACCGTTCCTCGTTGGACATAGTTTGCAGTCCGCTCAATATCCTCGTGGATCTTCTCTGAACTTGTTCCAGTTTTTCGATGTCTTTTTCAAATGTGGTGCCCAGAAGTGGACACAGTATTTCAGATGAGGTCTGACCATGGAGGAGTAGAGGGGGATAATTACTTCCCTTTATCTAGATTCTATGCTTCTCTTAATACATCCCAGAACTGTTTGCCTTTATTTCTGCTGCATCACACTGTTGACTTATGTGCAATCTGTGATCTATTATTATACCCAAGTCTTTTTCACATGTGCTGTTGCTTGGTTCTATTCTTCCCATTCTGTAGATGTCCTTTTCGCTTTTTTCTTGCCCAATGAATGTAATTTTAAAAGTGGTAAAAATATCCCTTCTGATAATGATAGCCATGTCATGTGAAGAGCTAATCAGTTCTTTAACCCCTTCACCCTTGTTTCACCTTCATGACTAGGCCAACTTGTACAATTTAGACCACTGCCACTTTATATTGTAGTAACTCTGAACTCTTCAAATCCCAATGATTGAGATTGGGTTGTTTGTTTTTGACACATTGTACTTTTAGTGGTAAACTTACAGTTAGGTCCATATATATTTGGACAGAGACAAAATTTTTCTAATTTTGTTTCACAATATTTTTATTGAATTTTATCAACATTTAAACACGAACTCAAACATGGTTCGTATGGGGGGGGGGGTGGGGAGGGAGGGAAAGGGGGGGGGGAGAATTTGTGAAAGGGGAAGGAGGGTAATCAGGTACATTAGCATTGTTTATCCAAGATAATATAAATCAAAACAAAACAGAACAAGTAAAAGCGAATACGCTTAGCAATGACACATTGGAACAACATGTTAAACCTGTGTGAAAGGTTTGGGAATGACGATTGTCTGTCTATGGTTTCTCTTTAATCGGGGAATTTTTTTGACCATAATGACCATTTTTTTAAGTTTCTTGTTGAGCCATTTATGCTGGAAGCATATCTGAACTCATACGATTTATGGAGTGAGATTCTGCCTAGAAGTTCGAAGAAACGAGGGGGATCTGGTTTCTTCAAGTTATATGCGATTGAATTTTTTATTACCAAACATATGTGGATGATAAGGTATCTAGTGTGTGAGGTCAGTGATTCCAACTCTAAGGACAAGAGAGCCTTCTGAGGTGTAAGGGCGATTTCTTGGTTGGTTAGGTTATTAATTAGTTTAGACGTCTGAGCCCAGATTTTTTTAATTTTGGGGCAGTTCCAGAAAATGTGGATCAGATCTCCGTATTGCCCGCAATTTCTACAACAGAGAGGGGAATTGTTGGGGTCTATATGCGAGGGTCTTAAAGGGGTATAGTACCAACGTGATAACGTTTTATAGTATCCCTCATGTAACGCCATGCAAATGTTGGAGGAATATGATGAGCAGAGGGCGTTTTCCCACATCTCCATTGTGAAGGATGTATTTAAGTCTACTTCCCATTTTTTCATGAATGTAGTTTTTTTTAAAAATGCGTCTTTGTTAAAACTTGAGTAAATATATTTCAGACTCCAGAAGATGTTATGGTTTGTATTACGAAGTAAGTTTATAGAGGCCTCAGACATTGATTTCCTGCTGGATAGAAATATTCCAATCATGTCCTTAGTCATTGAGTAGTAGAAGAACTCGTCGGATGTCAATTTAAATTTGGATTTTAGTTCTGCGAAGGGAATAAAATTGCTACTGTTAAAAATGTCTTTGATTTTGCTTATGCCTATGATGGGCCAATGAGAGGGGAATGGGTGATTGTAGATTGCTGCGATATATGAAAGAGGAAAATTCAGTGAGTTATTTGAATTGTTTTTGCTTCTATTGAGAGTAATGAACTTTCCCCAAGCAAATAAAGCAGCTTGGAAGATAGGGTGGGATGGAGTATACCGGGATTTTTTGAAAAGATTATTAAGGAGTAGATTTTGGGGAAGAAGGTTACCATTGAGCAATGTCTCCAATTCAATCCATGCTGGAGGGTGTTTTGAATGTAACCAGTATTGGCTTTGTTTAATTAAATTTGCTAAATAGTAAGCGTTCACATTGATGAGACCAATGCCACCGTTAACTTTGCTTTTATATAGCAAAGCTGTCGGGGTCCTCACTTTTTTACCGCTCCAAAAGAATGTATTGATAAGGCATTGCATCTTGGTTATGTATGGGGCGGGAATAATTAAGGGAAGGTTTCTTAGTACGTATAAGATTTTAGGAAGTGCAAATGCTTTCAGGATTAGCGACTTGCCTAGCCATGATAGGTCTTTGTCGTTAAAGTATTGTAAGTCTTTATTGTTTCTGTAATTGAAACCATATTTTTGGTGATAATTGAGTTTATATTTTTTGTGATGATGATTCCTAGGTATGTGAATTCTTCCTCTTCCCAATCGTAGTTAAAGTCTTTTTTGATTTTATTTATTATGCAGTTGCTTAGGTTGATTTGGATTATTTTTGATTTTTTGTTGTTTATTTTGAAATACGATATTTCCGAGAATTTTTCCAGGGTGTTTGTTACCTCTTTGACCGAATTGAGGGGGTCAGCTAGTGTAAGGAGGATATCGTCTGCAAACAGACTAATTGTAAATTGTGGGGAGCCTGCCTGTATCCCTTTGATATTTTCATTTTCCCTGATTTTTTGTGCGAGGGGTTCAATTGCCAAAGCAAACAAAAGAGGTTATAGGGGGCAACCCTGCCTGGTTCCCTTATTTATTTTTATTGGGCTAGATAAGTGATTGTTGGCGTATATTTTGGCAGAGGGGTTAGAGTATAACGCGAGGATGGAAGACAAAATTTTTTCGCCAAAACCAAATTTCATTAGTGCAAGTTTTAAATATAGCAAGTTGAGACGATCGAACGCTTTTTCAGCGTCAAGAGTCAGGAGGATTGATGGGGTTTTGGATAAATTCAATAATTTGATAATATTAATGAGGCGTCTCGTTCCGTCTGTAGATTGTCTTTTTTCGACAAAGCCAATTTGATCGTTGTTTATTAAGGTAGGTAATATAGATTTTAATCTATTTGCCAACACTTTGGAGTATAGTTTGGCATCGGTGTTTATAAGGGAGATGGGCCTGAAGTTTTTGACATCCTCCGGATTTCCTTTGGGTTTGGGTATAAGTATGATTATGGCTTCCAGCATTTCGTCTGGGAATGAGCCCTGAGACGCTGCCTTATTAAATACTTGGGTGAGGTGAGGGGTAAGAATAGATTTGAACGTTTTGAAATATTGGTTGGTGAATCCGTTGGGGCCTGGGGATTTATAGGGTTTTAGTTGTGTTAATGCCTCGACGACCTCTTTTTCTGTAAAGGGGGATGATAACGTTTCTAAGTCATGTTTACTGGCTTTTGGTAGATTAATTGAGGAAAGGAATTTGTTGATGAGTTCTTTGTTAGGCTTTGGTATGGAATCATTTGTGTTAATATTATATAGTCTATGATAGTCTCCACTTTTGAGAAATACTATCTCTTTTGGGTGATGTCTAAGTGTGCCATCCTCCGATAGAACTTTATTAATCCTGTTTTGTATCCTCTTTTTCTTAATACGGTTCATCATAAATTTAGTCGGTTTGTTCAAGGATGCATATACTTTAAATTGTGAGTTCTTGACTAGAGATTCGAAGGGGGCAAATAATTCTTTGAGTTCTACTCTTAAATTATGAATTTCTTGGCCAATTTTTCGAGAGGGTGGGTAAGTGTTGGTTTGGATCTCCTCCTTAGATCTAATTAAGGCTTGGAGTTCTATAATTTTAGCCCTATTTTTCTTTTTGATGGAGGATAACAGTTTCAGCAATGTCCCTCTGAGGACTGCCTTATGAGCATTCCAGAGAGTAAATGGACTAATGGTTTCATCTTCATTTTCATTGAAGTATTGTTTTAAATTTTCCTCAATTATAGATCTGTACTCTGGTGAATAAAGGAGGGACGGGTTGCATTTCCAAAGAAAGCTATTAGTGAGGGGTGGGCCTAACCTAATTTCTCCCAGCTAAGGGGAGTGGTCAGAGATAGTTTTTGGGAGAATTTCAATTTTTTCAATTTTTAAGATGGAAAAGACATCAGTTAGAATAAGGTCTATTCTGGACACAGTCTGGTGGACGTCTGAAAAAAACGTGTACTCTTTTGAGGTAGTGTTGATACACCTAAATGCGTCAAACAGCTCGTTTTTTATTAGCCACGGGTTTAGGGAAGCAGATAGACATCTTCTGGGGGATGAGGAGTCCATATGATCATCAGGAACCATATTGAAATCACCCAGTATAAACAGTTCTCCCTTCTTGATTTTGGAAATCTTTTTCATCACCTTGTTAAGAAAGCTGATTTGTCTTTTGTTGGGAGCATAAATGTTTACAATTGTACAAATCTTGTTATTGACCCCACAAACAAGAATGTGATATCTGTCATTAGGGTCAGAAACCTCTTCTTCAAGTTTAAAGGGGACGGTATTTTTTATTATAGTGGCAACCCCCGCTTTTTTTTTTATTCTTGTTTGTAGACTCAAAAATGTTAGTAAAGTTTTTGTGGCCGAATTTGGGATGATTGGATTCAGAGAATTTTGTCTCTTGTAGACAGATAATGTCCGCTTTTTGGGAGTTAATTTCTTTCCAGAGGGATAATCTTTTATTCAGGCTATTTAGTCCCTTAACATTATATGATGATATTTTAATACTCAAGTTGGAGAATGCTTATATTCAATTGGGAAAGGTGGAGAGATTTAGGAGTTGGAATCAGGTAGTATGTTAAAGCTTTTTAGATGACTACACAGGTGAGTTATTATAAATGTGTCATAAAATGTATGAACAATTCACAATGCAAACAACAAACAAATGAGAACAATACCACAACTTTAGGATTGTACGTGATAAGCGAAGTGAATATTTGTGTAATAAAATCACGACTTCTAGACAAACCTCCAGGGGATACCTACTAGTCCGTAGGGTTTTTTTTCTGGGGGAAAAAAGTTTGTGAAATTGTCCTATGTAGAACAACCAAGTTGTTAGAAGAGAAAATCCCAGTGTGAAGAGGTCCAGTTAGGATTGCATACAGTTGGTATATAACACACTACGAAACGCATAATACCTGTATGATGAAAAGGTTATATAATTATAACATAACATTAAATCCTTCAACAACGTGGAGGGAAACTGCAGCTTTAAGCAGTAAACAAATTTTTAGAAAAGGTAATGGTTAGCCGGAAGTTCAACGATTGTCCCTTTGGGAGAGAGGAGGGACTTTAAATGAGGAATCGTCCTTCAGCGAGGCAATAAATTTACGCCCTTCCTCGGGGGAGAAAAGAACGATGGTTTTTCCTTTGTGAAAAACTAATAGTTTTAGCGGGAAGCCCCATCTGTAGGGCACTCCCGATTCTCTCAAATATGTCGTGGTGTCTCTGAAGGATTTTCTGGCATCTATTGTTTCCTTAGACAGGTCTGTGTAGATTTTGAGATCTTTAAATGGTTCAGGAAAGGTTTTTTCTACCTTGATAAAGTTTTGAATTTTTTCTTTTGTTTGGTAGAAGTGAATTCGTAAGATTGTATCTCTTGGGGTGTCGGCTGCAACTGAGTTGGGACGGGGTAGTCTGTGGATCCTGTCTATAGTGAGTTCTTGATTGGATAATAAGGGCAGAGCTTTTTTGAACACTGATTTAGCGTATTCAGATAAATCTTGTGGTGGGACTGTCTCCGGGATACCTCGTATTTTGAGGTTGTTCCTGCGGTTACGGTCCTCCAAATCCGCAAGTTTTGCTCTGAGCTTGTTGATCTCTGCGTGGGTATTATACTGGTCGTTTGTTGTTTTTTCGGTTTTGACTTCTACTAGAGTAAGTCTTTTTTCATAATCCTCCAGTCTTTTATTGAAAACTTGGAAAGTGGAATTTATTGTTTCTGTTTGTTTGTCCAGAGTAATTTTCATATTATCGTTGATCACTCTGGCCAATTCTAACATGTAAGATTCAGTGTTATTTGAGGGAGGTGGAAATTCCTTGAAAATGCCTGAATTGTAAGAAGCTTTATCGGGGGTCTTGGGCCCGTGATCTGTTTTCTGCTTATTTTTTTCCGGGCTATGATTTGGGGATGAGTCTGTGAAGTCAGAGTCTGAGTCAGACTCAGCGTGATCCTGGCACACTGTGCCCTTGTGACCCCAGCTTTCAGGTTTCGATCTTTTATGAGATATTGAGGTGTCCATTCCTTCGAAGTTCAGATTGTTAGGTGCGATTGAAGGAGGATGGTCCTTGTTTATGACTGTTGGAGGGGATAGGATAGAGGAAGAGGGATTTTGGAAAGAAGTTTGTGACACTTCTTTTTGGGAATTTTTTCTGGAGGTTGATTTTTCTTCCCTTTTGAGGGGAGATCTGGACTTGAGAGGGCTTGCTGTATTTGGAGAGTCCTCCAGGGTATTACAGTATGTGTGGTAATCAGGATTTTTCTCGGCAGGATTTTTAGATTTATTTGTAGAATTAGAGGATTTGCTACTTGCAGTAGCACTTTTTTTAGTAGAGCTCATGTTTGACTGTGTCAGTTAGAGCAAAATTTGAAATTTTTAGACAGGATTTGATTTTGAAATGAGTTTATCCGACACCTCTGTAGTTTATAGGTTTTTGTAAAGAAAAAAAAAATTTTATTGGATATTAAATAATATCAACCAAGCAGAGGTAATCTGTCAGAGATATAATTAACCTGTATTACTAAGTGAGAAAAATACAAGTTAGACGGTTGGAAATAAGTCCGTGGGACTCTGTAATCCTAACGTTTAATATGATTTTCCTTCTTTTCCAGTGACAGGTTGAGACCTATTGCCTGAACATATTAGAGTTTTGTAGGGGATCCAAGTAAATGATACGAGAATTGAACCTTAAGAGATCAGTAGCACCGATTTATTGTACCAAAATTGAGGAAGTCACAACTTTGTCGTGTTATATGTGTCATAGATTTTGCATTCAGATGTGATCTATGCTCAAGATTGGCAGTTGGCAGAAGTAATTCTGTAGATTCAAGTAGGGAACAGTGTTACGTTTTGCAATTCCAATTAGTGCTGCGAGATGCACTTAGATTCTGCTGTTGAGGCAGTTGACTGTCAGGTGTAACACTGTAGGTGTTAGGGGAGTTGTAGCTGTGATATGCAGATGGCAATCTGTATTCACACTCTGAGTTCCAAAAGAGACAGAACTGCAATGTATAGATGCAATGTGCCACAAGGTCCAGTTAATATTTAAATGCCGAGCAGTCAGCAGTCTGTATTCACACTGTGGGAGCTGAGAAGGACGCGATGATTCCTTCGTTCGCCGGGTAGTAGGGGGGGACGGGACGGGGGAGTATGTACTAGCCTGTACTATGTCTCCGCTGATCCGGTGTCCTCTTCGCTCCCTCCGTGCAGTCCGCGCTGTCCTCCTCACCGTGGTGCTGGATCTTCTCCTCCGTGCCTTCCTGTGTGGGACCTCGGTCGGCCTTTTCGTGATCCAAGGGTGTCAGGAAGGATGTGGGTTTGTGATGAGGCACAGCTTGTTAATGGTGCCTGAGGTGCTGTCGCCTTCCCTCTTCTCCCTTGGGAACTTGAGCTGTGCTTCTGATGGTGGGAAAGTGCAGCCGCCGGCTTCAAGTAGCTGGAACAACTTCAATTTTGGTGCGATTTCTTCAGGGAAGGTCTCAAAATACTCCTGAGACGTTCCCCAGACGGATTTTGTAGGAGCATTTGGGATTTCCTCATTTAAATTGCTTTGAGGTAGCTTTGATTTGGTTGCCTGTACGGAGCTCAGCTCTTCTGCAACCTACATCAGCCAAGCCCAGGCCACGCTCCCCACTTCTACTTTTTAAACCATTTTCACTATGCAGCATTTTTCCACACCTACCTGTCTAGTTGATTGGAGGGGTTTCGGTCCTGAGGAAAGGTCTTGGGAGCCTGCCGACAACATCGTTCTCCCCCCTGTGATTTTTGAGCAGTTTCTCCGTCGGGTTGGCCTAAAGAACAGTGGGGCGTAAGGGGGGTGCTGTCACAGTAGTAACTCACGTGCCTCCTCAGCGTCGTCCTACTCTCCATCGTCAGCGTTCGGCGTCTCCTCCCATCAGGTCGGCTCGCTGAGGTTTGCCTCTTGCCGCTCTCCTCTGCACAGCTGCAACAGCATGGTGTTTTCCCTTTGGCCTTAGGGGGCGTGGCCGGTCTCTGCAGGAATTTAACCCTGCTTTGTCCTGCAGAGATCAGGAGTGGTACCTGGCGACTACCTGCGGCCGAGACTATCCTCGCCACCAGAGGCTCTAGTGAAAACCAGTTAGTTGCTTAGTCACGCCACTCCAGGGTAAGCCCGGCCCCAGGAGCAGTGGGTCCACACCCAGCCGTGTTACAGGAAGTTTCAGCAGTTTTTATTTTAAGTACATTAAGACAACATTTTCTGTTGAACAACTTCCTTTGTAGAGAAGCTGTCACTTGACATAAATGTGTAATTTTTTCCGTTCTCATGAATCTGCGTCATTTTGTTTTTCTTTCCTGTGCCCCTTCGTTTCTAAGATATGGCACTTTACGCCTTGTGTAAAGTAGTCTTTTTAGCCAACTCGGAGTGGTCTTTAACCCCTTACTGGCCAGGGGCGTATTAGTACACCCCAGGCCATCACCCCCGGTTCAGCACTGGCTCCGGCGCTGAGCCCGCACTGAACCAGGCACATGTCAGCTGATTCTTACAGCTGACATGTGGCTGCAACAGCCGTTGGTGGAACTGCGATCCACCCGCAGCTGTTAACCACTTAAATGCCGCTGTCAATCTCCGACAGCGGCATTAGCCCCGCCCATCGGTGACCTGTCACGTGATCGCGGGTTACCGATGCGTGGGCATGGCAACCCGGGGTCTGCAACAGACCCCTGTGGTTGTCATGTCTTGCTTGCTATGAGCGCCACCTAGTGGTTGGCACTCATAGCACATGAGCATTTCTGCTACATAGAGGCAATCTGCTCATCGCCTTTCTGAAGCCAAGCCGATCAGGTAACTGCAGCTTCTGGTCTCCTGTGGAGACTATTGAAGAGGCAGAAAGTGGAAAAAAAAGTTTTTAAAATTATGAAAAAGGTAAAACAATATATAAAAGTTTAAATCGCCCCCCTTTCACCCCATTCAAAATAAAATAATAATAAAGAAAAAACGCATACACATATTTGGTATTGCTGCGTTCAGAATCGCCCATTCTATCAATATAAAAAAAAGAATTAATCCGATCGGTAAACGGCGTAACGAGAAAATTCTAAACGCCAGAATTATGTTTTTTGGTCGGCACAACATTGAAATAAAATGAAATAACGGGCGATCAGCTCGACACGCAAAAAATAAGCCCTCACTTGGCCCCAGATCCCGAAAAATGGAGACTCTACGGGTCTCTGAAAATGGCGCCATTTTTAGCAAACGTTGGATTTTTTTTTCACCACTTAAATAAAAAAGAACCTATACATGTTTGGTGTCTACAAACTCGTAATGACCTGGAGAATGATAATTGCAGGTCAGTTATAGCATTCAGTGAACGTGGTAAAAAAAAACAACAACCGTGGAATTGCATTTCCTTTGCAATTTCACCGCGCTTGGAATTTTTGTCCCCGTTCTCCAGTACATGATATGGCAAAACCAGTGATGGGATTAAAAGTACAACTTGTCCCGCAAAAAATAAGCCCTCACATGGCAATATTGACCTAAAAATAAAAAGGCTATGGGTCTGGGAAGAAGGGGAGCAAAAAATGAAAATGCAAAACTGGAAAATGCTCCGGTCATTAAGGGGTTAAAAAGACCCCCATGTAGAAGAGTTTTGTATCACTACCACTTAGCTAAAGGGACAAGATGAATATATAAGTAAGAGGAGTGGAGTGGCAGATGGAAAAGGGAATAAACCAATCCCAGATTCAGAAGAACAGCGGCATTTACACCAAATAAATGTTCTAGATTTATGACAAGTGACAGATCCTATTTAATGTGATTGTTTCTGTGACAAAACAGCCATTTTCTGCTATTCTAGAACTCCTTTCCATATAAATGTATTGTGGCTCTAGATGGTACCGTGTATGCTATCATTGTAATCTCCATTACTGGATAGAATTAGAGAAGAAAGACTAAGGCTCGAAGCTGTGACCAAAAATGATCAAAAGTGACTGCAGATTTTATTTGTATCTTTTTTAGGCAAAAGGAGTTAATAACAGCGATCACCTGACCGGGGTCTTACATCTTCAAGCAACTATTCCCAATCATCTGGGAATCTACAAGAAGAAATGTCTTGTTTGCAGCCACTGATTTCTCTGCCTCCATTCAGTCCACAGTTGTGGATTTGTCCGGCTGAATCTTCCATGAGGCTTTTCCTCCATCACTGACTGCGAGGATCCATCACAGAACTGCCATAGATTCAGCTTATGTGCTCAGACATCACTGGGAGCCCCCCAGCAATGTATACATGACATTGCCAGAACAGACCACCCCACTGTATCCAGAGCTGATCCCTCCGTACTAGGACCCTGTAATAGAAGTGGACGGCCCCCACACACAGGGGGCAGCTGTGGACGTGGTCCTGTGCCGGCTTCATTAGGGCAAGGCATATAGAGGATCTCATCTGTACCGAGAAGCCGGACAAGCAGTCCTGCAGCAGAAGTGACCGAGCACTGCGAGGGTCAGTACCTAGGACCACCTCTTGGGAGGAGGAGGATGTTTTAATGACGTATAAAAACTTAGGACACTATAGTCCTGATTGATCAATGCAATTATGCCAGAATTCTGATGTAAATCACTTTGAAAAGTCACAATTTTTGTGCATTGTTGAGTTGATCAAAAATGCTGTGACGTTTGGTGTTTTCACGTCAGTTTTGCCCAGCTTCACCAAAATGGGCAGAGTTGGGGCAGGATGGAAGTGTGGCACCACAGCTTGTCTAATTCATAGCGAACTGTGGCTTCCCTTACACCAGAAATCTTACTCCAGTCCGTGACTGGAGTAAGATTTGTGGCAAGGTGCACACACCACTTGTCAGAAGCGCATAATTCATGCGCCACTTAATGAATCTGGACCGTCTGACTCCAGCGCGCTCCCTCATCAAGAGCAGCTTGAATATGGCCAGTCTTAATGAATCCGTGTCCTAAGTGCTTTATTAGTTAAAGAATAACCATTGTTTTAATTTTTGTTTTGTAAATTAATATTACACATTTTATAATCTTATCAGAGAAGTCTTCTTTTTCCTGCTGGATTGATCTTTCAGTCTCAATTCGCGGTAACATCTGTAAAATCTGTATTCAGTGAAGACAAACTTTCCTATTAGTGAGATAGATGACAGTTAGTGCTATTAATACTCTTTAAAGAAGGAAGGGGAGGAGCTAGCGGAAGGGGGAGGAGCTAGCGGAAGGCACAGACCTTCTGCTGCAAGTTCTCCTGAAACCACAGTTACTTCTCCATGGAAGATTGCAGCTGGTGTTTATACATAGAATCCTAGAACATTAGAATTGGAGGAACCTCCAGGGTCCTAGTGTCCAACCCCTGCTCAATGCAGGATTCACTAAACCATCTCAGACAGATGTCTGTCCAGCCTCTGTTTGAAGACTTCCATTGAAGGAGAATTCACCACCTCTCGTGGCAGCCTGTTCCATTGAAAAACGCACCAAATCTGCAGCGTGTGCACACAGTCTTGTTGTTCTTTTGGTCACAGGCAGGTCTTTGCACAGTCCTGAATGATAAGTACAGCACATACACGCTAAGGCTATGTGCCCACGTAGCAGATTTGATGCAGAGCGTTTTTGCCTCTCTCTGGCAGAAAAAAACGCATGCAGATTTACATGCAGATTTACAAGCAGATTTACATGCAGATTTTCTGCCAGAGAGAAGTGTTTTTTCAGCATTTTTTCAGCGTTTTTTCAAGCACTTTTCCAAGTGATTTTGAGCATCACCTGGAAAGTGCTTGACAAGTTGGTCACACAATATAAATCCATGCAACCGGCATGGATTTATATTGTGTGACCAACTTAGATGCTTTAAATGCTGCATCTATAGTAAAAAAAAACAAAACCCTGTATACTCACCTCTCCAGTCTCCTCCCGGCAGCGTTCTCTCTCTTCAGCGTCCCACGGTATACTGGCAGGACCTGCGGTGACGTCATTTAGTCAGCTGATGGTCACGCGACCATCACCTGACCGCTGACGTCAGCGGTCAGGTGACCATCAGCTGACTAAATAACGTCACCGCAGGTCCTGCCAGTACACCGCTGGACGCGGAGGAGAGAGGATCGCCGCCGGGAGCAGACCGGAGAGGTGAGTATACAGGTTTTTTTTTATTTTTAACTTATTTATTTCTTTTTTTCACCGCTTGGTAGCCGGGATGAAGAGGAGTTGTAGTCTCTTCTTCATCCTGGGTACCACACGCACCCCGATTACGCTGCAAATTCTCGGCCATTGAATTTAATTGAAACGCAGCAAATCCACATATACCTGCGGGTTTGCTGCTTTTCAATGGCCGCGTAATCGCGGTAGAAATGGTCATGCTGCGTTTTGCAACGCAATGTGAATTCGGCGCGCTAATTAGCGCATCATGTGCACAGCACATCCCAATTCACATTGCTTTGCATGGCAGACGGTTTTACATGGGCACATAGCCTAAGAGCGGGGAGCGGCTCTAGTGTCACCTGCTGGGATGGCACAATCACTGTCAGCAGGATACAGGGGACATTATCAGAAAGGAGGAGATGACGTCTCTTCCCTCTCGCCTATCAGAGAATAGATGGCTGTATACAGGGGGCCTTATCCTCCTCTATTACACAGCACTCAGCTCCTAAAGGGAATGATTTGACCATAATACAATATATTTGAGTGGGGCCAGTGCTCCAGTTTTACCTTCATAATGTTGAATGGAGATTGATCAGTTCCAGTGTGTCTGAACAGGGTCCGAGCCCACATCTCCTGAGCTCAGGCTTTACACTGAGCATCACTGTCACGGAGGTCAGATTAGAAGGGCATGGAGCACGATGTGGATGGTTGCCTCCGTATCCGCCATTACCTGGACTGCTAGCTTTACCTGGACACTCTGGATCAGCTCCTCCGTCTTGTCGAGACCTCTAAGGGCCGGTTCACACAAGCAGATAAAATATCATTCAGAGTTTCATCCAGAAAAGTGGGAGAATTCTTTCCTCACTTGTCGTCCATGTGCAGTCCAGATCTAATCTGGCTTTTTAACCATTTACAGTTTCCAGGGCTACAGGATTGCAATGTATCTGTAAAAAGCAGATTTTTTTCTGTACCCATAGACTTGAATGGGTGAATCTTGTCTGACGGATGAAACGAGTACATGCTGCCATTTTCTTTCTTTATTTTTTGCTCACACACAGATTCGATCAGTGACAAAAAAGAAAAATGACTCCTCTGCACTTTCCCATTGAATCCCATTGGTCTGAGTGCCGTCCATTTGTTCCACAGACAACTTTCCTACTGAAAATACATTCGTGTGAACGAGTCCTAAGAAAGACCTTGTAATTGGTTATTAGATGTTGACTGAAGTATGGCTCAGAAAATGCAGGGCTCTTAAAGACGTTCTCTAATACTTTAATGCAGATGATTTATGCATAAAATAGGTGGTCTATATCAGATCGTTGTAGGTCCGACTCTTGGCTCCACACCAATAAGTTGTTTATAGCTCTGGCAACGGCCGGATGTAACTTGTGAACAGAGCGCACCCCAGTGGCCACTGCCTGGTGCTGCAGATCACCTCCGGTACTCCTCAATAGCTGGTCTGCACCCGGCAGCGACCGCAGTGTACGGAGCGGTTTTGTTCCACTTTGAACATTGCCTGCATCTTGCCAGAGGTGATGACAGCTGATCATCGGGGGGCCGATGGTTGGACCCCACCTATCTTATATTAATGACCTATCCAGTGGAGTATAAAAGTGTTTGATAACTCTTTTTAAAATCTTGTTTCCATCCCATTGTCTTATACAGCGTGTATCTGTGTTCTTTCTGTAACCAGATGGGCCTGACCTCTGATGGTTCTTCTAGGCTTCTATTACAGCTCTTACAGCCCCAGCATGCATCATTTGTGCTGGAGAGGAATATGAAGACGGAGGAGCAAATAGAAGAACAATTAGGAAAGCTTGGATTATTAGAAGAGCAAAAAATGCTCATAGTGGAGGTGAGACTATTATTATTTTTTTTTTTTTTTTTCTTAACTTTCATTTTTATATTTTTTTATTTTTAGGACATTTGTTTCCTCTCTTCAGAAAATAACAGTAGATAAGATTGATTAAAGCTTCTGGAAAGGTGTTCAATAACGTCTGATCAGGTGGCTGGTTTGTAATGGTTGTCCCATCTTACCAATCCCTCTCTTCTACCATGAATGTGACATTGTGGGATGAATATATATATATATGTATATGTGTATGTGTGAAAAGTTGTTTGCCCCTTCCTGATTTCTCATTCTTTTGCATGTTTGTCATACTTAAATATTTCAGATGTCAAAACAAATTTTAATATTAGACAAAGATAACACAAGTAAACACAAAATGCAGTTTTTAAATGAAGATCCTAATTATTAAGGGTAAAAGAAATCCAAACCTACAGGGCCCTGTGTGAAAAAGTGATTGCCCTCTAAACCTAATAACTGGTTGAAGCACCCTCAGCAACAACAACTACAATCAAGTGTTTGGGATAATTGGCAATGAGTCTTTTACAACACTCTGGAGGAATTTTTGCCCACTCATCTTTGCAAAATTGTTGTAATTTAGCCACATTGGAGGGTTTCCGAGCATGAACCGCTTTCTTAAGGTCAGGACTTTGACTAAGCCACTGCAAAGTCTTAATTTTGTTTTCCTTAAGCCATTCAGAGGTGGACTTAATAGTGTGTTTTGGATCATTGTCCTGCTGCATAACCCAAGTGCACTTCAGCTTGAGGTCATGAACAGATGGCCGGACATTCTCTTTCAGGATTTTTTGGTTAACCAGCAGAATTCATGGTTCCATTTACCACAGCAAGTCTTCCAGGTCCTGAAGCAGCATAACAGTCCCAAACCATCATTCTACCGCCAGCATATTGTACTGTTGGTATGATGTTCCTTTTTTGAAATGCAGTGTTACTTCTACGCCAGATGTAATGGGACACACACCTTCCAAAAAGTTCAACTTTTCTCTTGTCAGTCCACAGAGTAATCTCCCAAAAGTCTTGGCGATCATCAAGATGTTTTCTGCCAAAACTGAGATGAGCCTTTGTTCTTATTGCTAGGCAGTGGTTTTCGTCTTGGAACTCTGCTATGCGTGTCATTTTTGCCCAGTCTCTTTCTTATGGTGTAGTCATGAACACTGTCCTTAACTGAGGCAATTGAGACCTGCAGTTCTCTGGATGTTGTTGTGGGGTCTTTTGTGACCTCTTGGATGAGTCGTTGCTGCGCTCTTGGGGTAATTTTGATCAGCTGGCCACGCCTAGGAAAGTTCACCATTGTTCCATATTTTCGCCTATTACGGATAATGACTCCCACTGTGGTTCGCTGGAGTCCCAAATCTTTAGAAATGGCTTTAGAACTTTTTCCAGACTGATAGATCTCAATTACTTTGTTTCTCATTTGGTCCTGAATTTCTTTGGATCGCAGCATGATGTCTAGCTTTAGAGGATCTTTTGTTCTACGTCACTTTGTCAGGCATGTCCTATTTAAGTGATTTCTTGATTGAGAACACGTGTGGCAGTAAACAGGGCTGTGTGGGGCTACGGAAATTGAACTCAGCTTCCCAAAGATGTGACAAATCACAGATCATTTATGTTTTAAGGAGGGAGGGGCATCACTTTTTCACACAGGGCCCTGTAGGTTTGGATTTCCTTTCCCCTTAATCATAAAAACCTTCCTTTTAAAAACTGCATTTTGTGTATACTTGTGCTATCTTTGTCTAATAGGAGTCTGCTGCTGACATTGGTATTGGGGTAATGTCCCCCAATTCTGTTAATATCCTCCATCCTGGTATGTATGGTCCCTCCTTCCTGGTATATGTGGCCCCCATCCCATCTTGGTATACGTGGCCCTCATCCCCATCCTGGAATGCATGGCACCCCTTGATCCCCCATCCTGGTATTCATGGCACCCCTTTGATCTACCATCCTGGTATGCATGGCACCCTCTGATCCCCATCCTAGTTTTCATGGCACCCCTTGATCACCCATCCTGGTATGCATGGCACCCCTTGATCCCCCATCCTGGTATGTATGGCATCCCTTGATCACCCATCCTGGTATGCATGACACCCCTTGATCCCCCATTTTGGTATGTATGGCACCCCTTGATCACACATCCTGGATATATACAGTAACAGACCAAAAGTTTGGACACACCTTCTCATTTAAAGATTTTTCTGTATTTTCATGACTATGAAAATTGTACATTCACACTGAAGGCATCAAAACTATGAATTAACACATGTGGAATTATATACTTAACAAAAAAGTGTGAAACAACTGAAAATATGTCTTATATCCTAGGTTCTTCAAAGTAGCCACCTTTTGCTTTGATGACTGCTTTGCACACTCTTGGCATTCTCTTGATGAGCTTCAAGAGGTAGTCACCAGAAATGGTTTTCACTTCACAGGTGTGCCCTGTCAGGTTTAATAAGTGGGATTTCTTGCCTTATAAATGGGGTTGGGACCATCAGTTGTGTTGTGCAGAAGTCTGGTGGATACACAGCTGATAGTCCTGCTGAATAGAATTTGTACTATGGCAAGAAAAAAAGCAGAAAAACACGTCCCCAGCATAAGACACCCATTCAGGGCCAGCGTAAGGGCAGGCAGACTAGGCATCTGCCTGGGGCCTCCAGCCCGTGTCGTGTCGCTATAGGGCCCGTGAGTTCGTCCCCCCGCATCGCGCATTGAACTGTATTGGTAGCGGGGGACTGACTGTGCCTGCAGAGTGGAGCTGCTGAGACGCTCTGCAGAGCATGGAGCAGCTGGAGAACGAGGAGAGGTGAGTATTTGCATGTAATTGTTTTTTAGACGTCGTGACCATAATACTGCAGAACTGGGGGGCTGCATTATACTGTATGGAGTGGCTGAATTATACTCTATGGTTGGGGCCGAATTATACTTTATCGAGGACTATGGGTTGCATTATATTATATGTACTATATGTTTGGCTGTATTATACTATAGGGAGGCTGCATTATACTCTATTAAGGACTGAGGAGAATGCATTATACTATATGAAGGACTATGGGAAGTGCATTATACACTATGAAGGACTATGGAGAGTGCATTATACTATAGGGAGGGCTATGGGGAGTGCATTATACTATAGGGAGGGCTATAGGGAGTGCATTATACTATATGGAGGGCTATAGGGAGTGCATTATACTATATGGAGGACTATGAGGTGTATTCCATTATATGGAGGACTATGGGGAGTATATTATACTATATGGAGGGCTATGGGGAGTGTATTATACTATATGGAGGACTATGAGGTGCATTATACTAATATAGAGGGCTATGGGGAGTGCATTATACTATATGGAGGACAATGAGGTGCATTATACTATATGGAGGGCTATGGGGAGTGTATTATACTATATGGAGGACTATGGGGAATTATTATACTATATGGAGGGCTATGGGGAGTGTATTATACTGTATGGAGGACTATGAGGTGCATTATACTATATGGAGGGCTATGGGGAGTGTATTATACTATATGGAGGACTATGAGGTGCATTATACTATATGGAGGGCTATCGGGAGTGTATTATACTATATGGAGGGCTATGGGGAGTGTATTATACTATATGGAGGGCTATGGGGAGTGTATTATACTATATGGAGGACTATGAGGCGCATTATACTATATTTAGGGCTATGGGGAGTGTATTATACTATTTGGAGGAATATGGGCCACATTATATTATTGAGCGCTGTGGGGCACATTATGCAATATGGAGGACTATGGGGAGTACATTATATTATAGGGAGGGCTATAGGGAGTGCATTATACTATATGGAGGGCTATGGGGCAGTGTATTATACTATATGGAGGGCTGTGGGGCAGTGTATTATACTATACAGAGGGCTATAGGAAGTGTATTATACTATATTGAGGAATATGGGTCACATTATACAATATGGAGGGCTGTGGGGCACATTATACTACATGGAGGACTATTGGGAGTGCATTATACTATATGGAGGACTATGGGGAGTATATTATACTATATGGAGGACTTTGGGGAGTGCATTATACTATTTAGAGTGCTATGGGGAGTGCATTATACTACATGGAGGGCTATGGGGAGTGTATTATACTATATGGTGGACTATGAGGTTCATTATACTATATGGAGGACTATGAGGTGCATTATACTATGTAGAGGGTTACGGGGAGTGTATTATACTATTTGGAGGAATATGGGTCACATTATACAATATGGAGCTCTGTGGGGCACATTATACAATATTGAAGACTTTGGGAAGTGCATTATTCTATAGGGAGTGTATTATACTATATGGAGGGCTATGGGGCAGTATATTATACTATATGGAGGGCTATGGGGAAGTGTATCATACTATATGGAGGGCTATGGGGCAGTGTACTATACTATATGGAGGACTATGAGGTGCATTATACTATATGGAGGGCTATGGGGAATGTATTTACTATATTGAGGAATATGGGCCACATTATACAATATGGAGGGCTGTGGGGCACATTATACAATATGAAAGACTATGGGGAGTGCATTATACTATATGAAGGACTATGGGGAGTGCATTATACTATATGGAGGGCTATGAGGTGCATTATACTATATGGAGGACTATGAGGTGCATTATACTATATGGAGAACTATGAGGTGCATTATACTATATAGAGAGCTATGTGAAGTGTATTATACTATTTGGAGGAATATGGGCCACATTATACAATATGGAGGCCTGTGGGGCACATTATACAATATGGAGGACTATGGGGAGTATATTATACTATATAGAGGGTTATGCGGAGTGCATTATACTATATGGTGGGCTATCGGGAGTGTATTATACTATATGGAGGACTATGGGCCTCATTATACAATATGGAGGGCTGTATGCAGGACTATGGGGAGTATATTATACTATATAGAGGGTTATGGGGAGTGCATTATACTATATGGAGGGCTATCGGGAGTGTATTATACTATATGGAGGACTATGGGCCTCATTATACAATATGGGGGGCTGTGGGGCACATTATAAAATATGGAGGACTATGGCATGTATTATACTAAACAAGCAAAATGCTGCCTATTCATCGAGTAATTGGATTGTTTATGCCAGAACAAAAATCCTTGTTCTCAGCAGCACATCGGCCGGTGTAACCTGCAGATGTGCTGCTGATAACATGATGCTGTATGGGGACAGATTGATCTATTAGTGATTGTTCTGTATCCATCATTCTTCCTCAGCTGGTGTAAAGAGGTCGGGAAACAAGCGTCGAACGGCTTCAGTATTGTGGATTGCGCTCGTTTAGCGGCCTGATCTCAGCGCATGTAAATACAAGCTAAATGTTTGTGTGGTGCTGTATGTCAGCATTTGGGACCCCACTTTAAACTTTTCACCAGGGCCCCACTTTATCTAAAATCGGCCCTGCACTCATTTAAATGGTTCCCGTCCGCTGCACAGACTGGGAGAGAGAGGGGAGACTATTTGTGGCTTATGTAGTGGCGCTCAGTTTTGTGGACATCGGAGGGAAAGTTTTCTTTTAATTTATGAAATTCAATTCATGGGATAAATGTAAAAAAATATTAGGGACAATTCAACTTTATTTTAATCCTTAGGTTATGGGTGAGGATCTTTTGGCAGAAAGAACAGAGGAAGGACAAACGGACACAAAAACCACTCAGACATTGGCCTCTTACATAATGGCGTCTGACGCCGAGTTCAGAGTCAAATGGTTTCAGAAAGCGACCACTTTCCTAATGAGCAGCGAGTAAAGATGATCAGCTCTCCGCCATCACTGACTGTCTGCAGACTGGAGCTTGTCCATCTCTAATCATTCCTGCTCAATGGGGGCCACAATATTTTGACTTCACAGTAATCACTGACATCTTTTCGGAGTATATTGTATACATAGTGATCTTTATACGGCTGGAGCACTTACAGTAGCCAATCAGATGGCATGCAGGTAGCGTTGTGCGAGATCCAGTATGCCGTCCTGCTTCTATCATTAGAGGGTCCTGCTAGAGAACAGCGGCCACACTATTATACTGTGTCCAGAGTTACAGGAGTCGGTCAGATGTGGACTGCTACGTTGCAAAAAATGCTTAATAAGTTCTTTTTTTTCAAACTGGATTGATATGCAAAATATTTTTAATAAAATCATTTTCTTATACTTGCAGGGTTTCTGTTTATTCAGTAATGTTGTAGCTGTTTTCTCTCACGCTGTGGATGATTGTAAATGAATACAGTTTCCTACATAATCATTGCAGCGGATCAGTTAAAAACGGGTGCCGTATGTGTTGTACCCAGGGCCGGCATCACCACCCGGGCAAGTGCCTGGGCCCTGAGCGAGCAGGGGGCCCACTCACCCTCTGGGACACCAGCGCGCTATGGGGCCCATGAGTCAGCGGGGCCTGATGCCAGCGAATGGGCACTTGCACTGGGCCTTCCCCAGTGCTTTAAACTGTTTGCAATACTTACCTCTCCCTGTTCCTCTGCTGATCCTCTGTCTTCTGCGTCTTCTTACTCTGTGACATCTCAGGGCAGAGGGCGCGATGACGTCACTACAGAGCGCCCTCTGCTGAGCAGTCCCAGTGCAGAGAGTCGGAAGACGCTGATGAGACAGGCCTGATTCCAGCAAGGAGCGGTGAGTATTTGATTTTTTTTTTTATGTATGGAGTATTATATGGGGCCCATTATCTATTGAACAATATATGGGGCTCATTGTGTATGGAGTATTATATGGGGCTCATTATCTATTGAACAATATATGGGTCTCATTATGTATGGAGTATTATATGCGGCTCATTATCCATTGAACAATATATGGGGCCCATTATGTATGGAGTATTATAAGGGGCTCATTATCTATTGAACAATATATGGGGCTCATTATGTATGGAATATTATATAGGGCCCATTATCTATGGAGCATTATATGGGGCCTATTCTTTATGGAGCAATATATTGGGCCCACTATTTATGGAGCAATATATAGGGCCAATACTGTATGGAGCAATATATGGGGCCCATACTGTATTGAGCAATATTTGGGCTCCATTATTCTGTATGGAGCATTATATGGTACCCATTATGTATGGAGCAATATATGGGGCTCATTTTATTTTATGGAGCAATATATGGGGTCCATTATACTGAATGGAGCAATATATGGGGATCATACTGTATGGAGCATTATATGCGGTCCATTATTCTGTATGGAGCAATATATGGTGCCATAGTACTGGATGCAGGACCATGTGCTGCCCATAATACTGTATGGAGGACCATGTGGTGTCCATAATACTGTATGGAGGACCATGTGGTGCCCATAATAATGTATAGAGGACCATGTGGTGTCCATAATACTGTATGGAGGACCATGTGGTGTCCATAATACTGTATACGGAGGACCATGTGGTGCCCATAATACTGTATATGGAGGACCATGTGGTGCCCATAATACTGTATATGGAGGACCACGTGGTGCCCATAATACTGTATATGGAGGACCACGTGGTGCCCATAATACTGTATATGGAGGACCACGTGGTGCCCATAATACTGTATATGGAGGACCATGTGCTGCCCATAATACTGTATATGGAGGACTATGTGCTGCCCATAATACTGTATATGGAGGACCATGTGCTGCCTATAATACTGTATATGGAGGACCATGTGGTGCCCATAATACTGTATATGGAGGACCATGTGGTGCCCATAATACTGTATATGGAGGACTACGTGGGGCCCATAATACTGTATATGGAGGACCATGTGGTGCCCATAATACTGTATATGGAGGACCATGTGCTGCCCATAATACTGTATATGGAGGACTATGTGCTGCCCATAATACTGTATATGGAGGACCATGTGCTGCCTATAATACTGTATATGGAGGACCATGTGGTGTCCATAATACTGTATACGGAGGACCATGTGGTGCCCATAATACTGTATATGGAGGACCATGTGGTGCCCATAATACTGTATATGGAGGACCACGTGGTGCCCATAATACTGTATATGGAGGACCACGTGGGGCCCATAATACTGTATAGAGGACTATACTGTCCGGTCTGCACTGTGCGCTGGGAGGATTCGCCGGTTTCTGAGCTGTTGTAGACTTTACAATAGATATCACTCATGTAATGTGAGAAGTAAGTGAAATCTTTAGCATTGTACTATACCTATATTTCTGTGCATCATGAATCGTGGTAGGTGTGAAAGGGGCCCACTGAGACTTTTGCCCGGGGCCCATGAAATCCTGGAGCCGGCCCTGGTTGTGGCATCTATTTCTTTTTGTACTGTATGCATGAGTTTTAATGGCGAATTTCTTTCAAAAAACAGTGGGATAAACCGTCATCTGAACTTGTCCCTTAACTTACATTGGTCTGTGAGGTGATCTGAAAGCAGAAAATCCAATGCTGACTTCTATCACATTTGGGGTAACTTTCCCGCCTTGGTCTCTACATGATCTGTGAATTCAGGGAACTGCTAGATCTGCAGCAGATAAAAGAGGGATTATATCAAAATGCCATCATGCAGACCAGCAAGTGACACATCGCTGGGATAAGGTCCTCTGCCCCGACTTGTTGCTTTTAGATTACATAGCAAAAACCTGATGACAGTTTCCCTGTAATAAAATCCCAGAGCTTCTCCCATGGGTGATACAGCGGGTGGCAGATACTGGCCTGGAATCCTGCAGATACACAGCACTGCCGTCGCCTATACAGTGCCTTGGGAAAGTATTTGGCCCCCTTGAACTTTTCTACCTTTTGCCACATTTCTGGCTTCAAACATAAAGATATAAAATTCTATTTTTTGGGGGAAGAATCAACAACAAGTGGGACACAATCGTGAAGTGGAATGAAATTTATTTGCTATTTTAAACTTTTTTAACAAATTAAAAACTGAAAAGTGGGGCGTGCAATATTATTCGGCCCCCTTGAGTTAATACTTTGTAGCGCCACCTTTTGCTGCGATTACAGCTTCAAGTCGCTTGGGGTATGTCTCTATCAGTTTTGCACATCGAGTGGCTGAAATTCTTGCCCATACTTCCTTGCAAAACAGCTGGAGCTCATTGAGGTTGGATGGAGGGCGTTTGTGAACAGCAGTTTTCAGCTCTTTCCAAGATTCTCGTTTGGATTCAGGTCTGGACTTTGACTTGGCCATTCTAACACCTGGATATGTTTATTTTTGAACCATTCCATTGTAGATTTTGCTTTATGTTTGGGATCATTGTCTTGTTGGAAGATAAATCTCCGTCCCAGTCTCAGGTCTTTTGCAGACTCCAACAGGTTTTCCTCCAGAATGGGGCTGTATTTGGCTCCATCCATCTTCCCATCAATTTTAACCATCTTCTCTGTCCCTGCTGAAGAAAAGCAGGCCCAAACCATGATGCTGCCACCATCATGTTCGACAGTGGGGATGGTGTTTTGAGGGTGATGAGCTGTGTTGCTTTTACGCCAAACATATCGTTTTGCATTGTGGCCAAAAAGTTCGATTTTGGTTTCATCTGACCAGAGCACCTTATTCCACATGTTTGGTGTGTCTCCCAGATGGCTTGTGGCAAACTTCAAACGAGACTTTTTATGGATATCTTTGAGAAATGGCTTTCTTCTTGCCATTCTTCCATAAAGCCCAGATTTGTGCAGTGTACAACTGATTGTTGTCCTATGGACAGACTAACCCACCTCAGCTCTAGATCTCTGCAGTTCATCCAGAGTGATCATGGGCCTTTTGGCTGCATCTCTGATCAGTCTTCTCCTTGTTCGAGATGAAAGTTTAGAGCAGTGTTTCCCATACTCCAGTCCTCACAGACACCACAGGTCATGTTTTCAGGATTTACATAGTATTGCACAGGTGAGAGATTTCCTGATGCCTTGATGATACTTCCATCACCTATGCAATACTAAGGAAATCCTGAAAACATGACCTGTGGTGGTCCGTGAGGACTGGAGTTTGGGAAACACTGGTTTAGAGGGACGGCCGGGTCTTGGTAGATTTGCATTGGTCTGATACTCCTTCCATTTCAATATGATCGCTTGCACAGTGCTCCTTGAGATGTTTAAAACTTAGGAAATCTTTTTGTATCCAAATCCAGCTTTGAACTTCGCCACAACAGTATCTCGGACCTGCCTGGTGTGTTCCTTGGTCTTCATGATGCTCTCTGCACTTGAAACAGAACCCTGAGACTATCACACAGCAGGTGCATTTATACAGAGACTTGATTACACACAGGTGGATTCTAGTTATCGTTACCAGTCATTTAGGACAACATTGGATCAGTGGATTCTAGTTATCGTTACCAGTCATTTAGGACAACATTGGATCATTCAGAGATCCTCACTGAACTTCTGGAGTGAGTTTGCTGCACTGAAAGTAAAAGGCCTGAATAATATTGCACGCCCCACTTTTCATTTTTTTTTTTTTAAAGTTTAAAATATCCAATAAATTTCATTCCCACTTGTTGTTGATTCTTCCCCCAAAAATTAGAATTTTATATCTTTATGTTTGAAGCCAGAAATGTGGCAAAAGGTAGAAAAGTTCAAGGGGGCCAAATCCTTTCACAATGCAGTGTATCTACCACTCGCTGACCTCCCTCTGTGAGAAGCTGATGGTTATTAATGATGGAATACAATGTTTTATTATAGCGGTGAGTGCTGCATTCACTTCTTACACTCATTCATGTGGATTTGTCTGATTAGTGACCTGCACCAGCTTATATCATGGGGCTGCTCAAAGTATAAAAATTTACCAAAAAGGTGTGGTCTGTTTATTTTCTTTTGGTTTCCATTTTGTTTTACTTTTTTTTTTTTTCTTTACGTGGATCTTTCTGTAAAAAATAAATAAAAAATAAAATATAGTCAACCTCTGGTATGCTCTACTACCATGAGATCCCCATAATAAAGGCAGAATTTAATAAAGGATTACACATTTATCCAAGACATTGAAAGTTATGGTTAAAAAGGTAAAAAGACTTTTCTTTTTTTGCAGCAAAATTGGCTACAATTGCCCAGACAGGTTATATTTGCCCACAGCGTCGGACTGGGGAGACTGGGGCCCACCCTACAGCTAGATGCAGATACCTGTTAGCCTTTATCCCCGTTATAGTGGGACCTCGACTGTAAAACACAGGCGGCTCCTGCACATCTACTGTGCGCACAGCACAACTGGGATGGACAATTACGGTAGTTTGCTTTAAAGGGCTTCTTTGGTGAAAACAAGTTATCACCGATCCATGGGCTCCTCAGGATTGGTGATAACTTAATGATCGTTTGGGTCCGACCATTGGAAACCGCACTGATCAGAATTGGGAAGTTTTATCCCTGACAGGACACTTTTATCCCCATTTTAAAATGCAGCGGCAGGTGGGATGTCTGACCGCAGATCCATTCATTCTCTTTGGGGCTTCCAGAAAAAAACAAGAGCAGAGCTCGCAGCCATTGAGGAAATCAATGGATCAGTGGTGAAGTCGCACATGCTGCTCCAGTCTAGTGGGGATAAAAGCTCCACATTCTACCAATCGGTGCGGGTCCCAGCAGTCAGACCCCCACCAATCAATACCTTATCACTTATCCTTTGGAAAGGTGATTACTTGTTTTCACAGTAGAATTCCTGTAAGTGCATCTTGTTCCAAGTATTTAATCACAAATCTAAATAAAGATTATTCTCCTAATTAATATCAGAGAGAACAATTGACTGCTATACACAACACAATCCACTTTTTCAAGACCAATAATACCACATTCAAGGGAGAACTAACGTGACACTGTGACCAGACCACATATTACCAGCATAAAGCGACCGAATAATCCCATGTAGAAGGGAGAAATACAGCCACACCGTGACCAGACCACATATTACCACCACATAGTGACCCAATAATGCCACATATTGTATAAGGGACAAATATCGCCACACCATGACCAGACCAGATTTTAGCAGCATATAGCGACCAAATTATTCCACATAGAAGGGAGAACTACCGTCACACCGTGAGCAGACCACATATAACCACCACATAGTGACCGAACAATACCTCATACTGTAAAAGGGAGAAATATCGCCACACCATGACCAAACCAGATATTACCAACATATAGCGACCAAATAATTCCACATACAAGGGAGAAATACCACCACACCATGTCCACACCACATAGTGACCAAATAATAACACATACAGGGATAAATACCACACCATGACCGGACCAGATATTACAACATAGTGACCGAATATTACAATACTGATCATTAATGAAATGTCCTCGGACGCACATTCAGTTGAAACCAGTGGGCCCCCTCTACGTCCTGCTCAGGGTCCTGCCAAGGACCCTGGTCCACCGGATAATCGTCCAGTGTCTCGGTGCTCCAGTCAGACCCTGTTTGCCCACCAAACATCCATTTAAATGTCTGATTTTAGAGTTTGCATTGTGTTCCTTTTCTTAGCTTATAAAAACATAATAATTATAGTCTATGGACCTTTTCTGATGCTGATGGTTCACAAAAGAAATTTGAGACATGTTTGATTGTAATCTGATTTGCAGATAAAACTGGCCCATTCAAATGATTGGATTGTCAAAAAAAGATCCATTTGCATCCTTGTTCTGTATGTTTTTCACTGACTAATGTTAGAAGTTTGTAAATCTTCACTTTTTTTCTCTCATCAATAGGTGGCAGAAAATGTCATTTTTCAACATGAGGAGAGAAAACGTCATTCCATCACTTTACCTGATGGGCCCATGTAGGGTCGGACTGGCCTGGTGTGATAAATTCCCGGTGGGCCCCGATGAGAGAGTGAGAGAATTGGTAGCGGGGGCTCTTAAAAAGTGCGGGCCCTTTAAAAGCGCAGCCGAAGGAAATGTAGCGTCGCGTGCGGCGCTCCTACTATTCAGTGGTGACAGCGGGTGACGCGCATAGTCACATGACAGGAGGACGTGTTCTTGGTGGGCGGTGACACGCACCGCGCTTTGCTTTCCCGCTGGTGGCTGGCAGTTGTGTGATGTCAGGTGACACGCTGACGTCACGCTCTCCTCTCCCTGCTCCCCTGCCGGTTTTTGATACGCCGACGCCGCGCTCTGCTCTCCAGTCCCGGCTCCTGCTCCCTTGGAATTGGCCTTGTAACACCGGCTCCCGTCCGGGTATGTAACACCGCACCAGCACCGCGCACCGCCCTCTTCTCTTCTGCTCTCTTGGCCTTTTAAGCCGGCTCCTGGGCTGAGTATACGGTGACCTGCACTCTGCTCTCTCACCATCACCCTGGAAACAAGGCTGCAGGCCTGGCTACAGCTCTCCCTGCTTCACCTTCAAGTCAAGTGCAATAGCCACGTTTTTCTGGGTGAGTGTTCCCAGCATTGGTCATCATCCATATATGGAGGGGTCGCAGGCTGGTCACATGGGGACATGGATGGAGACATGGTGCTGAAGGGGGGGCTGGATGGACCCATGGGGACATGGATGGAGACATGGGGCTGAAGGGGGGGCTGGCTGGACCCATGGGGACATGGATGGAGACATGGGGCTGAAGGGGGGGCTGGATGGACCCATGGGGACATGAAGCTGAAGGGGGGCTGGCTGGACCCATGGGGACATGGATGGGGACATGGGGCTGAAGGGGGGGCTGGCTGGGGACATGGAGGGGGATATGGGGCTGAAGGAGGGGCTGGCTGGACCAATGGGGACATGGATGGGGGCATGGGGCTGGCTGGACCCATGGGGACATGGAGGGGGACATGGGGCTGAAGGGGGGACTGGCTGGACCCATGAGAACATGGAGGGGGACATGGGGCTGAAGGGGGGGCTGGCTGGACCCATGGGGACATGGAGGGGGACATGGGGCTGAAGGGGGGGCTGGCTGGGGACATGGAGGGGGTACATGGGGCTGGAGTGGGGGCTGGCTGGACCCATAGGGACATGGGGCTGAAGGGGGGGCTGGATGAACCCATGGGGACATGGAGGGGGACATGGGGCTGAAGGGGGGGTGGCTGGACCCATGGGGACATGGAGGGGGACATGGGGCTGAAGGGGGGGCTGGCTGGACCGAGGGGGACATGGGGCAGAAGGGGGGGCTGGATGGACCCATGGGGACATGGAGGGGGACATGGGGCTGAAGAGGGGGCTGGCTGGGGACATGGAGGGGGACATGGGGCTGAAGGGGGGGGCTGGCTGGGGACATGGAGGGGGACATGGGGCTGAAGGGGGGGGCTGGCTGGGGACATGGAGCTGAAGGGGGGGGCTGGCTGGACCCATGGGGACATGGGGCTAAAGCGGGGGCTGACTGGACCCATGGGGACAAGGAGGGGGACATGGGGCTGAAGGGGGGGACATGGAGGGGGACATGGGGCTGAAGGGGGGGCTGGCTGGACCCATGGGGACATGGAGGGGGACATGGGGCTGAAGGGGGGGCTGGCTGGACCCTTGGGGACATGGAGGGGGACATGGGGCAGAAGGGGGGGCTGGCTGGACCCATGGGGACATGGAGGGGGACATGGGGTGGAAGGGGGGGCTGGATGGACCCATGGGGACATGGGGCTGAAGGGGGGGGCTGGATGGACCCATGGGGACATGGATGGGGACATGGGGCTGAAGGGGGGGCTGGCTGGATGCATGGGGAGACATATGGATGGAGGCATGGGGCTGAAGGGGGGCTGGGTGGACGCATGGGGGACATATGGATGGAGGCAGGGGGCTGAAGGGGGGGCTGGCTGGATGCATGGGGAGACATGGATTGAGGCATGGGGCTGAAGGGGGGGGCTGGATGGACGCATGATCGGACACATGGAGGTGAAGGTGGCCAAGTTGGGGACCTGGATGGACACATGGAGGTGAAGGGCGGCAAGCTGGACACATGGGGACCTGGATAGATATATGGGGTGGGGTGGGATGCATTTATGAGGGGGGCGGGCTGGACACATGGAGGCCCGGATGGATATATGGGAGGGGCAGGCTGGACACATGGAGACCAGAATGGATATATGGGGGGGGGGGGGGTCAGGTTGGATAGATGGGTGGCCACGCTGGACAAGGGACTTTATTACTGTTTAGGGGCCAGATTGAGGAACTTTATTAGTTTATGATGGCGAGTGGGGAACATTATTACTTTAGAGTCCAATTAGGGACATTATTACTTCTGTAATATAATTTACTTTTTAGGAAACTGTTTTCCATAAGAGGGGACAAAAGGGGGGTCCTGTTACTGTGCAGGGCGCCACTATGTCGCTTTATTTCTTCAACTGGTGTAGTTTAGAAGCCTGGGGAAAAGTGGGAATGTGTTCTAAAAGAGATCAGTTATTGATAACTGTGTGTTATTTTCTGCAGAGATGATTCCTGGCTGGAAGAAGTGATGGCGGACTGTGCCAGATGAAGAAAAGCGAAGATGAAGAACTTCACCTAGAGACATCACTGGTGAGTCAGTGTATTACTGTACACTTACACAGGAGCTCTGTATATACTATATAGTGTATGTCACTCGTGACCAGTGTATTACCTATACACTATATACAGAGCTCCTGTGTATAATGTCACTCGTGATAACTGTATTACCTGTACACTATATACAGAGCTCCTGTGTATAATGTAACCGGTGATCACTGTATTACCTGTACACTGACACTATATACAGAGATCCTGTTTATAATGTCACTGGGGATCACTGTATTACCTGTACACTGACACTATATACAGAGCTCATATGTATAGTGACAGTGTTGTTAGTATTGTGGTTTGTATTCCTGATCAGTATTGTATTATTTGGTCACTATGTGGTGGTAATATGTGGTCTGGTCATGGTGTGGCGATATTTGTCCCTTTTGTATGTGGTATTATTGGTGTTGTTATAGTGGATTATGTTGTGTATGGCGGTCATTTGTTCTCGCTGAGATTAACTAGGAAAAGATTTTTTTCCATGAGGCCACGGCTTCACTATCAGTATTTGGTCAGTATTGTTTCTCAGTAGTGAGAGGCAAAAGCAGGAGTGGGTGATAAATCCAGAATTGGTGACTTGTTTCTATTCTACCTTTTCTCTGATTGTTCCTCACCTGGTTTTGGCTCCCACTCCTGAGAAAAAATACTGACTGAATACTGATAGTGTGGCTGTGGCCTTAGAGATGAAATACTTGGAGCAGAGCGTCAGAGATGCACTTACAGGGGTTCTCCGGTGAAAACAAGTAATCACCTCTCCACAGGATCAGTGATAACTTATTGATTGGTGGGGGTCTGACTGCTGGGACCTGCACCGATCGGCAGAATGTGGAGCTTTTCTCCCCATTAGACTGGAGCTCATGTGCGACTCGACCACTGATCCATTCATTCCCTCAGAGGCTGCGAGCGCTGCTCTTTTTTGGAAGCCCCCAAGAGAACGAATGAGGCTGTGGTCAGACGTCCCACCTGTCGCTGCATTGTAAAATGGGGATAAGTGTCCTGTCAGGGATAAAACTTCCCCATTCTTCCAATCAATAAGTGATCACCTATCCTGTGTAGCCCATGAATCTGTGATCACTTGTTTTAACCAAAGAAGCTCTTTCATGCAAACTCCAGAAATTGTCCGTCCCTGTTCTAGTCTGTGCACAGTAGATGTGAGGAGCCGCCGGTCACTGCTCCACTATAACAGGGAGAGCAGAGAAAAGAGATCTGCATATTGCTGTAGGTGGCCCCTAGAGTCAGTGTCCCCTGTGGGCCCCAGACACCCCAGTCCGACCCTGCTGACATCTGATTAAGGCCTAAGGCCCCGTTCACATGTCAGGTTTTAATCAGTGTTTTTTTCTCATTTTCATCTGATTTTGGTCAGTGTCAGTTTCTCTCCTCAGTGGGGCATATTTTTTTATATGTAAAGTAAAAAGCTAAAGGTTTCCTAGCCTCGCTTGCCCGGCCTATAGACACTGGAGAACAAGCAGTACAGGCAACATGGTTGGTTCTGGCCATTTTTCTGACAGACTCATTGACTTCAATAGATGATCTTTATCTACAAATCGGATGAAAATCGGACCGGTCTCAGTTCTGATTTACAGATCAATCGTCCACAAAAAATAAAACCTGTCCCCGGTCTATAACGGAGCATATTCTACCTGTTAGAGAAATAACCAGACGTGAAAAGAGCCGTGTGCTATTCTTACAGGGAAGGGGCCACCATTTTATGTTTTGTATTAATAATTATGTAATCAATTATTTTTAATACAAAATTAAATATCCCACTTTATTAGTTTTTTATTTATTTATTTTTACATTGGCCACTGGGGGCTGCCATTTTTATTGGGGGGGGGGGGTGTAAGAAGCGCTCTTACACACCTCATTTACGGCAGCCCTGGCCATAAGAGACAGTAGTCTGTCACCGACCCTATCTCTAACATTAGAGGCCGCTCCTCCTGCCTCTAGCTGTGACCTGGGCACGCCCCCTTGGCTGTTCAGGTCGCAGCCGTGGGAGGAGATTGCAGCCATCTTTGTGGAGCCTGCAGTGTAAGCTGTACATTCCCCCTGTCGTCACACGCACTGCTCAGTCAGAGCGTGCCATGACAGGAGCTGCCGGGGAGGAAATGCCTGGGAGTGGAGGCCCCGAGTGAGTATCTGCGGCGGCGCCGTGCGGTGATCTCAGCTTCTCTGCTGTTATCACTGCCGACATCTTCAGGCAACACAGACACAGCGCTGCGTGGGAACGTGGAAGGTGAGTAGAAGCGTTTATTGTTTTTTGTTTTTTTTCCTTTGCATTGAATATATGGGGACATATACACACAAGGGTGGAGTTGGAGGCATATACCCACCAGGGTGGAGGGGGAGGCATATACCCACCAGAATGGATGGAAGGGGCATATACCCACCAGGATATAGGGAGTGTGCATATACCCACCAATGAAGGGGGGCATTTACCCACCAGGATGGATGAAGGGGGCATATATCCACCAGGATGGATGGAGGGGGGGCATACACCCACCAGGATGGAGGGGGGGCGTATACCCACAAGGATGAAGGTGGGGCATATACCGACAAGGATGGAGGGGGGCATATACCCACCAGGATGGATGGAGGGGGGCATATACCCACCAGGATGGATGGAGGGGGGCATATACCCACCAGGATGGATGGAGGGGGGCATATACCCACCAGGATGGACGGAGGGGGCATATACCCACCAGGATGGATGGAGGGGGGTCATATACCCACCAGGATGGAGAGGTGGCATATACCCACCAGGATGGAGAGGTGGCATATACTCACCAGGATAGATGGAGGGGCCGATACACCTACCCAGGATGGATGGATGGAGAAGCATATACACCTACGATGGATGGAGGGGCATATACACCTACCCAGGATGGATGGATGGAGGGGAATATACACCTACCCAGGATGGATGGATGAAGGGGAATATACACCTACCCAGGATGGATGGATGGAGGGGAATATACACCTACCCAGGATGGATGGATGGAGGGGAATATACACCTACCCAGGATGGATGGATGGAGGGGAATATACACCTACCCAGGATGGTTGGAGCGGAATATACACCTACCTAGGATGGATGGATGGAGGGGAATATACACCTACCCAGGATGGATGGATGGAGGGGAATATACACCTACCCAGGATGGATGGAGGGGCATCTACACCTACCCAGGGTGGATGGAGGGGCATCTATACCTAACCAGGATGGATGGAGGCGCATATACACCTACCAGAATAGACTACCCAGGATGTATGGAGGGGCATCTACGCCTACCCAGAATGGATGGATGAAGGGGCTTATACACCTACCCAGGATGGATGGATGGAGGGGCATATACACCTACCCAGGATGGTTGGAGGGGAATATAGACCTACCTAGGATGGATGGATGGAGGGGAATATACACCTATGCAGGATGGATGGATGGAGGGGCATCTACACCTACCCAGGGTGGATGGATGGAGGGGCATCTATACCTAACCAGGGTGGATGGATGGAGGGGCATTTTCACCTTACCAGGATGGATGGAGGTGCATATACACCTACCAGAATAGACTACCCAGGATGGATGGAGGGGCATCTACGCCTACCCAGGATGGATGGATGAAGGGGCATATACACCTACCCAGGATGGATGGATGGAGGGGAATATACACCTACCCAGGATGGATGGATGGAGGGGAATATACACCTACCCAGGATGGATGGATGGAGGGGAATATACACCTACCCAGGATGGATGGATGGAGGGGAATATACACCTACCTAGGATGGATGGATGGAGGGGAATATACACCTACCCAGGATGGATGGAGGGGAATATACACCTACCCAGGATGGATGGAGGCGCATCTACACCTACCCAGGGTGGATGGAGGGGCATCTATACCTAACCAGGATGGATGGAGGCGCATATACACCTACCAGAATAGACTACCCAGGATGTATGGAGGGGCATCTACGCCTACCCAGAATGGATGGATGAAGGGGCTTATACACCTACCCAGGATGGATGGATGGAGGGGCATATACACCTACCCAGGATGGTTGGAGGGGAATATAGACCTACCTAGGATGGATGGATGGAGGGGAATATACACCTATCCAGGATGGATGGATGGAGGGGCATCTACACCTACCCAGGGTGGATGGATGGAGGGGCATCTATACCTAACCAGGGTGGATGGATGGAGGGGCATTTTCACCTTACCAGGATGGATGGAGGTGCATATACACCTACCAGAATAGACTACCCAGGATGGATGGATGGATGGAGGGGCATCTACGCCTACCCAGGATGGATGGATGAAGGGGCATATACACCTACCCAGGATGGATGGATGGAGGCGCATATACACCTACCTAGGATGGATGGATGGAGGGGCATATACACCTACCTAGGATGGATGGATGGAGGGGGATATACACCTACCTAGGATGGATGGATGGAGGGGGATATACACCTACCCAGGATGGATGGATGGAGGGGGATATACACCTACCCAGGATGGATGGATGGAGGGGGATATACACCTACCCTGGATGGATGGATGGAGGGGGATATACACCTACCCAGGATGGATGGATGGAAGGGTATATACACCTACCCAGGATGGATGGATGGAGGGGCATATACACCTGCCCAGGATGGATGGATGGAGGGGGATATACACCTACCCAGGATGGATGGATGGAAGAGTATGTACACCTACCCAGGATGGATGGATGGAGGGGGATATACACCTACCCAGGATGGATGGATGGAAGAGTATGTACACCTACCCAGGATGGATGGATGGAGGGGCATCTACACCTACCCAGGATGGAAGGATGGATGGAGGGGCATCTACACCTACCCAGGATGGAAGGATGGATGGAGGGGCATCTACACCTACCCAGGATGGAAGGATGGATGGAGGGGCATCTACACCTACCCAGGATGGAAGGATGGATGGAGGGGCATCTACACCTACCCAGGATGGTGACTATATTCCATATACCAGGATGGGGCATATAGAAGGATGAGGGGCATATACTGTAGGGCGTATATGGTGTCATTACGCTTTGGCTCTTTTGATACCTGTGATACGTCTGACCTCATAGTATGTCCCCCCATTTTACTCTTTTGAAGGAGGCTGTTTTACACTTGAAGCATATATGTGCTACAATCCATAACTAAATTGTGTATATTTTTTATTTTTGCTCTTTAGTGGTTAACTCTGGAATGAAGCACCGCTTTGTATTCATTTATATGAGATATTTTCATGTGCTGAGTGTCGGATTATTTGTTATCCCTCCTCTTTTTCTCAGATATGATTGTAATTTGATTTATCATGAGACGATGGATTTTCGTTTTTTATACAGTTCTTCCCATTTTTGTATTGTTTTAGATAAACCTTGATAAAGGCTGAGGCCGAAGTGTTGGTCATACATCTGTATAATGAACAATTTATTGTCTGAATAAATACCTTGATTTGCATCAATATCCATTGTGCCTAAAGGTTTATATATATAAAATAAGTATTTTTGCATGTGAGTTTTCTTATAATGATTTTAAATAGAAGACCGTATTGCGATATCATTGAGATACAAATGTTTCTGTTGCGATCCTCAGCTCTACCTGAGAACACAATCTTCGTGGTACTGGGCCGAGTGGGGGGCATCTGACCAACATATAGCGGCGGGCACTCTGCAGCAACTCAGCACTGTTGACTTTGGAGGTCCTCTTCATTCCCTGGTGGTCAGCGGCTGCATGCATCCCCTAGAACTGGATATGCTAAGACTGTTTGCTGTGGAGCCCTCTAGTTTCGATCAGATAAATGTGGAGGACAGCTCAACATATCTGTCATCATAGACAATCTGTGCCGAATCCGCACCCCTCACTGCTGAGCAGCTACCCTGTCTAGGTGGCAGCACACAGTGCTTTGTGTGTCTCCCATTGTGTTACTAGTGATATAGCAGTATACTAGGGATGCACCAACTCCACATTTTTATTAATATTACTCCAGATATGGACGAAACCCTCCAAGATGCAGGATTTATTATACTACAGAATTTTGGTGCATCCATAATATATGCTCAAGCACTTTAATAGAAACCTGTTCCACCATGTCCATCCTTCACTGTGCTACTGGTATTTATTTGGAAACACAGGGATATTCCAGGAAAACGTGTTTTATGCTTAATAAGGATAAACTGATCACATTTTCAGATAATTTCCATTTTTGTTTGTCCTTTTTTGTAATTTACCTGTCTGGTTAATTCACACTTTTCATGTTTTTTGTACAACCAGTTAATGGGGTGGTCTCAGTTTCTTAAAGGGAGTCTGTCACCCCAATACTCAAATCATTTATGGATTTGTGTAGGAACCTTGGCACCTATAAAAAAAATATACTTTATTTACAGATGATATTTTTATGCAAAAACAGCATTTACACCCCACGCTTAATTACCATCCTCTGCCCCTCCGCTTACGATGATTGACAGCACTGCCTATATTGAATCCTCAGCCCTGCACACACTGACACTTCAGGAGCTGAAAACTCAGTGTCCGAGCTTGCGGGTATCCTCTAATCCCCTTGTCCAGTCTACAGTTGTCTCGTTCAGTGGGCAGAAAAAAGCTTTTACTTAAAAATTGTAAGGCTCGATTTGAGTTTGTCAAAAGACATGTGGGAGACTCCCAAAATATATGGAGGAATGTGCTGTGGTCAGATGAGACCAAAATTGAACTTTTTGGCCACCAAGGTAAATGCTATGTCTGGCACCAAACCAACAGCTCATCACCCCAAGAACACCATCCCCACAGTGAAACATGGTGGTTGCAGTATCATGCTGTGGGTATGTTTTTCTGCAGCAGCCACCTCCATTATCTGAATGCAAGGAAGATTGTGAACTTGTGCTACTTGTGCAGTAAGGCTATGTGCCCACGATGTAGAAATGAAGCAGAAAATTTCTGCAGCATTTCTGCATCTCCCTGGCAGAAAAAAACGCATGCAGATTGTGCATGCGTTTTTCCTGCAGAATACATGCGGATCCACATGCGGATTCACTTGCGTTTCTGCATGCAGATTGACAAGCGCTTTCCAGGCGATAGCATCACTTGGAAAGTGCTTGACAACTAGGTCACACTGTATAAATCCATGCAAACAGCATGGATTTATACAGTGTGAACCGTAAAAATTAAAACAAAGCTATACTCACCCCGGAGGCCCCGGCGTGGCTGCAGCGCTCGTTACTGTCTGGTTCCTGGCTGCCAGCATCTCGCGAGACAGAGAGGTGAAGGGCCTGCGGTCACATGATTGTGACGTCACCGCAGGTCCTCAAGCGATGCCGGCATTCAGAGACAAGCCGCCGGACAGGTGAATATAAACTTTATTTGTTATTTTATTCTTTTTTTTACAGGTACAATGGTACCCAGGTCTGGATGAGAGTCTCCTCTCCTCCAGAACTGGGTACCATCTGCACATAGAGACGCATAGAAGCCGCTTGTACAAATGTACAGTCGCGGTTTCTATGCGTCTCAATGCAAGTCAATGGCGGGAGTTCCGCTGCGCTTCCGCAAAATTAAATGACATGCTGCGGATTTTTGTACGCAGCATAAACGCTGCGGAAAAATCCGCAGCATGTGCATAGAACATGCGGCATCCCCTTGGGGACCATGGGGTGCGGATTACCTAGCGTTTTACAAGCGTTTCCGCTGCGGAAATTCCGCAGCATAAACGCTTGAAAAACGCTACGTGGGCACACAGCCTAACACTTTTTCATTTCTGCTCCATTCTGTCTTCAAGCACAGGGTTAACAATGCTCTGACTCCATATCCGGCTTCATGGCTTGATCATAGATGCTGGATCCTGATTCCTAAGAAAATCCCACCAACCCAAGATTGTGAAAGAAATGCACAAAACACTTTTAGTCAATGTTAAATAGACCAAATTTTATTACAAATCATATTATTTCATTCAGTGTCTGAAATTTAGAATCAGCCAATTGCTATGAAAAAGACACTGAAAATGGCAAACCTCCGACTCACGAAGAATCATCCGTCAGCACTCAGGAGAGGAAAACTCCCTGTGGAGGAAACCTCTAGGGAACCATGGCTGGAGGACTTGCCCATCCCTCGGGCTTAGAAGGATAGTGCCAACAAGTAACAGCAAATTGTGCTAGAATTTGTACATTGTATCATATTTACAGTGAGACATAATATACATCCACTATAGATATGATAGCAGTGACATCACATAGTCACACAAGTTACACATTACATCATCAGAAAACAGACAGTAATGGAGAAGGTCAAAGTAGGTGCCCTGTGCGAGCACCATATGGAGAAGTCTAATGTGACATCTCCAGGCCGTACACATAAAGGTGAAGGCAACTAGTACCGGACGTGAGGGAGATCTGGCTGCAACATCTGTCACCCCATTGATCGCTAGGGTTAGTTTGATCTGGCTGGCTAGGCGCTATGGCTGATCTGGCTGGCTAGGCGCTATGGCTGATCTGGCTGGCTAGGCGGTATGGCTGATCTGGCTGGCTAGGCGGTATGGCTGATCTGGCTGGCTAGGCGATATGGCTGATCTGGCTGGCTAGGCGATATGGCTGATCTGACTGGCTAGGCGGTATGGCTGATCTGGCTGGCTAGGCGGTATGGCTGATCTGGCAGGCTAGGCGGTATGGCTGGCTAGGCGGTATGGCTGATCTGGCTGGCTAGGCAGTATCCCCTTCCTCCCTTACAGGTTGTGGAGTGATGAAGCTCCAGGTCTCCAGACACATCAAGTACGGCGCTTCATACGGCTGAATGACCTGTGGTTCCGGAATCATCTTCTATATCATAGATGTATGTGTTTATGACATCAGCACAGTTGCCGTAGTTACCACAGGTGTTCATTACTGGTGTTTCACTGGCTAGAAAGTCTCTCTCAGTGTTCCAAAGAATTAACCCTTGAATGACTGGCACTGTACATTTGTCCAGAATCCTGTAACATAATCTTGTCACTGTGCAGGACCGTTATCAATATTATACTTTAAAATTGCCCTAAACAAAGTCTAATTAGTGAGCGCATCTACAGATTTGATGGATAACAAGCACAATAATCCCCTTAAGCCCTACTAAATGCATAAATGTCCTATATGAGTACAGAGCAGTCCATACAGAATGGATGATATAGAGGGCAATACAGTTAGATAAAGAAGTAGAAAGCCAAACCAAGTAAATGTCTCCTGAGATCTCGGCTACTGAGGTCTCAATTGCGCATCTGCTGCCTCAGGCGGCCATTTGTGTAACACAAGCGATCGGAAGATCACAGCTTCTAGTCTGCTAAGGAGACTATTGAAGCAGGTAAAAAGTAAAAAAAAAATATTTAAAAGTTCAAATCACCCCCCTTTTACCCCATTCAAAATAAAACAATCAAAAATCCACGTTTGGTATCGCCGCATTTAGAATCGCCCGATCTATCAATATATAAAAAGAATGACTTCGATCAGTAAACTGTATAACGAGGAAAAAAAAAAACTCCAGAATTAAGTTGTTTTGGTCGCCACAACATTGCATTAAAATGTAATAACAGGCGATGATAACATCATATCTACACCAAAACGGTATCAATAAAAATGTCAGCTCAGTGCGCAAAAAATAACCCCTGACCCGGCTCTAGATCACGAAAAATGGAGACGCTACGGGTCTCGGAAAAATGATTATTTTTTTTTACAAGCTTTGAATTTTGATTTCACCCCTTAAATAAAATAGAAGCTCCACATGTTTGGTAACTACGAACTCGTAATGACCTGGAGAATCATAATGGCCGGTCAGTGTTAGCATTTACTGAACATGGTAAAAAAAAACTTTTGTGGAATTGCACTTTTTTTGCCATTTCACTGCACTTGGATATTTTTCCCATTTTCCAGTGCACAATATGGTAAAATCAATGGTGGTGTTCAAAAGAATAACTCATCCCACAATAAAACAAGCCCTCACATGGCCATATTGACGGAAAAATAAAAAAGTTATGGCTCTGGGAAGAAGGGGAGCAAAAAATGAAAGCGCAAAAACGGAAAAACCTGAGGTGATAAAGGGGTTAACTGGAATTTTCTGCCATGGACTCATTGGCAAATCTGAAATAGATATTTCTCGCTCCCTTATCAGTGTGTACACATACATCTTTGGCCTCATTCAGACGTCTGTTTTTCATGTTTGTGTCCTCTCCATATTTGTTACGGATAGATCACATACACAATATAATCTGTGGAGTCGTCCACATGTCATTTTTTTGTTGAAAACCGCGTAGTGTCCGTTTTTTATCCTAGTGGTTGATGAAAATTCTCCAGTCAGATCTATGGGTCCATGACATCGCTGACAGCTGGCATTGCCATCCATGTGCTGTCTGTGATAACACTGTCACCAGAGGAGAAGCTTCTCAATTTATGGATTTATTTTGCATACAAGAAAAGCTGATGAAACGCTGAAGATAAAACTGACCACTTTCAGACATTTTTGCATATACGATAAGTCACTGACATCTGATTAAGGTCTAAGGCCCTGTTCACATGTCAGGTTTTAATCAGTGTTTTTTTTCTCATTTTCATCTGATTTTGGTCAGTGTGGCAGTTTTTCTCCTCAGTGGGGCATATTTTTTTATATGTAAAGTAAAAAGCTAAAGGTTTCCTCGCCTCGCTTGCCCGGCCTATAGACCCTGGAGAACAAGCAGTACAGGCAACATGGTTGGTTCTGGCCATTTTTCTGACAGACTCATTGACTTCAATAGATGATCTTTATCTACAAATCGGATGAAAATCGGACCGGTCTCAGTTCTGATTTACAGATCAATCGTCCACAAAAAATAGAGCTGTAAACCTGTCCCCGGTCTATAACGGAGCATATTCTACCTGTTACAGAAATAACCAGACGTGAAAAGAGCCATGTGCTATTCTTACAGGGAAGGGGCCACCATTTTATGTTTTGTATTAATAATTATGTAATCAATTATTTTTAATACAAAATTAAATGTTCCACTTTATTAGTTTTTTATTTATTTATTTTTACATTGGCCACTAGGGGCTGCCATTTTTATTTGGGGGGGGTGTAAGAAGCGCTCTTACACACCTCATTTACGGCAGCCCTGGCCATAAGAGACAGTAGTCTGTCACCGACCCTATCTCTAACATTAGAGGCCGCTCCTCCTGCCTCTAGCTGTGACCTGGGCACGCCCCCTTGGCTGTTCAGGCCGCAGCCGTGGGAGGAGATTGCAGCCATCTTTGTGGAGCCTGCAGTGTAAGCTGTACATTCCCCCTGTCGTCACACGCAGTGCTCAGTCAGAGCGTGCCATGACAGGAGCTGCCAGGGAGGAAATGCCTGGGAGTGGAGGCCCCGAGTGAGTATCTGCGGCGGCGCCGTGCGGTGATCTCAGCCTCTCTGCTGTTATCACTGCTGACATCTTCAGGCAACACAGACACAGCGCTGCGTGGGAACGTGGAAGGTGAGTAGAAGCGTTTATTGTTTTGTTTTTTTTTCCTTTGCATTGAATATATGGGGGCATAAACCCACCAGGATGGAGGAGGAGTCATAATCCCACCAGGATGGAGGAGGAGGCATAAACCCACCAGGATGGAGGAGGAGGCATATACCCACCAGGATGGAGGGTGCATATACCCACCAGGATGGAGGAAAGGCATATACCCACTAGGATGGATGGAGGGGGGGCATATACCCACCAGGATGGATGGAGGGGGGGCATATACCCACCAGTATGGAGGGGGGGGGATATACCCACCAGGATGGATGGATGGAGGGGGGCATATACTGACCGGGATGGATGGAGGGGCATATTCACCTAACCAGTATGGATGAAGGTACATACGTTCCTCTCCCAAAACTCCAACAATTGGTCTCCTCACTACCCGGAGGTTTACTGACTGCTGTACAAAGAAGAGGAGATGCCACACAGTGGTAGACATGACCATGACCTGATTTTGAGTTGTGTTGCTGCCGTCAATTTCTACATTAGGTAAGTTTTTCAAAAGAAATGGAAAATGTCTGATGTTCACCCTCTGATCTGTGATCTATGTTCTGTTGTGAATAAAATGTGTCTATAAGAGATTTCCCAATCATTGCATTCTTGTTTTCTTTCCATTTTTACACACGGCCCCAACTTTTTGGGAATTGGGGCTGTAATTTATGGTCATGTTCACAATGTCCACAAAGATAAAACATGGATATATCCATTTTCCATCGGATTTGCAGATAAAACTCGCCCATTCGAGTGAAAGTTTGTAAGGAAAATGCACAGCACTCGGATGCTATCCACGTCATTTGAGCGATGTTGGTCTTTTAGGGTTTAATGGGCAGGAGACGCTTGGAAACGCTAAAGGGACGTCACATAAATGTGTCACATACATTGACATGATGCAGATTTTAATTCTACATTGCAAACAATTTCTGCATGAAATCAGCAGAGACATTTATTTTCAGCGTGCAGATTACATTTTGTAAACTTCCATCCGCTTTCCTGGTGCTATAATACGCTGCGGCTTTTCCACAGAGAGAGGACCCTGGTACACAACATTTTGCTTATTTTGTTGGGAATTGGGCCCTCCGGAGTATGGGAGCTGACACTGATATGGGAGGTTTTATGCTGTTTGTGCAGTATTTGGGACATTAATTTATCAATTATTCGGCCAGGGTATAACAGTATTTTTAGGTAATGATTTGTATTGTACTAATATTTAAAACTTGAATACAATAAACTTTACGGTGTGATGTCAGGACTATGGCACAGTTATTTGGCCGGTGTATTTCAGTATTGTACAGCACTATTATTTGGGGACTTTCTGACTTGTATTTATGGACTGTGGGGTAGAATTATTTTGTGCACTATATTGCACTATTTTCCATAGAACTGTGTGGCTATATTATTTGGCCAGCATATGGTAGTAGTTTTTGGCACTATGGATACTATTATTCTGAAACTTTGTGTCATCATTTTATGGACTGTACAATTCTGTTCATACTAATGTAATTGCTTCTATTTTTATAGTCTATGTAACATTTTGAACACCGTACGGTATTATTTTATGACAGAATTATTTGACCACTTTATGGAATTATTTTCTTATGGACTGTATGGCGCCATTATTTAGTTATTGTATCGTCGTTTTTAGTAATTATGTGTTACTATTCTTTAGAGTTTCATATGGTGGGTATTTAGGGATTGTTTGGTGGAATTAATTTGACCACTGTATGGCAGTATTATTGAGGCATTATAATAGGCCCATTGTGTGACTGTTGAAAGTATATCCAGCGGAGCCGTCACCACAGGGAGTCTCACATGTAGACCCAGGTGATGTGTTTGACCTGAGAAAAATACCTCCACTAGCTTTGGGGGGGAGGGTGAGAGCAGTTCTGTCCATTCAGAGGGCTGATCCCAGTGAAGGAGAAAAGAAGCCACATGGTTAGAGTTGGTGGAATGTCGTTGAAGGGATAGTATCTAGTCTGAGGATCTGGACCATGGATGAATCGATGGCTTATGGCGTAGAGATCAGCTACCACCTGAGCTGAATAAATGTGCTACAGTTGTGGGATCCGGGATCCATTGTCTGGATTTGATACATTTTCTTAAAGGACTGTTGCTACTGGATACCTTTGCTTCTATGGTTTTATGTGTCATATGGAGGATCGTGGACTGTGACTACAGACTATACTTGCTGGAGATACGAAATATGTGGGCCAACCAAAAGTTGGGGGATAGTGAGTATCGCTTGGCACAAAGGCAGTGGAATTACCTCCCCGGGGAGGGGATCTTGTGGACTGAGACAATTGTATTTTGGACATTTACCTGGAATTGCTGTATTACCATGGATGTAAGGAATAAAATAGTGTTGCTTGTAGATGGTAAGCTTAGGAGCAGGGACCTCACTCCTCATGTAACAGTTTAAACTGTCTTACCGTGTATTGAACTTATTGTATGTACATGTCCCCGCTTAATTGTAAAGTGCTGCGGAATATGTTGGCGCTATATAAATAAAAATCATTATTATTATTAACCTGCCTAAGTAATTATTGAAATGCACCATCTCAGATCTTCACAGTATGGACCCCAAAATAGTAAGGATAAAAACTACAGCAAACACTGCAAAGAAAAAAAATAAGAAAGTTGGAAAGCAAAGAGGAAGCAATAGGACTATGTGACCCAGGACCTGGTGCGGCCATCTACTAACGTGCAGGACACCCTGGGGACAATGTCCTCCCCATCCATTAGAACTACAAGGTCCAGCAGACAAGCAGCAGAGCACATCACTCCTTCCCTCCATGTTCCGCTGCAAGTCCAGCGCCGACATTACCGCACATGGCCGCTAGATGGCGGGGCACCTCTGCTGTTGCAGCCAATACTAGCGTGCAGGTGAAGTCGCTGGCCACTAGGTGGCGGGGCATCTCTGCTGTTGCTTCCATTACAATTGCTGGGTGCAGTCGCTGGCCACTAGGTGGCGGCAGACTTTTCCAGGCTGGAATGTTGCTCTCCTCTTCTCTTGCAGTCTGATATAACGCTGTGGATTGTGCGCAGCAGAGATCACAGCCGCCCTGTCTCCTCCACACTCCGCGGAGAGATCCTGTCAGTGAGCCGCCCCTCCTGTCAGGGCGCCGGGGAGAGACAGACCGCTGCCTCCATTCATCACCAGCCGCTGCTGCGGGCACAGGTAAGTAGCAGCCCCGTGCCCGCAGCCCATGTCCCGGGCTGAGAAGCCTCCGGCTGCTGATTGCTGCTGGCAGAGGCGATGGCAGCCGGGACTGGCAGCAGGTGATGGGTCCTGTGTGATGTGGGCACATACTGGTCAGATGGGGGCGCAGCAGTGCCAGGGACGCTGGCAGGAGGAGATGCCCATAGTGTGTGGTGTCTGGGGTGATGGGGTGAGACTGGCACCTGCCCTGGTAACGCTGCCAATGCCCGGGAGACTTGTGCCGCTCACTGTGCCCGGGGAGACTCGATCACCTGCTGATCTGCCAGTATTCTACAGCTGGGATTGGCTGTAAGAAGCGGATTGTAACCAAGTCCTAGTGATTAGCTGCAGCGTCGCTCTGTGCCATTGTGATCGTTATATACCAGGGATTAGCTGCAGCGTCGCTCTGTGCCATTGTGATCGTTATATACCAGGGATTAGCTGCAGTGTTGCTCTGTGCCATTGTGATCGTTATATTCCGGGTTACAATGTGACCCTATAAGGTGTGAGTAGCCCCTGAGTAATAGACACGAGGAGGTGAAGGACCCTGCTGCTGCTCCTCCTGGCCCGGTGGCCGTGACACATATGGACGTCCACTCCCGTGATGGGTATAAATGTTATTATATTATTTTCTGATAAAATATTCAGTTATCAACGGTGTTTTCTGCCGTTAATGTTAGTGTTGGTGCGGTCGCAGTGTGCTATGAGATATACCCCAGCGCCTTCTCTCCTGCTGATCCCCCCCCCCTCCTCAGTCCTCCGTCCTGCTGATCCCCCCCCCTCCTCAGTCCTCCGTCCTGCTGATATTCCCCCCGTTCCTCCGTGCTGCTGATATCCCCCCCTCACTCCATTCCTCTGTGCTGCTGATATCACCCCCCCCTCCATTCCTCCGTGCTGCTGATATTACCCCCCTCCATTCCTCCCTCCTGCTGCTATCCCCCCCATTCCTTCCTCCTGCTGCTATCCCCCCCCTCCATTCCTCCCTCCTGCTGCTATCCCCCCCCTCCATTCCTCCCTCCTGCTGCTATCCCCCCCCCTCCATTCCTCCCTCCTGCTGCTATCCCCCCCCCTCCATTCCTCCCTCCTGCTGATATCCTCCATTCCTCCGTCCTGCTGGCCAAGTCCCCGCCGGTTTCTTCTCTTCTTCCATTGTTGGCTCGTGCCTGTCCCATCCAAGCAGTGGTGGTAGCAGGTATGGCCACTGAATTGGCTGCAGAAGTCACATGCCAACAGTACTGGGAAAGGAGCCTGGTGGGACCCGACCAGCAGCGTGGAGGACTAGGGGGGGATCAGCAGGGGCTGTTCAGTATTTCCATCCCACACTCAGCCCATACCTACATATAGAATGTGATGTCTGCAGCCGATCTATAGCTACTGATTGTCTGCAGCGGTCCTATGATCCACCACCAATAAAGAGGTTATTTCCCTGCCAGAGCGCTCAGCACATTGTGTATGGACTCCATAGAAAGTCTCTGGTCCTCACACCACACTGTGTGCACGCTCCTGCAGCCGCTCACTGCTTCTGCTGCTCAGGGGTTTCTATAAAGTCTGTTGCATGATTGTTGGGGGTCTGAGGACCCCAACCCCTCAATCTGCAGGACGTTTAATCCCCTGCAACATATAAAGGAATCTTGTGAACTCCTCGGTGCACTTCACTATTGGGGGCGCTGTCCGGGATCGTCCTCACCTACTGGGATTCTGGCAATAATGAGAAGCGATAAATAACGGGTGAGGAAAATCCTGGAGAAAAGCCGCAAAGAGAAACCTTCAGGGTGTTTCCTACTGATTCTATAGAAATCCTTTTCTCCTCCAGTAACATAGTCCATTAGCCCCCATAGTGACCACCTGGTGGTCAGGGGGTCCGGGGTGTTGTGCCCTGGTGGTCAGGGGGTCCGGGGTGTTGTGGTCAGGGGGTCTGGTGTGTTGCACCTGTGGCCTCTGTACATTTATAAGGGTGGAGTCGCTGATATCAGCCACAATATAGTGAGACATAAAGATGGAGAAATGCTGGAGATCTCCGGATCCACTGTGATCTCCTAGAAGAGATCTGCCGGTGACGCCCCAGAAACGATGACTGTTCGGAGCTCCGCACCTTGGATACGAGTGGGGTCTCATTCACGCCTCCGTGATCTTCACGTGTGCAAGAAAAATGCTCCCGTGGTCCTCAGTGTTCTGGATATAAGTATAAGGGTCTGTGCGCACCACGTCTTGTAGATGCCGGCGACCCGCTCAACTTTACTACAGGAAGAAGCTGCAGAAACCAAGACAGGGAGAACTCCGAGCAGAAACCGCCTGGAGAACGGAGCGGTCACTTCTAACCGTGTGGCCTCTTCATAAACGTGAAACGGTTAAAGGACTGACCATGTGCACAGCGAGGCGGACTACATTGCAGGGTATATGGTCATTCCATCTATTTATTGGGTGGTTGTTCTTCAGACGGGTTGTGGAGCGTACCGGCCTGATAAAGGCGCTGTGTGCACAGAGCCTAAACCTGCAGCGGGAATCATAGGGTCAGCCATGAATCTCTGCTCGTAGATCACATTGCAAATGCACAAGGGATTTATTAGTGTGAACTCCCGGTAACAATGCTCACACTCACTGGGTGGATGTGGACCAAGCCTGCTCATATTCACCACCCAACATGTATGGTGTTTCTTCATGTCTGCGAAGGAAAGATCAGGCATATTGGATATCAGCATGCCCAATCCTTTTCTTCTGAGAGAAGCTGTCACCAGAGGCGTCTGACAGCGGCTATCTCTCTGGTGAGAATAAATGCCCTCTTGGCTGTGGAGTGTGCATGTGTATAGCGGGGGCAGGAGGAATAGTGACGGCTGGACAAGCTTTCCTATGGCGGCTATCCCATGACTATTTCCCTGAACAAACAGCGGTGGAATAAGTATTCATCACCTCACTACTATTCTAAGGAAATATATTTCTAAAGGTGCTATTGCCATGAAATTCTCACCAGATGTCGGTAACAGCCCATCCAATCCACACAGGCAAAGAAATCACCATAGATGTCCATAAATGAAGTTTTGTGTAATGAGAAATGACAATTTCTCAGCTGGAGGACTACGAGGCATCGAGTGATATCATTGCTACTAATGGAGACAAGTGTAGAGAATTCTGCTACTTCTGGGCTTAGGACCATTACGTGCAAAAAGTGTATGGTGTGTGTTACCAAAATAGGAATACCTCTTTAAAGGGGTTGTCCGAGCTTTTATACTTTTCAATGTGTGTGTCTAAGTTGCAGAATGCTGCCCCCTTGTAATATACTCACTGTCAGCATTCTGCACCGTTGCCTACATACTATACTTCAGCATGTGACCAGCCTCACTCCTGATTTTGGAGGACCTGGTCACATCCTGACTAGTCTTTTCGTGTTCTGTTCGGAGACTAGTCATGAAGTCACAACTAACACCACACCCAGTTTCTGCCAGACCCTCCTCCTTCAGCCTCCTGTGCCTGCACACAGTGCAAGGCGGCAGTGGCATGTCACAGCTGGTTCACTAACCAGTCCAATCAGCTGTTAGCAGAGACATACGGGTGAACTGAATGGTGGAACAAGGAACTGAAAGCTTCTTCCTCCACTGATCAATCTCAGGAAAGGCTGGAGGTCCTGTCACTGATGATGATGGGAAAACAGTGCTGCTGTAGGTGCAGCGCAAAATCACATTTTGCAAATGGGAAAGTAATCAGACCTAGGTATTTCTAATAGCTGCAGAGCAGGTGACATTACTTTGACCGGTGTCCTAATAGACCTTTCTTCAGTCAAGGTCTAATAGGAGCAGTAAGATGTCAGTCATGGGGGTCACTGTTAGGACCCCAACTTCAATAGAAACTCATCTGCACCGTAATCGTATCTCCCTCTCCTTCTGTCCAAACCATCTAGATGCTGTGGTTGCTACTGACGGTGGGGTATAAGGGGTTAAACTGCCAGGATCAGGAATAGCTCCTCCAGCAGCGGGACTGTGTAATACAGCTGTACGACTGCTGCAGATCTCGTAGGTGCCCTGACGACACCTGCCTGATGAAAATGTGCACTATTGAGCGGGTGCTGGATCCTGACTGTGAAGTAGATTTTCGATGCTTCTCGGGAACCAGTTATTCTTAATCTTTCAGCAGGTTAAGGGTAGAGAGTCTGATTCCAGTGATGTGTCAATTACTGGGTGTGTTTTGCTGTTTTAATACAATCAGTATTTTATCAGCAGGACGTTATCACTACAAGACTAGGTGTCTCGTGTCTCCTAGTCCAACCACACCGCCATCACTGGTTAGCGGCTTTCTGTCAATATACAGTGTACATAGAAAGCTGCCAATCAATGGTGTGTTCAGGGTTATACAGGGCTCAACATCTGAGCTCTGCTACAGAGAAAAGTGTGATTCTATCACAATTGCTGCACCCAGTAAGTGGCACATCGCTGGAATCAGGGTCTCTGTCCCTACATCATGCTGCTGTCAGATTACATAGCAAAAACCTGCTGACTGATTCCCGTTAAGTCCAGCTATAATATCACTGTAACACTATCATTAGATGTGAGCTCCCTATACCTGTATACCTGCTGCTGTGGTGCTGCACAAAAAGTTATTCACAAAACAAGTGTATACATGTATATCTATATCCCCTGAATGGTATTACTGCTAGATTTACTATAGATATACAGTACAGACCAAAAGATGAAGCTCATCAAGAGAATGCCAAGAGTGTGCAAAGCAGTCATCAAAGCAAAAGGTGGCTACTTTGAAGAACCTAGAATATAAGACATATTTTCAGTTGTTTCACACTTTTTTGTTAAGTATATAATTCCACATGTGTTAATTCATAGTTTTGATGCCTTCAGAGTGAATGTACAATTTTCATAGTTATGAAAATACAGAAAAATCTTTAAATGAGAAAGTGTGTCCAAACTTTTGGTCTGTGCTGTAAATATGAGGTTCTTAGCGCACATTTTGAGCAAATTGTGCGAGTCCATCTGCCAACGACAAGGCGACCTCTTCAGATGGGTCCCTACACTAACCTAACACTAATTTATTTACTAACTGGAACTCGGCCTCACAAATATCTTATTATTACTACCATTTTTACGATTTATTAAAAATGTACCTTTTATTATTTACTTTATTTATTAGTTTTATCATTTTTTTATTACTCTTGTGACTCTAATAATGGTATTACTAAAATCCCTATGTCTAAAGCTTTTGATCCAGAAGAAGGCAAAAACCCCAGGACACATTCAGCCAATTTGTGTCACTGGGGAAAAATTCCTTCTTGACCCCGAGAAAAGGCGATCAGTCCTAGGACCCTGGATCAAACCTAATTATGTTATTACTAGTTATCTAATTAATATTGCAGTGCTAATTATACTACTACTATAGTTATTATTATTTTATATATAGGGTTTTGTTCTTTTAATAGATATTATACTATTATTAATATCCCGCTATTTTATTACAGAACTATTCTAACTTTTAGATCAGGTTTTGTTCTTTTTATAGATTTTATATTTATTACTTACGTCCTGCTATCTTATAGCACTATTCTAACTTTTCTATGACTATTTCACTTTACACTACTGATTGAGCTACTACTATAATTATTTTAATTTAGTGTTTTGTTCTTTTTATAGATATAACTATTTTATATTCTTACTATTATTAATGCTGCTATTTTATAACTATTATTCTAACTTTTCTATTATCATTAATACTACCCTATTCCTACACTGTTGATCCAGAAGAAGGCAAAAACCCCAGGACACATTCAGCCAATTTGTGTCACAGGGAAAAATTCCTTCTTGACCCCGAGAAAAGGCGATCAGTCCTAGGACCCCGGATCACACTGCTATTCTACCTACTACTGTACTATTACTACGGATATTTTATTACTACTTTTATGACTTTCTTATTATCACTAATATAATTCCTCTTGTTAGTCTAATACTGATCTATTCCCACTATATTCCTATTCTCCTGCTATTATTATTACTAGTGTTTTTATACTTACGGGCCGGTAATGCCGCATCTGATGTTATCGGCAGAGAGGTCCCAGCAGGACGGTCCACAGGATGTTCTTCTTTCTTGTCATAGGGAAGACTTGGCTGACTTGGTGGTGGAAGTTGTGCGGCCTGGTCCTGCTTCTTCTTGTGCTGCTTCTCGGGAGCTTAATGTCCAGTTTGATCTTCTTTGCCGCCTTCTGCTCTTCTTTCTTGTCTTCCTCTTCATCCAGATAGTCCAGCATTTCTCTTAGAGCCATTTTTTCTTCTTCTTCCCATTTCCTTTTCTCCCTGACGTTCGGCTCCGAGTGTCAGCTGATTCTGACAGCTGACACCCAGTATTCTGTGCCATGAGCAGCTTGGCACATTAACCCCCAAAATGCTGCGATTTGAAGTCGATCGCAGCATTTCGGGAGCAGGCAGAGGTAAGACAGCCCCTCCTACCTTGGATCAGAGACCCCTCGCTGTCTCAGTGGGGTGGTCTTGTTTGTTGCCATGGTGACCAGATGTCTTCATGACTACATCCTGGTCTCCAGGCACCAGCAAGTTTGTTAGATCATGTGCAGAGCACTATCTATCTAACTTGTGTCAGTGCAGAGCTTACAGCCTGCATAGCTTAGAGATGCTGCTGCATCCCTATGCTATAAAAGCAATCAGCCTGCAAAAAAATGAAAGTCCCATAGTAGTACAAAGTAAAAAAGTGTCAGAAAGTAAAAAAAATTGGAAAAATATAAAACAAAATGAAAAAAATCTTAAAGAATAAAAATATATTATACCCATAAGTAAATATTATTATGAAAAAAACAAAACGATAAAAGTAAACATATTTGGTATCACCACGTCCAGAACGACCTGACCTATAAAACTGTCCCACTCGTTAACCCATTTAGTGAACACGGTGTAAAAAAAAAAAAGCAAAAAACAGTGCTTTATCATCATACCGCCGAACACAAAATGGAATAAAACGCAATCAAAAAGACAAATGTAAATAAAAATGGTACCGCTGAAAACGTCATCTTGTCCCGCAAAAATCAAACCGCCATACAGCTCCATCAGCCGAAAAATAAGTTATAGCTCTCAGAATAAAACGATGCAATAAAAATACAAAATATGTAAAGAATATTGTAGATATAATCCCATGTCAATCATTGTATCCTATTTGGCAGGGGATTATAAAGATCTACTGCATACAGTTGTAACTGGACACTTCTACAGCCAAGAAGGAGGAAGGGGGCCCAGAGAGTGAGTGACAAATATCTCACTTAGCAGCTCCAAGCCAAGAAATTACACCCCCACCAGCTAGCTGGTGGGCTTCAATAGGAAGACCCCCTGGAGATCCAAGCCATGCCGTTCCCTTTGTGTCAGACAACTATAATTCAATACCAAATTATGGAAATGCTATATGTCCTAGTTATTTATAAAATAGATTTTCAAGATCCCAAGAGAATGGGGAATGTCAGCCTTACTCCCAGCCCAGTCTAGCGCGTAGGGATGGGGAGATACCAGACACAGCCTTTTGAAGACCCGTAGGGCCACTGTCTTTAGTCTCCACGTGTAGCAGGGGCCCTTCTGGATCGTGATGACACCAGAACCGGCTCCCTAGGACCGTCCATTAAGGAAGTATCACCCATTTTCGTATTTGGAGTTTATAGCTGATGGAGGCCATGGGTGGAGATTTAGGTCCAGTCCAGGGGGCAGGAGGGGGAGTGACCCAGAGAGTTTAAAAGCTCCTGCAGTTCTAGCCTAGGGCTTTTTCTCTGGGAGAGGGAAGTCATCCCCACAGAGGGACCCACAAGCCTCCCATGTGGCAGCGCTCCCCCGCAAGCCAGGCTTTCCATCTGACTGGTAACTCATTCTTAATATCTGTTTTTATCTTTTGTACCACTACTATTGTGTTTGCATCTCTGACCATTATGTATTTATAATCCTTATGTATATAGGCGATGTGATGGCTATTAAATATATAGTTTAACCTTGGGCTGATCTTTTATCTCGATCCACGAATCCTCATGTCCATTGTACGGTCCAACTAACATGATACCGGGGCTGGTTTCTGGCCCGATAATTCCCGTTAACGGACCGGGGGGCTTATATCTAATAGAAACTGGTAGCAGCTCTACCAGGCTGACAAGGTTCTGTTTCACTGGGGCTAGTGGAAGGGGCCTCTCAGCCTGTCAGGGGTGTGAGCGAGTGTGGTGCCACATCAGACACTGAGTGGGCAACCTCTTCTCACGCCCGGTACCTTCCTGTACCTAAGTGGACAGGGGGTGTCTGTGTAGAACTGTACCAATCTGACATTACGCGTCCTCGAGGGTGTGCGGAACGTCACGTTGGTGCAAAGGGTAGATCCATATCATGTGATCCGTTAGACGTAACTGTGATGTCAGGCGGGTGGCGAGGTTTGGATCCTTCACTTGTGGTGGCAGTGGTGGGATTCTGCGGGATCTCTCTGGTGCTATATCGCCAGAAAAAATTAACATACCGGCATGAGCTGAAACCACACACGCATGCTGCTGCTCCCAACGCACGTTTCGCCATTTGGGCTTTGACTAGGGACAAGGAACAAAAAGGCAGAGTTGGTATTTAAGCCGGAGTCAGCCAAAAAGGGTGCAAAGTGCGATATAGCAAGCAGCGATTAGCTGGTAACAGAGAGAGGGATCGTCATGCATGACATGTCAATGTCACATCCGGTCCGCGTGACTCGACTCGCTTGAGCGCATCAATAGGGCAGAAGTGACGGCGGTATGCGTTCAGCGTTGGAGCGCAAAACAAGATGGCGACTTCTGCTCTCAACGTTAGAACACAAGGGTCAAATAACAGCCGGCTGAGCTCAGCGCAATAAACATACAAGGATCCTCATGTCCTGAAACGTAAAACAGAAGTGTGAAAGGTGAATGAATGAATGTTAGTGACCTATTATGAATAAACAGTGTGGGGGTGGATAAGCAAATGTGAAAAATGTAAGTAAGAAAGAAGAAAATAGAAAAAGAAACTAAGTAATGAGTATACAGTACAGACCAAAAGTTTGGACACACCTTCTCATTTAAAGATTTTTCTGTATTTTCATGACTTTGAAAATTGTACATTCACACTGAAGGCATCAAAACTATGAATTAACACATGTGAAATTATATACTTAACAAATAAGTGTGAAACAACTGAAAATATGTCTTATATTCTAGGTTCTTCAAAGTAGCCACCTTTTGCTTTGATGACTGCTTTGCACACTCTTGGCATTCTCTTGATGAACTTCAAGAGGTAGTCACCGGAAATGGTTTTCACTTCACAGGTGTGCCCTGTCAGGTTTAATAAGTGGGATTTCTTGCCTTATAAATGGGGTTGGGACCATCAGTTGTGTTGTGCAGAAGTCTGGTGGATACACAGCTGATAGTCCTACTGAATAGACTGTTAGAATTTGTATTATGGCAAGAAAAAAGCAGCTAAGTAAAGAAAAATGGGTGGCCATCATTACTTTAAGAAATGAAGGTCAGTCAGTCCGAAAAATTGGGCAGACTACAAAGAAACTGTCTCACATGAGGACCGCCCCAGGAAAGGAAGACCAAGAGTCACCTCTGCTTCTGAGGATAAGTTTATCCGAGTCACCAGCCTCAGAAATCACAGGTTAACAGTAGCTCAGTTTAGAGACTAGGTCAATGCCACACAGAGTTCTAGCAGCAGACACATCTCTACAACAACTGTTAAGAGGAGACTTTGTGCAGCAGGCCTTCATGGTAAAATAGCTGCTAGGAAACCACTGCTAAGGACAGGCAACAAGCAGAAGAGACTTGTTTGGGCTAAAGAACACAAGGAATGGACATTAGACCAGTGGAAATCTGTGCTTTGGTCTGATGAGTCCAAATTTGAGATCTTTGGTTCCAACCACCGTGTCTTTGTGCGACGCAGAAAAGGTGAACGGATGGACTCTACATGCCTGGTTCCCACCGTGAAGCATGGAGGAGGTGTGATGGTGTGGGGGTGCTTTGCTGGTGACACTGTTGGGGATTTATTCAAAATTGAAGGCATACTGAACCAGCATGGCTACCACAGCATCTTGCAGCGGCATGCTATTCCATCCGGTTTGCGTTTAGTTGGACCATCATTTATTTTTCAACAGGACAATGACCCCAAACACACCTCCAGGCTCCAGGCTTAGCGCACACTTGGCATTCTCTTGATGAGCTTCAAGAGATAGTCACCGGAAATGGTCTTCCAACAATCTTGAAGGAGTTCACAGAGATGCTTAGCACTTGTTGGCCCTTTTGCCTTAACTCTGCAGTTCAGCTCACCCCAAACCATCTCGATTGGGTTCAGGTCTGGTGACTGTGGAGGCCAGCTCATCTGGCGTAGCACCCCATCACTCTCCTTCTTGGTCAATTAGCCCTTACACAGCCTGGAGGTGTGTTTGGGGTCATTGTCCTGTTGAAAAATAAATGATGGTCCAACTAAACGCAAACCGGATGGAATAGCATGCCGCTGCAAGATGCTGTGGTAGCCATGCTGGTTCAGTATGCCTTCAATTTTGAATAAATCCCCAACAGTGTCACCAGTAAAGCACCATCACACCTCCTCCTCCATGCTTCACGGTGGGAACCAGGCATGTAGAGTCCATCCGTTCACCTTTTCTGCGTCGCCCAAAGACACTGTGGTTGGAACCAAAGATCTCAAATTTGGACTCATCAGACCAAAGCATATTTCCACTGGTCTAATGTCCATTCCTTGTGTTCTTTAGCCCAAACCAGTCTCTTCTGCTTGTTGCCTGTCCTTAGCAGTGGTTTCCTAGAAGCTATTTTACCATGAAGGCCTGCTGCACAAAGTCTCCTCTTAACAGTTGTTGTAGAGATGTGTCTGCTGCTAGAACTCTGTGTGGCATTGACCTGGTCTCTAATCTGAGCTGCTGTTAACCTGCGATTTCTGAGGCTGGTGACTCGGATAAACTTAGCCTCAAAAGCAGAGGTGACTCTTTGTCTTCCTTTCCTGGGGCGGTCCTCATGTGAGCCAGTTTCTTTGTAGCGCTTGATGGTTTTTGCAACTGAACTTGGGGACACTTTCAAAGTTTTCCCAATTTTTCGCACTGGCTGACCTTCATTTCTTAAAGTAATGATGACCACTCGTTTTTCTTTACTTAGCTGCTTTTTTCTTGCCATAATACAAATTCTAACAGTCTATTCAGTAGGACTATCAGCTGTGTATCCACCAGACTTCTGCACAACACAACTGATGGTCCCAACCCCATTTATAAGGCAAGAAATCCCACTTATTAAACCTGACAGGGCACACCTGTGAAGTGAAAACCATTTCCGGTGACTACCTCTTGAAGTTCATCAAGAGAATGCCAAGAGTGTGCAAAGCAGTCATCAAAGCAAAAGGTGGCTACTTTGAAGAACCTAGAATATAAGACATATTTTCAGTTGTTTCACACTTGTTTGGTAAGTATATAATTCCACATGTGTTAATTCATAGTTTTGATGCCTTCAGTGTGAATGTACAATTTTCATAGTCATGAAAATACAGAAAAATCTTTAAATGAGAAGGTGTATCCAAACTTTTGGTCTGTACTGTATATACACACACATTATATATACATATACACTGTGTTCAGAAGCCAAAAACCCCATCCAGAAGGCTAATATAACGAGGAAAGAACAAATGGCGATCGCTAAATTAAAAAATAATAGAGAAATTGTAATCCGTGAAGCCGATAAGGGGGGAGGGGTAGTTGTCCAAGACAGAGATGCCTATATTAATGAAGCATACAAAATTTTATCCAATGGTAAATACTACCAAAAACTATCTACAGATCCATCAAAAATCTTCACAAAAGAATATCATGATCTAATTGATAGGGCTTTCTCCAAAGGCATTCTGAATAAATTCTGTCGAGGATTTTTTTAGTTAATAAAGAAGCTCCCACTGCCTTTTTTTACCATTTGCCTAAAGTCCATAAGGACCCTATCAACCCTCTGGGACGCCCTATCATCTCAGGGATTAATTCCCTGACTAGTCCTCTATCTCACTTCCTTGATCTTCATCTCCAAGAACATGTTAAGGAATTACCTTCTTACCTTAAAGATTCTACCCAGCTAATCCATGAATTAAACACAATATCTTGGAATGAAAATTACTGGATAATCACATTGGACGTAAATGCCTTATACTCCAATATAGATCATGAGTTAGGAAAAATGCGACTAAATATTATTTACAAAAACATGGAAATATGCCTGAAGAACAGGTAGAATTTCTTGTGACGGCTCTGGATTTCATACTCAAACATAATCTGTTCGAGTTTGAGGGCCAGTTGTACTTACAGAGACACGGGACCGCGATGGGGACTCGGGTAGCCCCAAGTTTTGCTAACTTGTTCATGGGGCTATTCGAGTCCCTGTCGCCCCTATGCTCCTCCAGATATGCACAGAATATAATAGTATATAGACGCTATATTGATGTTTTGATCATCATATGGAACGGTACCCGAGAGGATGCTGAACTATTGGTAAAAGATCTGAATGATAATACTTGGGGCATATCATTTGTCACAAATATAGAGAAGGAGAAAGCAGTTTATTTAGATCTTGAAATTATGCATGAAAATAACAGAATAATCACCAAGACTCATTTCAAATCAGTAGATGTGAATGGGTACTTGGATTACAGGAGTGCCCATTATACCAAATGGAAGAACAATATCCCCTATGGCCAGTTCTTTCGTATCAGAGAGAATAATACGAGGGAATTGGACTATGAACAGCAATCTGATCTTCTAAAGGAAAGATTTATGATGAAAAAATACCCCAAAAAAATTGTCAATGAGGCATACAGGATTAATTTAAATAAAACTCAGAAGGATTGTTTGGGGAATCTTACCTCACCAGACAACAAAAAAAGAAATACTCAGAAAATAGACAATCCCAGGAGATGGGCACACAACTTTGTCACCACTTATAATAAAGGTAACCAAAAAATTTGAGAAATATTACAAAAATACTGGTACATACTGAGACAAGATCCCCTTCTACGGGATGTACTACCAGAGAGACCAGGCATCACCTTTAGAAGGGGTAAAACACTCAGAAACATTATAGCACCTAGTCGCTTGAAAAAATCTGTAGTGAAAAGCTCTGGAAAAAAACAAACGTCTCTCCAATCTAAAACTACTAATCCTATAATAAAAAAGACAACCAATACACTCAATGGCACTTTTAAATGCAACCAGAAAAAGTGCCAATGCTGCCAAACAATAACCCATGGCCATCAATCTATCACCTCCAATAGTACAGGAGAAACCTTTCCCATAAAACATCACCTGACTTGCACTAGCAGCTATGTTATATATGTAATTACATGTAGTTGCGGAATGCAATATGGTGGCCGGACGACACAGATGGTCAGATCACGTTTAAACGCACACCGACATAATGCGAAAATTGGGCTACTAACACACAGCCTATCGAGACATCTCTTACTAAATCATAATAAGAGCTTTGAGATAAGTTTGACTCCTGTTGAAGAAATTCCGCAGAATATATCAAACAGAATCCATCTACTGAATAAGAAAGAGGCTTTCTGGATGTACAGATTGCGCTCTCTACATCCGGACGGCCTCAATGATAGACTGGAGAACATATAGAACATCGAATTAGATCAGGGCACCGTTGCTGACCAATAGAAATATATAGAAAGAATAGAATATATGGTAACCCAGGCTAGATATTTTTTATGATATATTCTTGGGTTTGCCCATAAACCCCTGACTAGTGAAGCCAGCATCATGAGGACATCCACAGCATAGAAGTAAATACCAATGAGAGAAACACAATAGACCCTGGAGTGTGGACTACACGAGTTCAATCCCAGTAGAAAAAACTAACTTATCTAAAAAGTTCCCACAGCAATTAAAGATATAGAACTCACAATATGATTAGATTAATGTAATATGATTATTCTTTTTATTTTTTATTATTTTTTTTTTCATTCTTTTTTTTTTGTGTTGTGTTTTCTCTCATAAGAAAAGTTTTTCTAGTAAAAGAAGTATAATATAATAGTCCTAATATGATCATTGAATATATGCTGTGTGTGGATAATGCTATAGATTTACATTTTTTTATACATCCACTCATGCTGTATACACGCAAATCAATGTTTGTAATGTTTTTTATGTGTGTGTGTGTTTTTCACCATGTATTTTATCATGTATTGCAAATATACCTGTAACAACAAAAGAAATAAGGACAAGCTAAAGCTGCATACTGAAAACCACCAAGCAGCAATTAAGCTAATGAAGAACCACCAGGTCTTGACCATTTAACCTAATTAATTTATTCAAGTGAACCTATATAGACTATATAACTCTAACAGACTGTAAAGCAATATCTTACCTGAGGAAGGCTATTCTGTACCAATATATAGCCGAAACGCGTTGTTCTATGTATCTTTTTTTTATGATGATTTTTATCTAAGTAAATTTCTGAAGACTTTTAATACCTCCGCCTGGTGCCTGTCTCCTGGGAGCGCTGAACTCACTGGATGAATCCTTTCATTTTCTCCTGACCTTCTCAAGAACAGAGGAATTTTAATTTCATATTTTTTTTAATCAAATCATTCTGAACTTCAGTTCCCATAACCCACCCTAAACCCAAATCCCAACACTCCAGAGAGAACCATTTTCAGAGCAGTTCTAGAATAACGGACTATAGCATTCGTAGAAGGGGAAGAAGATAAAAAAGTGACTAACAAAGGGGTAGCAGCGTTTTAATGTTATCATTTACTGCTTGATGCCTGAGCCGGGGAGTGCACGCTGAAAACCGTTGCAGGCTGCTGTAATCACAGGACACAAGCAAACAGCATGGCATTTCCTATCAGCAGGGAGGAAGTAAAGGGAACAGCAATGAAAGTCTCCTCCTACTCCGCTCCATATTGAAATGAATAGTGTGCATCCTACAAATGAGATGCATACAGCAAACAATTGATTTTCCATACATAGGTTTTGAGTTGACCACTGGATATACACATGTGTATAACTAATTACCAGAACTGGAAATCGAAAAAAAAGACGAGCAAGTTTGGGGTGAATCCAGCCTTCATTACTGCACAGCCGCTCAGAGGGATCGGTACTAGGAACAGCAGGAGTGCCGGCGATGTTCACAGATTTACCTGCTGCGGGACTGAAGGAGTCTGATCGTGCTCGGCTCGAAGCTTTTTACCTGGTTTACGACAGGAATAATTGAAAGCTGTGCTTCAAAGGCGAGGGAGAAGTTTGCCACCGTCTGCACTTGAATACCCTTAAGGGGGAAAAAAAATATATATATACAAATACTGAAACATCTAAATGCATTAGAACATCAAACCCGGTGAACCGGTAAATGACTTGTCCTCCAGGGATACAGGCTACTGTCATTCAGTAATTATTGAATAGGAATTTTACATTTTATGTGATCACCAAGCTAGAATGTAAATGGAGAAAAACACAACACAACTCCTCATCATATGAAGATATTTTGTGTTATAGAACAGGATTTCTGTGGCACAACAAGACTGATTTACTGTGTATGCACCATAGCCTTCATTTGATGTCACTTACTTAGCACCAACACCTTGCCCCAACTCTGCAATCCCCAATATCAGTCCATGACCTCAATGGGGTCACTATAAAATTCTAAAGAGGACTGGTCATGTCTCTATTAGAAAATAGACACACTTAGGATAGAAACAATATGAACATATACCCTGCTATAAGTAAGTAAAAAGCAATAGGAAATATATATAATATAGGGTACTTAGTAAACATGGTTTTTGATTAAAAAAAAAAAGCCATCCCACCAGCACCAAGGTGTACCCAGTCAGTTATGTGAAGTATATAATAAAATACACTTTAGTACAATATTAGTATCTTGTCCCTTTAAATCTGCAGCTACTTCTGTCACCATGGTAACTGCATTCATACTCAGCCAATAGGATTGCTCGGTTTGAATTTGAAGAAAAAAAAAAGTCCTATATGGTCAGTTTGTTCCATCTCATCTGAGTGTGAAGACAGACACCTGCAATCAGCGAGATTATAGGTATAAGACGTGATATAATATAACGGACGGAGCCACATCCCATCACACGCACTCAGCGACCACAACTGACAGGAATCAGCACATTTATCAGAGGAGAAGTCATTATTCCCCAACACATGATAAGTGACAACTTCTAGATCTGCTGGGAACCCAACTAATCCCTGCTAGTACCTCCCCGGCCACCGCTCCATTCATTCTCTATGCAGGAGAAAGCTGAGTACAGCGCCCCCCATAGAGAATGAACGGACCGGCAGTTCAACATTTGCACTTCGCTCACTTCTATCTATAAGTGCTGTTCTGCTGATTGGGTCATAGCGGCCAAACCCACCGATCTAAGAGTCATCACCTATCCAGAGATCAGTGAGAACTTGTTCCAACTAGACATCCCCTTTAATTGAAGAGATCACATATCTAACAGCCAATCCTATTCATTCCCAATCTTCCCTGTGCCCAGTAATGCCCCTGGGTATATCGCCAATATGAGCCAATCACCAAACCCTCTGCTGACTGTTCCCCATGTTTTATAGATTTTGGATCCGTTTCTACAAGAGAAGATCTCAGCGGCCACCATGGGGATGGGTTACTCTGCCAGCGATGGAGCAGGTAGTATCCACCAGCCTGTGATATCTCACCTTCCTCCATATTCTGCTGTTACATGCGTTTCTTCAGCTTTACCCCTCCCCAACATAACCAATTGATGTTTTTTTTCAGTTTTTTCCTTCGCTTTTTCCAAGGGCTATAACTTTTTCATGTCTGTCCACATAGTGTGAGGTCTTGTTATTTTGCAGGACGAGCGGTACTTATAAATCCCACCATTCATTTACCACATAGTACTAGAAAACGGGAAAAACATTCCAAGTGCAGTAAAAGTGCGAGGAAAAAAAAAGCCTGACCCTGTTTTTCTGGGAAGGGTTTTAACGGCGCACATAGTGTGGTGAAAATGACCTGGTAATAGGATCCTACTCCTCAGTGTGATTACAGCAAGACCAAACTTCTCCAATAGTTTTGGCAAAAGAAAAAAACTTTTTTTTATGGTGTCACCATTTTTTCTGAGACCCGTAACATTTTCGTTTTTCGGGTTGATGGAGCTGTGTGGGGGCTTATTTTTTGAAGGGCAAGAGGACTTTATTGATAACATTTTGGGACACATATGACATGGTCATCGCTTCTTACAGGGTTTTCTGTAGTATTGTGGCGAACGAAAAAAATGCAATTTTGGCTTTTTGAATTTTTTTCTGTGTTCACTGATCGTTTGTTTTTTATATTTGGATAGATTATATTTCTCTGAAAGAGACCATACCACAAATGTGTATATTTTTATTATCTTTATTTTTAGTGGGAGGTGAGTTGAACGTGTGGGGTTTTAATATTTTAGACTTTTTTTTTTTTTTTTAATTTTCACTGCATTTGTATACATTATCTGATTGCTTGTGCTATATACAGCGATACCACAGTAATGCTCCATATAGCAAAATCACGGTCTTCTTTACAGCCCAAATGAAGCTTTATGATAACAGGCACGGAGGCTTCAGCAGACCCCCGGATGTCATAGCAGTCCATCGGCGCCCTGTGATCGCGTCACAGGAGCGCCGGTGGGCGCATGGAACGATGTGTCCCAATGCCGGCGCGCTGTTAATGCTGCTGTTAGTGATTGACAGCAGCACTGAACAGGTTAACAGTGGTGGGCAGATCTTCGCTCCACTCGCAGCTCTTAGAGGCAGGTCCTGGTTGTTTGTCACAGCCATTATCTGCCATGTACGGGGCGAGCTGACTCTGCTCCATACACCCTCTACTGACTAATACCAGACATGTACGGCAGATGTTGGTAAGGAGTTAAAGCGGTTGTCCAGCTTTGGGGCCATTTGTTTTTTTTACTTTAATGCAAGTATTTGGGGCTAAAATTGATTTCTGTCATTGAGTTTCATTAAAAATGTTGCATTCTGTAGCATCTGTGCTGCACTGTCTATTCCGGGCTGCAAAATTAGCTAACTGAGAATCTATCAGTGAGCTCCTTCTGACAGTCTTAAGGGAGAGTTTGTAGATCTTTCATCTGTTTTTTTTTTTCCTGAGTGCCTTTTAGCTGATCTATGCCCAAAGAAAACATGAAACTTGAATGTGCAGGGAAGCAATAAGTCTGTAGTAACCAGTGAAAAATGAAACCTAAATGTAAAAAATTACTTTTAGTAATAAATACATGGACATAAGAACATACACACTGCTCAAAAAAATAAAGGGAACACTTAAACAACAGAATATAACTCCAAGTAAATCAAACTTCTGTGAAATCAAACTGTCCACTTAGGAAACAACACTGATTGACAATCAATTTCACATGCTGTTGTGCAAATGGAATAGATAATAGATGGAAATTATTGGCAATTATCAAGACACCCTCAATAAAGGAGTGGTTCTGCAGGTGGGGTCCACAGACCGCATCTCAGTACCAATGGTTTCTGGCTGATGTTTTGGTCACTTTTGAATGTTGGTTGTGCTTTCACACTCGTGGTAGCATGAGACGGACTCTACAACCCACAGAAGTTGCTCAGGTAGTGCAGCTCATCCAGGATGGCACATCAATGCGAGCTGTGGCAAGGAGGTTTGCTGTGTCGGTCAGCGTAGTGTTCACAGGCTGGAGGCGCTACCAGGAGACAGGCCAGTACACCAGGAGACGTGGAGGGGGCCGTAGGAGGGCAACAACCCAGCAGCAGGACCGCTACCCCCGCCTTTGTGCAAGGAGGAACAGGAGGAGCACTGCCAGAGCCTTGCAAAATGACCTCCAGCAGGCCACAAATGAGCATATGTCTGCACAAACGGTTAGAAACCGACTCCATGAGGGTGGTATGAGGGCCCGACGTCCACACATGGGGGTTGTGCTCACAACCCAACACCGTGCAGGACGCTTGGCATTTTCCACAGAACACCAGGATTGGCAAAGTCGCCACTGGCTCCCTGTGCTCTTCACAGATGAAAGCAGGGTCACACTGAGCACATGTGACAGACGTGACAGAGTCTGGAGACGCCATGGAGAGCGATCTGCTGCCTGCAACATCCTTCAGCATGACCGGTTTGGCAGTGGGTCAGTAATGGTGTGGAGTGGCATTTCTTTGGAGGGCCGCACAGCCCTCCATGTGCTCGCCAGAGGTAGCCTGACTGCCATTAGGTTAAGAGATGAGACCCTCAGACCCCTTGTGAGACCATATGCTGGTGCGGTTGGCACTGGGTTCATCCTAATGCATAACAATGCCAGACCTCATGTGGCTGGAGTGTGTCTGCCTCATTTTGACTTGCTTTAAGGACATTACATCAAAGTTGGATCAGCCTGTAGTGTGTTTTTCCGCTTAAATTTTGGGGGTGACTCCAAATCCAGGCCTCCATTGGTTAATAAATTTGATTTCCATTGATGATTTTGTATGAACATTTGCTAAAGAAGAACTGCGCCCAGCGGAGCCAAGCTGAAGGAAGAGAATGGACTTGATCTGACTTCAGACATTTTTTCAAGTTTCCCCTCAGGAGGGGGCCAGTTCACTTTTTAGCTGGGTTAAAATACACTGCTCAAAAAAATAAAGGGAACACTCAAATAACACATCCTAGATCTGAATGAATGAAATATTCTCATTGAATACTTTGTTCTGTACAAAGTTGAATGTGCTGACAACAAAATCACACAAAAATCATCAATGGAAATCAAATTTATTAACCAATGGAGGCCTGGATTTGGAGTCACCCCCAAAATTTAAGTGGAAAAACACACTACAGGCTGATCCAACTTTGATGTAATGTCCTTAGAACAAGTCAAAATTAGGCTCAGTATTGTGTGGCCTCCACGTGCCTGTATGACCTCCCTACAATGCCTGGGCATGCTCCTGATAAGGTTGCGGATGGTGTCCTGTGGGATCTCCTCCCAGACCTGGACTAAAGCATCCGCCAACTCCTGGACAGTCTGTGGTGCAATGTGATGTTGGTGGATGGAGCGAGACATGATGTCCCAGATGTGCTCAATCGGATTCAGCTCTGGGGAACAGGCGGGCCAGTCCATAGCTTCAAAGCCTTCATCTTGGAGGAACTGCTGACACACTCCAGCCACATGAGGTCTGGCATTGTCCTGCATTAGGAGGAACCCAGGGCCCACTGCACCAGCATATTGTCTCACAAGGGGCCTGAGGATCTCATCTCGGTACCTAATGGCAGTCAGGCTACCTCTGGCGAGCACATGGAGGGCTATGCAGCCCTCCAAATAAATGCCACTCCACACCATTACTGACCCACTGCCAAACCGGTCGTGCTGAAGGATGTTGCAGGCAGTAGATCACTCTCCACTGTGTCTCCAGACTCCGTCACGTCTGTCACATGTGCTCAGTGTGAACCTGCTTTCATCTGTGAAGAGCACAGGGAGCCAGTGGCGAGTTTGCCAATTCTGGTGTTCTGTGGCAAATGCCAAGCATCCTGCACAGTGTTAGGCTGTGAGCACAACCCCCATCTGTGGATGTCGGGCCCTCATACTACCCTCATGGAGTCAGTTCTAACCGTTTGTGCAGACACATACACATTTGTGGCCTGCTGGAGGTCATTTTGCAGGGCTCTGGCAGTGCTCCTCCTGTTGCTTCTTGCACAAAAGCGGAGGTAGCGGTCCTGCTCCTGGGTTGTTGCCCTCCTACGGCCCCCTCCACGTCTCCTGGTGTACTGGCCTGTCTCCTGGTAGCGTCTCCAGCCTCTGGACACTACGCTGACAGACACAGCAAACCTCCTTGCCACAGCTCTCACAGATGTGCCATCCTGGATGACCTGCACTACCTAAGCATCTTCTGTGGGTTGTAGAGTCCGTCTCATGCTACCACGAGTGTGAAAGCACAACCAACATTGAAAAGTGACCAAAACATCAGCCAGAAAGCATTGGTACTGAGATGTAATCTGTGGTCCCCACCTGCAGAACCACTCCTTTATTGAGGATGTCTTGATAATTGCCAATAATTTCCATCTATTGTCTATTCCATTTGCACATCAGCATGTGAAATTGATTGTCAATCAGTGTTGTTTCCGAAGTGGACAGTTTGATTTCACAGAAGTTTGATTTACTTGGAGTTATATTCTGTTGTTTAAGTGTTCCCTTTATTTTTTTGAGCAGTGTATATAAAAAAAAAATTACTGCAGCTTTAATGCTATTTATTACGTCTCACCAGTAAGAACATGACATAAGCGTAATTTAAAGGAAGAGGAGGACATTATTCACTCCAGTTTCCTGCGGCCCCTCGGGAGTATAGGTTGCTGCACAGTACTCTGCATTCTGTGTAAAACAAGAAAAAACACTTTTACTTAGCGGGATGAGGGGAGCGCGGTGGTCAGTAGTGGCACTCTGTCAGTTGAGGATTGCTCCTAATATCTGGTTGTGTTTCCTGAGAAGAGGGGACCCACCAAAGAGGAGACCCACCGAAGAGGAGACCCACCAAAGAGGAGACCGAAGAGGAGTCCCACCGAAGAGGAGACCCACCGAAGAGAAGTCTCACCGAAGAAGAGACCGAAGAGGAGTCCCACCGAAGAGGAAACCCACCAAAGAGGAGACCCACCAAAGAGGAGACCCACCAAAGAGGAGACCCACCGAAGAGGAGACCGAAGAGGAGTCCCACCGAAGAGGAGTCCCACCGAAGCGGAGACCCACCGAAGAGGAGTCCCACCGAAGAGGAGTCCCACCGAAGAGGAGTCCCACCGAAGAGGAGTCCCACCGAAGAGGAGTCCCACCGAAGAGGATACCCACCGAAGAGGAGACCCACCGAAGAGGAGACCAAAGAGGAGACCCACCGAAGAGGAGACCCACCGAAGAGGAGACTCACCGAAAAGGAGACCCGCCGAAGAGGAGACCCGCCGAAGAGGAGACCCGCCGAAGAGGAGACCCACCGAAGAGGAGACCCGTAGAAGAGGAGTCCCACCGAAGAGGAGTCCCACCGAAGAGGAGACCCACCGAAGAGGAGACCCACCGAAGAGGAGTCCCACCGAAGAGGAGTCCCACCGAAGAGGAGACCGAAGAGGAGTCCCACCGAAGAGGAGACCCACCGAAGAGGAGTCCCACCGAAGAGGAGTCCCACCGAAGAGGAGTCCCACCGAAGAGGAGACCGAAGAGGAGTCCCACCGAAGAGGAGTCCCACCGAAGAGGAGTCCCACCGAAGAGGAGTCCCACCGAAGAGGAGTCCCACCGAAGAGGAGACCCACCAAAGAGGAGACCCACCGAAGAGGAGTCCCACCGAAGAGGAGTCCCACTGAAGAGGAGACCCACCGAAGAGGAGACCAAAGAGGAGACCCACCGAAGAGTAGACCGAAGAGGAGACTCACCAAAGAGGAGACTCACCAAAGAGGAGACCCACCAAAGAGGAGACCCACCGAAGAGGAGCCCCACCGAAGAGGAGCCCCATCGAAGAGTAGACCGAAGAGGAGTCCCACCGAAGAGGATTCACACCGAAGAGGAGTCCCACCGAAGAGGAGTCCCACCGAAGAGGAGTCCCACCGAAGAGGAGTCCCACCGAAGAGGAGTCCCACCGAAGAGGAGTCCCACCGAAGAGGAGTCCCTCCGAAGAGGAGTCCCACCGAAGAGGAGTCCCACCGAAGAGGAGTCCCACCGAAGAGGAGACCCACCGAAGAGGAGTCCCACCGAAGGGTAGACCCACCGAAGAGGAGACCGAAGGGGAGACCCACCGAAGAGGAGACCGAAGGGGAGACCCACCGAAGAGGAGACCAAAGAGGACAGAACTGCACCTTAAGATCCCTAGGGGGAAAGGGATGGCCAAAGGCCAGAAAAGACAACAATCGATCCTACAACAAAAAGGAAGAAGCAGAGCCAGAACAACGTCTGCCATTACATCTACCGGTATTTGAGAGGAAAGAGGAACATCATGTGGACCATCCTGCTGGGACCTCTCTGCCGATAACATCATTTGGCAATACCGGCTGGTAAGTATAAATCCACCAAAGTAATAATAGCAGGATAGTAGTAATATAGTGGTAGTATATCAGTATTAGTGTAATTTGAGTAATAATACTAGTGATAGTAGTAAGAAAGTAATAAAATAACAGTAGTAATAGTAGTAGGTAGAATAGCAGTGTGATCCAGGGTTCTAGGACTGATCGCCTTTTTTCGGGGTCAAGAAGGAATTTTTCCGCTGTGACACAAATTGGCTGAAGGTGTCCTGAGGTTTTTGCCTTCTTTTGGATCAACACTCTAGGTATAGGGTAGTATTAGTAGCAATAGAAAAGAAGAATAATACCGTAATAAGATATCAGGTTATTATTATTAATAAATATAAACTAGCTATATCTATAGAAAGAACAAAGAGTAAATAAAAATAATTATAGACGTAGTTCAATCAATACTGTAATATTAAATAGTTATAGAAAAGTTAGAGTAGTACTTTAATAAGAAAGCAGGACATAAGACAAAATATATAAAAAAAACTATATTAAAAACAACTGTAGTAGTACATTTAGTACAGTAATAGTAATTACATAACTAGTAACATAATTAGGTTTGATCCAGGGTTCTAGGACTGATCGCCTTTTCTCGGGGTCAAGAAGGAACTTTTTCCCTGTGACACAAATTGGCTGAAGGTGTCCTGGGGTTTTTGCCTTCTTCTGGATCAACACTGTAGGTATAGGGCAGTATTAGTAGTGATAGGAAAGAAGAATAATACTGTAATAAGATAGCACAATGTTAAGTATAACAATATCAAATAGTTAGATTTATAAAAACAAATTAAAATAACTCCCGTAGTACAATAATTAGTGTAATATATAACTTGTAATAACATTATTAGGTTTGATCCAGGGTCCTAGGATTGATCGCCTTTTCCCAGGGTCAAGAAGGAATTTTTCCTGTGACACAAATTGGCGTTAGGTGTCCTGGGGTTTTTGCCTTCTTCTGGATCAACAGCTTTAGGCATAGGGATTTTAGTAATACCATTATTAGAATCACAAGAATAATAAAAAAATTAGAATTTAATTTTTTTAATTAGTTTTATAACAGTTACAATTAATTGGATTAATGCAATAATAATAAATAGTAAAAATGGTGGTAATAATAATAAAAAAAAATAGTCCCAGTTACTAAGTTAGTGTAGTGTTAGTGTAGGGACCCATCTGAAGAGGTCGCCTTGACGTTGGCAGATGGGCTCGCACAATTTGCTCAAAATGTGCGCTAAGAACCTCATATTTCTATGTACAGGAGATCTAGCAGTAATTCCATTCAGGAGATAGATATCTGTGTACACACACAATTTGTTATATACTTTTGTGCAGCACACAGGGCAGGTATACAGGTACAGGGCGAGAGTGTAACAGTGATATTATAACTCGGCCTTAAGGATAAAATGCTGACAACTACAGATCCTGGAAACACATCCGAAACTAGACCTTGTAAGTAACTGGTTCCCAGCTAGTGGTGAATATGTACAGGGCAGTCCGGTACCAGGACCCGCTCTATAGGACACATTATCATCAGGCAGGTCCTGTCAGGGCTCTTACAAGATCTGCGGCAGAAGTGTGGCTGTATAACACATTCCTGCTCCTGCCTCAGCCACCGACAGTGGAGCCAACCCTGACTCTGGCAGTTTAATCCACTGTATGACACAGTAGGGGGCTTCCACAGCATTTAGGCACTTTAGACAGGAGAGGGAGGCGCGATCATGGTGCCGATGAGTTTCTATGGCAGCCGAGATCTAACAATGGACCCCATGATGGCCATCTTACTGCTCCTATTAGACCCCGGCTGAGCAAAGGTCTATGAGGATGCCGGTGAGACTTATGTCGCCTGCTCTGCACATATTAGAAATGCCTAGGGCTGATAAGTTTGCCATTTGTAAATCTGATCTAGCAGCGCTGGGCTACCACTGACGTGATCAGGGCTATTAAGCTCCTAGCTTGGGCAGAGGAGCTCAGTGTTCAGCAGGAGCTGGCCGAGGAGAGCGGAGCAACTTGCATGGGGCAGCTGCACAAGAAGTAACTCAAAAGGTGGAGATTTACCCGGAGACGTGGTGCCCGGGCTGTGATCTGCTGTGCAGGCTGCATAGTCGATGCCTCCTAGGACCCGAACTTCACCCCTAACAGGCACAGCAGAGCTCGGACGGCTGCAAGTGAACGGAGAGCGGCTGATTAGTAACTGCTGCGTCTCCTGCAGCTCAGATAAGAGCCGTACAGAGCGGGGGCTCAGTAATGATGAATACGGGAAGTGTCCGCCTCTCACATGTCCTATATGCTTCCTCCAGAGGTAAAGTCTCCCCTGTAACCAGCGCCTTCTCCCACCTTCTCTGCTGGCATGCTCCATTGCTTAAAGGGGATGTCTGAAGAAAACAAGTTATCGCTTATCCACAGGCTCGTGATCACTTACTGATCGTGGGGGTCTGACCGCTGCGAACCATCGTCTGATCGGGAAGGAGTGGAAAGTCAGGATTCAACTGCAGCTCCATTCATTCTTTATGGGGCTCCAGAAAAGCCGAGCTCAGGGCTTGAATGCCACATAGGGAAGGAATGGAGCGGATCCTGGAGTAATAACATGTCCTCCTCTCCTCAGCTTTCTGTCTGTGTAAGTGGCTCAGCCCTTGTCTCCCCTTCTCACCGGCTTCTGTACTGGTCCCTGTAGACTTTCTCCTATGAGGAAGAGGAAACCCCTCTGCCCTTCTGTTCTCAGTCCTCTGCGGCTTTTCCCCATCGCTCAGTGCAGCCATTATATGTAATAAGGATCATTCTTGTCCGGCTTTCATCCCGCCCAGCTGACAAGATAATAAACATGTGAGGTGGAAGGTTCACAATTATTAGATGTGTTGTGAAAAGTCTCCACAGCAAATTCAGAGAAAACTGCAGGGTGACCGCTTGTGAAACCAGCACAAAATCCAGCGGACAGCACCTCCCTGCCCCCCGCCGGTCTCTGTATCCTGGCATTCAGCTATTCCATTTGGTGCTTATTCAGGGAGGAAAACAAAAATGTGATGTTCTTACACAGACGCCTGAAGACGCGACGTTCGCTGCTGTGACGCCCAGCTGCGCTTGGTATCACAGATCCTAGAAGTGTGCATTGATGGATTCCTCCACAAGACGCCCTCATAAGCATTCACACACCTCCACCTTCCACCTCAGACCACCAGAGGGAGCCCGTTAGGCTGCGTGCCCACGTTGCGTATTACAAGTGTATATGCTGCAGGTAAAACGCATGTATATCCGCACCCCATGGTCCCCAATGGCATTCCGCAATGTCAATGCCCATGCTGCGGATTTTTCCGCAGCGTATATGCTGCGGTCAAAAATCCGCAGCATGTTCATTAATTTTGCGGAAGTGCAGCGGAATCAATGTGCGGATGGTACCCAAGTCTGGATGAGAGGAGACTCTCATCCAGACCTGGGTACCAAAGAACCTGTAAAAAAAAGAAAAAAATAAAGTTTATACTTATCTTCTGATGTTTTCCCTCCGTCGCGCTGTTGTGTGAAGGACCTGCCACGTCATTGAGTCATGTGACCCATCACATGACTCAATGACTTCACCGCAGGTCCTGCACACAACAGCGTGAGCCGCTCAAGACTCCGGACGGGGCAGAGAATGCATCGGAAGGTGAGTATAAACTTTATTTTTTACCATTCTGATTCTTTTTTTTTTAACTATTACTTGGTCACACTATATAAATCCATGCCGGTTGCATGGATTTATATAGTGTGAACAAGTTGTCAAGCACTTTTCCAAGTGATGCTTAAATCACTTGGAGAAGTGCTTGATAACCCGCATGCGGAAATGCATGCAAAGACGCTGCAAAGACGCCTCACAAACGCTTCTACCTGGCGGGAAAACCGCATGTAAAATCCACATGCAATTTTCCCGCCAGGGAGAAGAGTTAAAAATATGCTTCAGTTCCGCAACGTGGGCACTTAGCCTTAGGGATATATAAAGGGAAGGTGGAGCCAGGCAGCCCAGAAAGTGATTCAGCAGTTTCCTGCTCAGACACAGAAGGACTCAGTGCAGTCGAGCCAGAGCCTAGCAGTTCCTGCAGAAAGAGTTCAGTACAGTCTGTAGAGTGATTCCAGACTAGAACTCAGCTCCGGATAGAGAGCTAGGAGTGTGCCGACGCTCTGAGAGCGGCGAAGAAGAGCAGTGTCCCGGCGCAGTGTGTGTTGCCTAGTGAGGGCCCCGAGAGGGGCCGAAGGCGAGTGGAGAGTGAGTACATAGGGGGCAGAGGAGCTTAATTAGCTCACCCTGAATCATTTACCGGACACCGGGTCCGAAGCTTACCGGGATCTCTACGACCCAGTAAGGCATAACCGGAATCCCTGGAGAACTACAGGTCCCAGGATCGCTAGAGTGCTGATACGTAACAGAGCAGGGAGACACATAGGCCTCGCAAGCTGAGGAGCATGTACTCCAAGAAAAGGCCCTACCACAAGGTCAGCCAGCGCAGGACAGAGACAAAGTTAGGCCTAGCTCCAGGCAGGTCAGAAACTTACTACGCAGAGGCAAGAGACAGGAGGCCCTACACCAGCTCATTGGGGAGGATCCTGATATGCACCCTTCACCCTACAGTGCTCCGGGATGTGCCTGACTTTCCATCAGTAAAAGGTACTGAAGTGACTACCGTGTCCGTCCCCGTTCTTGCTCTGACCCGGCTGGGTCTCGCCTGTCCTGCATTCCCCTTGCATACGCTGCCCTGAGGCCTAGCTCCGCCTGTGGGGAGCTATACCATCGAGCTGCCTTATCACCGGCCTCAGTGGACTGCCGCAGCGCTGGTGATTATCATCAGAAACCACAGGTGGCGTCACGAACTTTCATAAAATTAACAAACAACCACCCTTTTAAAGAGTGACCGCAGGGTACGGGCCCGGGAGCCGACCACCGCGACATCACCAAGGCCAGGCAAAGGCCCGGGTACCGAGTCATCCCCATCCCCTGGGCTGGTCACTGCTTTTCATCATCCATGTTGGGCTGTTGTACGACGTGTGGACTACTCTGCTTGTTGGATTCTTGCATTACCACAAACACTGCCTTTATTTTGTAATTTCTGTGCCGCTTCCCATTTCTATTGGCAGCGTGATATACCAGCACGTGAGGGCTGCCACAATCATGTGTCAATAGGTTATTGATGGAGGCCGTGATACAGAGACCGTCCTGGACCAGGGAGGAGTTGGTACAGAAGCACCTAGAGAGGGGGGTACAGGGGCTTCATTTCAATTTTAAAACTTAGCTGGATTGTGTTTAGCTACAAGAATGGAAAGAAAAATAGAAAAAAAAAAATTAAGATTTTATTATTTGGCAAAATCGTCCATCAGAGGTTTGGCCACTACCAAAAAGTTTTTGATGAACTTACAGTAGCAGCTGGCGAAACCCAAAAAACTTTGTAACGCCTTTAAGTCCTGAATATAATACCAATCCAGTACCGTCCTGACTTTTGCCAGATCCATGCAAAAAACAGTGAATGATAAGAAATAACCCAAAAAAGGGACCTCCTGAATGGAGAACATAAATTATTTGTCAAACCAGAGAAATGTATTATCTTTGAGTATCTGTAAGACCTGCCTGACATGTACCTGATGTGATACGAGGTGAATAAATTAGACTGTGGGGACCCCCAACCAAACCCCGACACTCAGGCCCCCTACCGCCACCCCTTCCTTAACAATACAGTAATGTAACTCTTACAACTGGATGGGTGAGGATCGGTCACAGCTTTATTAACTCTTTAACTCATTCCACTAGAAAGGCATTTTATTTCCAAAAAGAATTCCTCTTGTTGCAGCATGCCCTGTGTCTCCACACCGGCAAGTTGGCCAACAAGAGTAACTTTCCAACATGTCCTTTCTATTTCAGGCCACGGAGGATCCTGCGTACTCGTATGCAGGACTCCGACCCCCACCCATCATCATTAACGCTTGCTCCACTCCGTCCTGGAGTCCTGACAGGAATATGAACAGTCCAATATCCGTTAAATGAATACCGTCGGGCCATGTGAGGCCAGCTTTATCTCCTTCCAGTTCTCGGTGTCTTATCACTACACCACCTCTTTCCTTTACAAATTTTGCCAGCCGAATATTTATTAGCCGCCTTGTCCGTTCGATGGCTGCACTGTCTCGCGCACCTCGTCATACCATTCTCGGCACAATCTCTAACCATATTATATTTAGTTTACTAAAAAATGCTCTGAAGCGCTCAGTGTCTAGCTTCATTATTGCCATTAGTTCTGCGCTCTTGTAATGACCGAAGTCGTTCCCCCCGGCGTGTATAACTAAGATAACCGGACCTGTTGCTTCTCTCCCTATGTTGATTACCTCCATTAGTACCTATGGCCATCGCAGGCCTCTAATACCTCTCCAGTTGAAATATGTGTCATGAAACCCCATATTCCTCCCGCCTGGGCGGACTGTCGCCCTTTTTTCTGCCCAGTATATGTACGAGTGGCCTATCACCCACACTGTTGGCTTATCGTCACCTGTAAAAGAAACAAACCACGTTAGGATAACAAGTCCGGTCTTATGTATCTCGCAAAACATGCGGATCGTCATCTGCCTATCCTCTGCACTTCCAGACAGTCCTGCTCTAGCTGCTTCCGTGGCCGAGCCTATGCAGAATGAGTGTGTCCCGTAATCTTTGGGGTGGTTCCCTGCTGATGTTAGGCATTTATTAAATATAAATTGGAACTGGTATCTTGATAATGGCGTTCCATCAATGTGTGATAGGAAGAAATTACTTTGTGGCCTGATGGCTGTATATGTTTTTACTATTGTTACCGGACACAGTGTACTGTTTGTGGGTTTTAGAAGCACCCAAGTGCCCTTGCCCGCTGGGTCTGTTTTGGATTTGCGTATGCGTAGGCGTATTGCATTATTGGCTATGACTACGTCCTGGTGTAATAAGCCTCCACTGGTGGTGATTTTGGATCGAGGGACTAATTCGCTTATGCGTAGCGCCCCGAAAAAGGCGATCACAAATGCAGTAGACAGTAGTGTTGCTTCAAATTGTGAGTGGCATGTTAATGGTGTTAGGGATATGATTTTTGAGAGCATATTTAGTGACACGGGACGTCTGCACTCCTGACTTGTCTGACCTCTTTTCCACCCTTTTAAGGCTTGACTGATGATGAATCTTCTTGTCACATCTCCCCAATTCAGTAGTTGGAAATGAAATGCTACTCCGGTCCGCCACCGCTGCGCTGACGCCCCTGATATTCCCCTCATTATTAGCTGGTGGAGAAATTCTATGGTTACATCTAGTCTGGCTTGTTCACATTGGTCAACCAGTCTGCCTGCTACTAGTCGTGTCCAGTCTTCCTATGCCTTACCGTATGCTTTCCACATTGACGGGGCGACTGACGCTCTGATTAATGGCATCAGCTGTTCGCCACTAGATCCCATAGGGAGGGTGGGCAACTGGTGCCCGACGGGTGGGCTTTGGGGAGGCGCTCTCTGAAAACCTGCCAATTGAATTGTGATAAAGCGTTAGCAGCAGCGTTAGATCCCCCCTCCACATTGTGGCTAGCGCGGACCCATACATTGTGTTTTAGGCACAGGAATGCTAGCCGGCGTAGTAGGCCTAGCACTGGGAGAAACGATGATGCCATCTTAATAATGCAGTGCGCTAGGCTGGTGTTATTTGTTATGAAGCGTATATTTTTGTTCGCTAGGTACGTGCCCAATATTTCTATGGCTACCACTATTGGGAAAAGTTCCAGGAGTGTCTGTTTTTTTGTTAACCCTTGTTCAGACCAATACGGAGGCCATAAGCCTGTGCACCACTGGTTATCTAGTATCGCTGCATATCCGCCCACTTCTGCTGCCCCGGTGAATAATGTTAGTTCAATGTTGGACTGTTCTGCTGACATAAATAACGTGTGACCATTGAATGATTGTAAGAAGGTTTTCCACACCTCTAAGTCCGCCCGAAGCTGCCTGCTGATTCTGATTCTATGACTCGGTTTTAATGCACGTTTTGTTGCAAGGGATAAACAACGAGAAAAAACCCTTCCGACTGGCATCACCTGGCTCGCGAACACGAGGAGGCCTAGTAACACTTGCATCTGTTGTAGTGTTACTTTCCATACTGTGCAAAATCACTCGAGGTGTAGTGTTTTTTGTATTTTTTCTGTTGGGAGGTGGAATAACCTTGCTGTGGTGTCGATTTTGATGCCTAAGAACGATAGCTTTGTTGTGGGGCCTATGGTTTTTGTAGGGCATAATGGTACTCCGAACCGTCGAGAGATGTTTGTGAATTCGTTAAGTAATGATTGGCATTGATTTGAGTCTTTGGGTGCGACGAATAGGAAGTCATCTAGGTAATGTGTGACGGACCTATTGCCGGTTTCGTACCTCAACACCCATTCTAGGAAGGAACTGAATAGTTCGAAGTAATAACAAGATATTGAACAACCCATTGGGAGGCAAGTGTCGTAGAAGTATTCATCGTCCACTTGGCATCCCAGCAGGTGGTAGCAATCTGGGTGCACCGGTAGTAGGCGAAAGGCGGATTCTATGTCGGATTTAGCGAGCAGCGCTCCGGGCCCCGCATCGCGTACTAACATTACTGCTCTGTCGAACGACGCGTAGGAGACCGAGGCGTCTTCAGACGAAATACCGTCATTTACAGACTCTCCTTTTGGGTAAGATAAATGATGGATAAGCCGGAATGAACCTGGCTCTTTTTTTGGGATTATTCCCAGAGGGCAAACTCTTAGGTTACTGAATGGTGGTGTTCGGAAAGGGCCCGCCACTCTGCCTAGAGCTACTTCTTTTTGTATTTTTTGCCTAAGTATTTCAGGGTGCTATTTTGCAGATTTAAGGTTATTTGCAAAGGTGGGCGATTTATTAAGTTTGAAAGGGATGAAAAAAACCGTATGTGAAACTAAAACGTAACTGTCCCGCTGCGTCTTTCTTAGGATATTGGTCTAGCCAGGGGCCCATCGCATTTACGCTCACCGGGGTCCTTGGATTCTGACTGTGGGAGTTTAATTGATAATTTGCTTGCGGGACGAGAACATCTTGCCGCGGGGTGGGCTGCACCGCAGGCTGAGCATTCATGCTTGTATGTGCATAAGGCGTAGAAACGACAGTGTCCCTCATTGTACTGCCAGCTGGCCCCTGGTCTACGTACTACCACTGAATTTTGGCCTGCTGTTGTCTGTTGTCCAGTAGTCGTTGTTGGAAAGGGATGGTGTTTCTGTGACAGCATTCATCGCAACCATACGTCTGTAGCTTTTACCCCCCAGCCTAACTGTGGTTGCAGGGCCAACCACCTCCGGAACTCTTCATCGTAGCGCCACCATGCTGAACCGCCGTGGGCTTTGTACGAGTTATACACCGTATCCTGGTATATGAATAGTTCCGAGCAGCGTTCCGGATGCTTTTGGCCCATGATGCAACCCAGCACAGAAAACGCCTGTAACCAGTTACTCATCGTCATTGCAACCTTTTGTCTGTTTCTGTCGAATGGTCTGTCGGCTATCCTTTTCTCTTTGTCTATAGTATGTTGGTCAGCGGTTACAAGTGACCAAATGTCGATGTAGTCATTATTCCATATTTTAATTCTGGTTTCCTCGTCTATGTGTGAGCCCAATGGGCTTTTCCCGCAAAAGAATGTGTCCTTGTGTATGCTGGCTAATGGTGGAGTTCTTTTAGTAGAATTATGTATAGCGCCTGGTGGCGCGGATAGTTGTTCGACTATGGCCTTAAGGGCCGCTATTAAGTTGGTGTTACTATTTCCCATTTCAGTTATACTTATATTGCACGCACCCATTCCTGCGGCTGGAGGAGGGACTCCGATGTGTGGAGGGACTCTGACACCTGTCTCGCTCGGGGTGAGCGGCGTACCTCTGCTCGTAGACCTGCGTGAAATCGTTGTATCGTGCAGACTGTAAGCTCTGGAGGGTGCCATTGTATAGTTTCTGTCCCCCGGAGGACGGGATCGGTGCAAGCGGCTGTTGGGGCTCGACGATGCGCTCGACATCTTTGATGCAGAGGATGGTGAGCGCCACCTTGAGGACTGCGACCTGTGACCCCTCCTGTGGGATGCCGATCTCCGCTTTGCTTGAGATGTCCGCTTCCTTCGCCGGTGACTTGTGTGCGATGGCGTAGATCTGTCATCGGAGGAACTACAGCGAGTTCGCCTAGAGTGAGTACGCCTGGAGTCTCTGTGTCCCTGAGGGTGCATGGGGGGTTCTGCGCAGTTTACATGTGTCCCGCCGGGACATGTCGGTGCTATTTGTGGCCAGGGCAATGCTATAGCGGTGTCAAGCGCGTGCGTCGCTGCGCTATTATAGGGGTATATGGGGGAGGAGAGGATGGTTGCTGAAGTGTTTAGGCTCCGTATCGTGTCCATCAGCGGGGTATTGATACTGTGACTGGGCGCTGGATGGGCTGCGGTGATTACAGGGCCGCAATGTCCCCTGGATGTGTAGTGTCACGTGTTCTGTTTTGGGAACTTTTTCTTTTATTTTTAATAGGAGTTTTTCTGTGGGGGATTGTTGGGGGGGAAGCAGAGCACAGCCCCCGGCAGAGGATTCCTGTCTGGGGCTCTGCTCTCCCACAGCCCCTGCTGTGTGTTGAGGGGGCGGGGAATGGTTACTAAGTGGCCCGCAGCTTCTTCTGTGAGGCTGCGGGGTGCTGTGCCGAAAGCGCTCTGGAGGACGGGAGTGCCTGCGGGACCTCCGCCCTCCAGGGCGCTCCTCGGCAGGATGCGGGACTGGAGTGTTAACAGGGGTGGGGAACAACAGGCTCTATGTTGTCTCCAGCGCCGGCGGCAGGCAGGAGACCTGAATCCCCTCTGTGCCCGCCGCCAACATGGAAGACTGCCCGCACTCATTTATTAGTGCAGCGGAGCCCTGCTCCCGCTGTGAGTGAGGCGCAGGGTCCACTGCCGCACTAGCTTCAGCTTCCTGCTCCGCCCCGCAGCTTTCTGGACTGGGGGGCGTGACCTGCGGGGTCACGTGGGGCGGACATGCGCCCCGCACATGCGCATCGAGCGCTTCCTGCCCTCCAGCTCCGCCTCCCCCAACATACCTCTTAGGCCTAGTGGAGTCGCGCGCCCGCTTCCGGACCGCCATGGCTGCCCTCTTCCCCGAGTCAGCGCGCGCCCGCAGCGCTACCGCAGCCACCTGCCGTCCCGCGCCAGGTTGAGTAGCCCGATGAACACTGTAAAGTTGTGCGGATGCGGCGGTCAGGTGAGGACGGGGATCGGGACCAGGCCGCGGAAGTAATGCAGCCCCCCGTTCCAGATGACCCGACTGCCGTGGAGGGGACCGTTGTATCGTGGGCAATTGGAGTGAGTAGGCCCAAGTGGTGAGGGGACTGGGACTGGGGAATATGATGTTCCCATAAGGGGTTGAGGGCCAGGGGCAGGGTGATCTGGGGATTTAGAGCTTGGGGCCAGGGGGATGAGCGCTGAGCCCCGACATGAGAGCCTGTAACGAGCGCTCACCCCCCTGTGCAAACCCAGCCTGGAGGGCCTCAGCAATCTGACCTGATCCTGAAATCTCCATGACATTCGACTCCAGGACCAGCAAAGAAAGGAAGTAACGTGGGATGTCCCGGTGTTTATGTATCCATGGGACGGCTTGTAGCAGCCGTCCCTTTCGCTTCATTGGATCCTTCCGGGGGCTTCAGGATCACTGGTCAGTAAGGGGCAGAGAAGGGGGGGTCACCAATCACCACGGCCCAGGGAGGGGCCACCACAGTCAGTGACTCCCTCCTTATTTAGTATGGAGTCTACCATTATGTCATCAAGATGGGTTTGTTGTGATCTACCTGCCAGATGAGTAAAAATGGGAGCATCAGTCAACCCAAATGCCATCACAAGGTTTTCATAGTGCCCCTCAGGAGTATTGAAGGCCGTCTTCCACTCATCTCCTCAATGTGAATGAGATTATAAGCCCCCCTGAGGTCTAGTTTAATCAAATTGTAGGAGCCAAATGGTTTTCTAAAGAGGTCTGGGATGAGAGGGAGAGGATATGCATCCCAGACCGTAATCTGATTAAACTCGCAAAAATCAAGGCAGGGGCACAACCCCTAGTTTGTTTGTTTTTTGAC